>NC_090923.1:730190467-730493497 GCF_040938575.1 Ambystoma mexicanum
GAGCAGCGCAGCCAGGCACAGGCTCGGGTAGCATCGTCACAGCAGACATGGCATCCAAACAAAATCCCACTCGAGAAGGGGAGTATGGACGCGATCATGATCACGAGGACGGCTCAAACCAGGAAATAAGAAATAGCCGAGAGGTGGAGGCACGATTAAAAAAACATGGACAAAGCACCAGCACAAGCGGAGCACCCCCAGAACAAAATAAATGTAAAAGCAATGGTGCACTTAGACAGTAGAATGCTGCAACACAACCAAAAAGGTCGAGACACAATGACCCCCAAGGTTGGCAAGTACGGACAAAGAGGTAAACCACATTATAGCTATTCAAGACAGTGACGTGGACACA
Organism: Ambystoma mexicanum; assembly: GCF_040938575.1. Lineage (NCBI taxonomy): Eukaryota > Metazoa > Chordata > Amphibia > Caudata > Ambystomatidae > Ambystoma > Ambystoma mexicanum. Next base: position 730,190,820 of record NC_090923.1, read on the forward strand.
GAAAGCGAAGAAGTAGTCTCAGATGGGGTAAACTCAGACGCAGACTCTGAGGAAACCCAGACCTTACTAAAAGCGGAAAAAAGGGGAAAAAGGAAAGAATTGAGTACAAATCAAGTAAGCAAGGGACAAAAAACGACATGAAAGTGAGGTCAACTAAGACAAGATACCAGTGACCAGAAACAAAATAAGGAAATAGTAACAATGAGTAAGGGTCCAAAGGTGACCAAAAGAAGCAGTTACTTCAGAAGGGTTACCAAATCCGCTGCTGTCTTGCCCCATAAAGGCATTTTTTAATGCAACAACAAAAGAAAAAATTAGATACGGACATGGAACTGTCGGATGCAGAGATGCTAGAAGTGGTGCAAGACCCCCCCTCCAGCAACAAACAGCAGAAAACGGAGGCGTTCTTGAGACCAGAATCAAAAACGCTCGAGATCCCGAGCCACACAGATGACTAGTACAGAAAATCCAAGCAAAGACCAAGGTGGGAATAATTTCCCATCGGAGCAGCCCAATAAACAACGGGACAAGAGCAGTGTGCTTTCCATGATGGAACGCCGTAAGAACGTAAACCAACAATGTGAAGGGGCGGGGCAAAATGAAGGCAGAAGAGAGGGGTCGGTGGGTAGTAATATGCCGGAACACAAATAGAGAGATCAAATACCAGGAGATGGCTGCCCGGCAAGCACTCCAGGGGATCAGGCCAAGGCACAACTAGAGAGAGAACATCGCCTTGCCTGGACGAAGCCCCATTTGAAAATGGGATAGAAACTAGAAACACTGGCAAAAAAGGCTGAAGGGCCAAGAGAAAACCATGACCATCAAGCAAATAAGAGAAGGTTAACAGGCACCGATTTAGAACTAGAACGAGAACAAAGTATGTCAGTGGAGATTTCGACGTCGAAATCACCACGGTTGCCGAGGAGACCGGAAAGAATCCAATTATCACCGAAGAGCAGATGTCTACGTGACATCTCAACAACCCAAAAAGACTTGCCAAACAAAAAACCGGACATGTTAACGATCATGTCCGCGATAACAAATGCTCTAGCACCTTTTTGCAAACTTTGTGGCAATCAAAGAGGAGATTCAAGACAACACCTCGGTCTTGACAAACATGCTTTTGAAAATGACCCACGTGGAAGGATACATAACCGCAGTAGAAGAACGAAATGGTAACCATCAAAAAAACTGGGATAAAAAAATGTAATCCCTGGAAAGAAAGATTGAAATCATGCAAGTAGCTAACAGAAAATTAACTGAAATAGTGGATAACGATAAGTCGAGATCGAGCCCAAGAAGGGGGGACTGCTTTGGTTAAATGTCTATCTCCGCAAAGAAGGATGTCTTCAGAAACAAAGAGACTGACTAACCAACGAAAAAAAAAAACAGGTGGTGCTAAAGTTAGCACCTCCAGAAGTGGAAGTGATAAAGACCCAAAACATCAGAAACTACACTTCAAAAGCAAAGAAAGCTGGACAATCTACGCTGCATCAAGTAAAAGAACAGTTGGAAAGCAAGAGACATTGGAAGGATAGAGAATAATCTAAGTCACCTAGATCTGTTGAGGAATTCATGACAAATTCAGATCTGATGAACCTTTTGCTACATCTGGAAAAAAACTCGATTGAGGAGAAACGGGGGGGGGGGAATTATATGGAGAAGGGACCTACACGAGAGGCGGACTTAACCCAAGAAGAACGCACACACCCCAAAGGAAAATCTAGAGAACAAGCCGCCCAGAATCGAAGAAACCGTTCAAGGTCCCTAGAAAGAAACAAATTTGAACAATACAAAAGAAAACAGCTCCCAAGTGAGGAGCGGGGCGAAGAGGAAACGAAAAGAAATAGAAGTGGATCGATCCCACGTAATTACAGGTCCCCTAGAAAAGAGGACGGACGGACAAAGGCTAAAGACCAGATTGGAGGAAGAGATCCACGTATTTAAGCTAGAATAAGCTGAAAAAATTGGAATGATATCTGATTCTGAACAGATCCACGGTGCTTAATATAACAAGGAAAACGAAAGCATTCAGAAAAATTAGAACTGAAGACATCAAAGTCGTGGAACCTTATCATAGAGGGAAGACAGCCAAAGCATACCTCCATGTTAGATCGGACGGCATTAAACAAATGGGCACAACAGCATTTAAGGAAATGGAATTTATGGGCTTTTATTTGACGGGAATAAAAAATTGGAGGGGAAGTGAAGAACACGAGAAAGCAAATAAAGCGGCGAATAAATACACGCAGCGATACCCATTGAAAACGGAGGAACTATACCGATCGCACCGGTTGGGGAAACCTCGGGTAGAACATGAAACCCGCTTGGCAAACCGCTATATGTTCCAAGAAGAAAAAGGACACAGTAATAGAGCGTGTAGTGACGAAGATGAAAAAATAAGGCCACAGAAGTACATGAAAAGATCAAATAGCAGACAAGACCGAGGGATGCCAACGATTAGAAGAGAGGAACAGAAAAGGCTGACACCATCGAGAGACGCACATTTAAAGGCAAAGGTCATAAAGAACAAAGCCAACGAGAGAAGCTCATCGGGACCAACGGAGACGACGTCAGTAAAGGGCCCATGGGATTGTTAAAAACAGAGTTGAGTAAGAAAAGTGAAAAATAGCAACGATCGCTGACCATAGTCGCCCAGCCCAACGATTCAACAAAAGTGGTGGAACAGATCGTAAAAGAAAAGTATACCTTGGGATCCTGGAACACGAGAGGCCATTCACACCTAACAATACTAGGAGATGTGGATTTGGGCCTCCATGACATATTATGTCTACAAGAGACATGGCTGGCTGAGAAACCCACGTTGGATGGCTTTATGGTCGAAATATCGCCAGCGGTTAAGGGCCTATCAGGCCGACTGTCGTCGGGTTTGTTAACGGCTATCGAAACAGGCACAGGATTAACAGCACAAAAGCAGGTCATCCACTTAGCAATAATAAACACATACTGGAATCCGCAGCGCATGACAATAAACGCCTTTTGCTCAAAAATGGGAGAAACAATTGACCAGATATACTCAAAATTTGACAAGATGGAAATCATCATATGCAGAGACTTCAACGCAAACTGCAATGTAAACCGCAATGAGGTGCCAGAGATCAGAGCGAGAGAAGCGACAGTGGAGCGAGGAAAGGCATGGAATATGGTTATTAAAACGAGGAACATTCACAACATTGCCACTCTGTTCCCGGAACAAAACTCCATCCCTACATGGGAACGTCTGAATTCACAAGCTACGTTAGATTACATCTTTGGCAGTGAAGGACTAATACCGATGATCCAGAGTTTCAAGGTCCAAACAATGACACATAGTGAACATAATCTACTGCATTGTGCATGGCGAGGAAGGGGACCTGAAAAACGGGTCTATAAAGCCAATATTGAAGTAAACAACCAACAATCACGGCTCCGTCTGTCTGAAGCAGATGTTCAGAAAATCAAAGCTAATCTTGAGCAGAGAGGAGGATCAAATGCACAAAGGAATGGTGAAGAAAGACCTAATTATCTACCATTATTACTGACATATAGAATCCCGGCGACAGGCCAGAAAAGTAAGGCGGTGCAATGCAAACACGCATATGGCAAATCGGTGGTAGAGAAAAGGAAAGTGGTGCAGAGACTGAGAACAGCCAGAAAAACAAATGCCAAGGAAGATTGGGAAAAATGGCAATTGGAAGTAAAGGCCTATAAAAGCTGGCTGAAGTACCATAGAGCAGTACTATACCAAAATGATGCGGAACTAATGATGAGAAAACAGTGCGCCAATAAAATCAGGAGAAACAATGAACAGCTCGGCCTCCACAGAGCCCTCCAATGCAGTGTCAGAACAAAAATGGATAACATACTTAGCGACACAATTTGACGGTCCAAAGTCATCTGCACCAAACTCTGAGCGTGCTACCAGTTCAACTTGGGTCAATGATTCCAATCCAGAGGACATAGAGATAGCAATCAGGAAACTCAAAACATCAAGAGCACCTGACCCAGATGGACTGACAAACCCTGGACCTGAAACAGTCCCCTAAAGAGTGGTCAGAAGTAATCAGCAAGATCTTTGTGGAATGTGCTAAAAGAAAACTAATCCCAGAAACGTGGTTGAAAGCAACAATCGTCCCAGTTTACAAAAAAGGGAGCAGAGAAGACCCGGAGAGCTACAGGTCGATTGCTCTCCTGGATATTATAGGTAAAATCTATGCAACACGCCTGCTGGAACACTTCAGGATCTGGACCAAAAATGCCCCATCGAGAGACAACTTTCAAACAGGATTTCAGAAAAACGGCGGTACTGCAATTAACATCATGTTGATAAATATTCTGAAAGCTAAGGTGAAGGAAGGAGCACCGAAGGTGTACCTCGCATTTGTGGACCTTTCTAAAGCGTTTGACAAGATTCATCAAGAAAAACTGTGGTCGAAACTAGCTGACTGGAAATGTCCAACATCGATCCTTGAACCAATAAGAGCACTTAGTCTGAAACCAAGATAAGAGTCAAATTGAATAAACAAGGTACTTTTTGTCAGAGGAGATTCCAGTAAATGAAGGTGTTAAACAGGGCTGCCCATTAGCCCCGGCATTCTTTACATCCTTCCTAGGAGATTACCAGCTTGCAAAATCAAAAATCGAGGCATTCCCTCCAAGAATAGGGAAAACTACTAGTTCAAGACGTCTGTACGCTGACCATGTTATTATAGACCAAACTCAAATCAGCCTACAACGCAAATTAGCCAATTTAGCGAGATACATCCACGATAACCTTGAAATAAACAAAATGAAAACAAAAATCCTGATTTTAGAAAAAGTAACCAGAAAAATGATCAAACAGCAGAAGTGGTTTCTTGAAAAAACAAAAATTTAAATTGTAAAGCACTTCAAATACCTAGGAGTTAATATTGACAGCTCAGCTATTGACAAGACAACGCAAGATATGCTGTGGGATAAGGTGAAACAACCAAGATCTCAAACAAGATCAGTCGACATCAAATTTGGAACATTTTCGTTAATTCCAGCTATAAATTTCTACAAGACAAAGGTGGTACCGTCACTCATCCATGGAATGGAAGCATCATTAAACATACCTCGGTCCTGCTGGAATAAACTGGAGGGCCATGTATGGAAAGCAGTGTTGGGGCTACCAAAGTCAACATCGATGCCCACCATCAGACGTCAACTGGGTCTGGTATCGCTAGCATCCTCGGTTGATCAAACCGCCATGAGACTGTATAGAAAAATCATTATGGCAGACACGCTACCTATATACAACATCATTTTGGAAGAAATTGAAACTGGATCATGTGAGGCTCTAAAAAAAAATGGGTAGGAAGCCAAAAAGAGATGCTGAATTTGATACCCTGCATAGAAAATGACTTGAAAGAAAATCCAGACCGAGTGAAACGTAAATTGGAGGAGATGGATTGGATTGCCACCATTGAGAAAGCAACTGCGAACAAACTATTGGCTCATCTTCCCCCGACTTTTAACAAGCTCAAAAGCCCGCAAAACTATTGTGCAAAATTTCTAAATAAAGGGAAGAGAAGCCTGTTCCTGAAAGCGAGATTAAATTTGTTGTTAACACACAAAATTGTTGCTATTCGGGCACCGGGTATTGCATACGGATGTCGCCTCTGTAAAAATCAAGATCAAGTAGAAACACTGAAACATCTGGTGATGCATTGCCAAAAAACTAAGCAAAACAGATGTGTATATCTCCAACCACTCATAGCAAATCCGTGGATGGCCGAGGAAGAACAACTCTGGAACAAATTAATCTCAAGAGGGACTACTAGATGGACTGTGGCAATGGTTAAGCTATTAGAACTTGCCTTTCAGCAGATAAGATAGATCTCAAGTGAGGATCCACCTAGTTGACACTCTAACCTGTGGAGTGATGTTCTATGAAGAAAAACGTACCGCAAGAATAGAAGACAAATAGTACTAAGGGGTCACCCGTCGTTTGTAACAATAGAAAACCCCAGATCCTTAAACTTGACCTGGGTGAGGGGCCGCCCGCAGAATGGAAGAAAACTGAAAACGATATGTAACAGCAGACTCTTGAAAAAAATCATGTTTTCTTTCGATTTTAAATTCAAGTAAATTAAAAAAAAAAATCTGAGTTTTTACTTCCAAGCTGGTTTTGGAGGTTTTCATGGGGTAGAATGTTTTGATCATTTAGAAAGGGCAGTTTCTGAACGTTTCTCCACCCTTGCTTATCGTTTTCTGGCAAAACATCTTGCTGCAACATGTTGTAATGGCACCAGAGTGAGCCTGACAGATACCGGTACACCAGCATTGTGCATCTGTCAAGAACAGTACATTCCTGTCTAATCAGTCACTGCTATTTTTGAACAGCAGTGTGTGGTGTAATATTTCACCCTCTCTCTCAATGAACCTGGCTTTGTTGCTCCTGAAGCCTGTCATTGCTGCTGTAAGGGTACCTGGACATTCTAGCACGCGCTGGTCCATTTCCACAGAGACTTCGTACTTTAGGACAGGGGTTCTGCAACATGTAGCTCTCCAGCACGGGAATCTCCTTGATGCCCCCTGGTACTGCCTCTGCAACCCCTGGCACTCCTTTTTAGATGTTAACTATTGATTAATTTCTCAGTGAGAAGACATGCTGGCTTCAAATATTGGACAGTGAGAGCCAATATCGCAGGTAATTCCTGAAGGAGTGTGCTTTGTCCATTTGTGTAAGTAAATTAATCATTTTGCACAAAGGCACTTGGCATGGCATCTTCATAATTAACAATGCATAGGGAGCTGTATTTACTCTATATGCGTTTTATGTGTGTATGTGTATCTGTGTGCAACATCTGTTTTCAGTTTGCTTAAATGGGATGTTATGTGTGGCACTTAATGTTAAACTCTTCAACAGCCTATTTAAATGCATATTGTAAATTTAAGAAATTGACTTTTCGTGCAGTATGTAGACAGGGATTGGAATAGCTCAGTGAATTAAGTGCTCAGTATCCCATCACAATAAATCATACCTTGTTTACCCAGGAGGTTTAGATACATATGTCTTGCATATGTTCATATTTATTTAGAACGTGGATGGTGATTCAAATATCTGATTTGTTAAACACAAAATGGCTTCTGCTCATGCTGAAATCTTGTTGTGTTGGTGTAAAACTAAAGATGGGATGTTAGAGGTGGTCTTCTAGGAACATTAAAGACACTGCAAAAAAAGAAAAAACACTGCAATGGGCACAAATCCTGACCCTTCCACTTGATCAACATGTGTGGCCTGGGTAACTCACTTTGCCTCACAGGGCCACATTTCCCAATTAACCTTAACTTCTACAATTGTGATCACCAAAATGATTCATTTTAGTGTGCACTATAAAAGAACAAACCTGCTGAATCACTTTACCTGACATATGATGGTAATACTGGGGCAATTGAGGCTGCACTTGGCAATAATGACATCACTTGGCCTTGTGAAGCTGTAACTTGATATGACTATACCTGGCTTATGAAGCTTAGCCTGGGAGGAGGGTATATGTGGTTGTGCTTAACATACTATAGCAGTGACTTCCATGTAAGGCAGTATACAACATTATGGATTTACCTGGCATGTGCAGCGTTTACAGATAAAAAGATGGCAGTAGCTGGACCTATGAGACACTACTGGCATAGGCAAGCAGTGCTACTAGCCTATGATGGTTCTGCTGGGTGTGCCCTAGGCATATCATGGCTGCACCCATTGCATATTGGGGCACTATCCTAGCTAATATTTTGTGTCCATTTTACTCTATTTGTTAGCTTATGAATCCTACACTTTTTCGGTTTTGCATTGTTACTGCATGTGATGTCACCAGGGTCAAAGGACATATGATACCACTTTCAGTTGTCTGGGTTTCAAAGGTCATATGCCACTTCCTGTGATGTCCTAGAGTATGCAATTTAACTTCCACTATCCCTGTATTTTGGTGAATTGAATTCCCTACTCTCCAGATGTTTTGGACTCCCATGATCCCTCACCATTGTCTGTTGGTTGGGGCATATGGTAGTCGTGGTCCAAAAACTCTAAAGAGCCATATAGTTGAGGACCACCACTTTAGTAAATTGAAGTGCGTTTATACGTTGTCAGAATGCTAAACTTAATCCAGCCCCATATCAACCCCTGGATGTCCCTACTGACCTACTTCATTTGCCAAATTCAGGATTTCAGCATCATCAGTATCCATCTGGCAACAATAGTCGGACACAAAAATAAACAAGACCAGCTATTTATTCCCATTGAGAGAATTTCTCAGACTTATTGGGAAATGTGCCTCCTTTTCGAAACGTCGGTGCCAGCATGGGAAATGAACATGGTGTTAGCAGGTTTTCGTTTTAGATCAATGCATTTGGGATAACGCACATACCTAGCCTGGAAAACGGTATAGTTAGTAGCAGTCAAATATGCATATGCGGTCAGTGAAATTCAGGCTTTCTCGGTTGCTAGGGAGAATTCTCAGAAATGTACGAATTCCCTCAACCTTAGAAACCCCCAGCATCTTTGCTGGATTTTGAGGACTTGATTTTTTTAACCTGGAGAATGTGTGACCCTTTTTTTCCCCCACTCTCTCGTGTATTTTAATGCGATTTCTGAACTTTGTCAGGCTCCATAACCAAAAGAAACAAACTCCATAGACATCATCTTTTACAGTGTCACACAGCACCTTCAGTGCAGTGGCACACGGAAATCTTCCAGATTTCCCAAAGGTTTACATACCTTCTCTGGGATAAACTACTGTTTCCCAGAGCAGTAAAGTGTAATTGACTACTTACATTTGCAACTTTCTAGACCCAGCACACACTATCTTACAATAGGGTGCTGGAGCGGTTACTTAGTATCCCCTTTGTCTAGCTTCTAATGTAAAACATTTTTATGCTACCCTTTCCCCACTGAATGGATGGTGGCAGTGGTTTACTTTAAAGTACCGTGATGTGCATTTACCGTGGGCTGCGTTCGCAGCTGCAGTAAAGTACCCAAGGGTGCAATTTTTGTCAAAATGGCCACGGATTCTTTTTTCGCCATTTGTTTGTGGAAAGGTCCTTCTTGAGATTTACTCTGCGCGCCAAACAAGGATTGGTCCCTTTGTTCGCTTTGCCTTTGGCGGGATTCACAAGTGAAGCCCACCTCTGGCTCCAGGGTGTCTGGCGGGGCAGGAAGTGAGGAGGTGCCCGAAACTCCCTGTGCTTAGTCTCCTAGGAGACCCAAATGCACTCTGTGGTGATTGGCCGGCTGTCAGTCAGGCAAGGACAGCCACCCTGCTGGGTGACTGACAGCTAGTCTGGAATGAATGGTAGAAACCTGAATAAAAGGCAAGGCTTTTGGCTTGGAAGGCAGAGTAGACAACTGGACGAAAGAACCGAAGAACTTTAAGAGGACGCCTGCTGCAACTCCTCAACTGTTGGTTTGCCCATTGAAGCCCTGCTGCTGTGCTTTAACTCCAAATTCTTATCGACAGAGACGCCCCTCCAAGGCGACTTCTCTGCTTGAGTTGGTGGGACCAATCAACTCCAAAGTAAGCCACCTGGGCATCTTCTTGGAGCTGGTTGAATTTCCACAAGTTGCTGCTGGAAACCGAATATCCAGGGAGAGGAACGCCAGATTGTGTGTGTTGCTTTTAAGTTGGCCAAGAGCTCTAGGAAGATCCTCCGGACTCCCAGAAAGCAGGACTGACTGAGTCTGAGCCCCCTCAACAGAGTGCGGGACCCCAGAAGCAAGAAAAGTCCATCTCGACAGCCGGGAACCACAGTGTTGCTATTTGCGGTAGTCGCAAGGAGCTGTAACACTGAAGTGCCACTTGTTTGAAGTTTGCCGGTTGTGAGCAGTGACCGTCTCATTGCAGTGCAGGAGTCCGCAGAAGTCCTCCCTCTTGTCTCCACGACTGGGGCCCAGGGACAGTGAGATCTGCAGAGCTGCATAGGAACAGGAGTCATCGGGCGCACTTTTTTAAAAATTCTAAATGTACTGTAAAGTCTGAGAGAACTTACCTCTTATTGCAGAGTTGCTTGCATCTTTTACTACTCACAAGTCTAAACAGCTCGTGGCCCTACATTGATTTTTCTTTTCTTCAAAGACTTCTAAAATATTGTGCAAAGACTTTTTCTACTTGCCTACCAGAAGTGCTTAATCTCATATAAACGTTTGCCCCTTGACTTTGGCTTAACCTGTTATACTGAATGACTCTGCTTAGGGGATCCAAAAGTGTTTGCCTGCTTAAGAATATTTGTGATCTCTTGTTATTCCTAATAACCTTTTCCTTTGACCAATTCCTAAGAATGTTCTAAATGTTACAGTAAAATAGGAATGTCCCCAGCACCCTAGCCATTGAAGTCACCTGAGGGTGTAGGTTGTGACTGTGGGCCATCCAAAAAGGATCTTTACTGATTTAGAAACTAAGAGTGTGTAGTTTCGGAGTGGATTTGTGTGTTGCTTTTATATTGCTCGCTTCTGAAGAAGGCTTATTCTAACTGACTGATCAATTAATAATTGTTATTCAAGAAACCTTGTGTGTAAGTGTTTATTTGAATACTTGTCACTGTGAATCTCTGTGTAACTCCCCTACAGCTCACATTGACCCCTCTTGAGAGAAGCCTGGCTGCTCAACACGCTACCAACCTGTGTAGTACAGACTTATACCAAAGGTTGGGTTCCTATTGCCAGGAGGTCAGGGTTGTTGTAGTGCACCCAAAGGGTACTGCATACAATCTTGCCTAACATTGATCAAATAGCTGTGCAGACTCAAAACCATGTTGTTTAACTAACCTCTCCACCCCACCTACCCTACTGTATTTTCACAACTGTATGTAAACAAGCACAACTGTATGTAAATATGCAAATATCCTCTGCATTGTATCTATATATATATATATATATATATATATATATATATATATATATATATATATATACACCATGTATGCCTGTAAAAAGTAAGACTGCTTTCAGCGCCACGATGCCCCTGGGCAGATGTGCGCTATACAAATCCAAATAAATAAAATAAATCTAAGTGGACAATGGGATTGTACTCGCTGTAGTTCATGCCCATGGTTGTTCTTTAGTTCCACTTAAATGTGGATGCTTTGTTCGCGGTTTTCTTTAAAACCCCTTCTACAATAGCCAAAAGATTGTTTCACACCTTTCATTTCTAAATAGCCTTTAGTTAAACATAAATAGAAAAGAACTTTGCAGGGCAACATTGCAGCTGTTCATAACTTAAGATACATTTAAAGAGTAGTGACACATTTAAAAAAAGGTATAATAACAAAAGTTGCTTAAATGTTTTCTATAATAAGGCCAACAGTAGTTTTCTGGCTGAGTCACACCACTATTCCTATGTATAGTGTTGTGACTCAGCCAGCAAATTAACCTATGGCCTTGTTATAGCAAACATTTATGAAACTATCCATTCTACAAAGGAAAAGTGGAAACATCAACGTTCCTGCCAAACACCCCAGTGAGAGACCTTTCTAAAGCTGCAACAATAGGAAGATTGTTTTGCAAGCATTATGGCATAGATATAGGTGCAAAAACAGATATTTGTGTGCAGCTCTCAACATGTTCTTTAATTGAAGGAAACCTTTGCACCCACTTCCCGGATATAGGGAAAATAGTTACTTCTCTGTAAATGTACTTCTCCACCATTTGTAGCCTTTAGAGATTCCCTTCCAACCTCCCTGAAGGTTTATACGATTACGTGCCGGATCAGACTAGATGGTGGTTTAGTGTGTAGTTCTCAGATCAGCAGAGGCATTTTCAAAAAAACAACTCCTATTGACCTTAAATCAAAGCCTTAATGCTTGTGAATACAGGTAAGAAATGAAATGTTATGAACCTATGAATGATAACCTTGCTGGAGAATTATATTTACAGCGATTGAACTTTATAACTTACTGTAGGGACTACTACCCGATGTCTGTATTTCTCTAACCTACTCATCCTCCTAACCCTCGATCACAATGTCTGTTGGTGTTTCATGGAGAGAGAAAAAACTAGGGAAGAGAAGCAAATGACAATTGAAAATCTTCATTCACGCACTTTGGTTTTCCTCTGAACCTTTTGCAATGGTCAGCAAAGCGTGGTCTGGACCTGATCCTGAAGGCATATGTATTCCAATATCTAGGAAAGCAGGACTACAATCTGAGATCAGTAGTCATGTCAGTGATCTAACTTTTACTTTTCCCAAGCAATGGCAGCATTGTATTCTATTCTAGACATGTGAACCTATGAAAGAACCAGTGCTTGAGGAGAAAGTTACTTAACTGTACTACAGTTCCACAGCCTTTTTATTTTTAATGTATTCACAAGTGACCTGCGCCCCCCCCCCCCCCCCCAATGATGCAAATAGTTGACTGTTACTCAATCCCTGTGTTACGTGGATCTGCTGTAGCCTTTAGGGTGTAGCTTTGAGTGCTATACATCAGCCAGCAATTACAGGTATATATTAGATGGTTAATGTGGTTGGGTGGGAACTTTTCTTGGGAGCAATTCTTGCCTGAAATAGCTAGCTACTTTTTAGGGACCTTTATAGCACTCCTCCTTTAAAGACATTGATGCCGCTGACTTCATAGATTGTGCTATTTAATATTATTGAGAGATGACCAACCTTATTATGGCTCAAGGTAGTTCCAAAGTACCAGTTTCAGCTGTGGACCATTTGCAATGGTCCTCTCTAGTGCTCTGTCTCGGAACAAAAAGAATGTGGCCATTCAGTGCCCTGTGATACAAAAAGTACTGGATACTAATCTAATTATAAATGTAATGGATTGAATTCCAAAGTGTCTCCCAAGGTTAGAGATTATTTATATAATCAACATCTGCTTTTACATTTTCATTTTTGGACTGTATAGGTGCATTAGTTTGCTGCCTAGTCCAAGGGGATAATTTCCAAATTACCTCTTAAATTACAGGACTAAAGACTTCTTGTGGCTGTGCTAACTGTACTAGACTTCTTATGGCCATGCTATGCTTGAAGTTATCCAAATGTGGACTGCACTGCTGCATCACCTGATCTCACGGGTCGCAATTTGTCTCAATTTACATAACTGGGGTCTTCTTATGACCCTCTCAAGCACCACCTGATAATGAATGTTTAATCCCCACGTTATTTCTTGTGGCTTACAGGGCTACATCTTTCTGACCTTCATGTTTATATTAGATGTGTGCTTATAGTTATTAAATGGCGGACTACCTCATTGCATCCATACACTGACTGGCATTTCTCGATAGTTTCCTGATGTAATAGCCATCTATCGGCATACCTTTATTTTCTCTTTGCATGCTGGAAATTGTGATCAGAGAGATCACGGCATGCCAGCATGCGACAAACTATGCCCGGGGGTTGCAAGTGCGCTATACAAATGCAAATAAATAAAAAATATAAAAGACGCACAAGTGAACAACAGATAACGGCCATGTTCAGTTACTCAAGTAAAACTAACAGAATAAAATAAGAAATCCTAAAACTATGGCCAATACTTAATGTGGGCTCGTTGAACCCGCCCAGACTCCGTTTCACGATCAAACAAAGAAAAAACCTTTGAGACACACTGGTGCAGTCCTACCAAGCACCATTGATAGTCGAGGCACACTTACAGCTTGCACACAGACAATATATCTAGGTTCACAAGCCTGTAGAAACAGAACTTCACAAACTGTAACACAAGTCATGTGATATTTCTCATCACTTACCCCTGTAATCTCAAATACGTGGGAATGACGAGTCGACCAGTGAAAAAAATAATTCAAGAACATGTGTCGTGTATTAGATCAGGGCGGGCAAATGCACCACTTGTAGAACGTTTTCAGACACAATGCTACACCCCAAAAGATCTGCGGTGGATAGTCATCGAAAAGGTGACCGGTCCATGGAGGGGCTGTGGGGGTGTGGCATTGTGTCTGAAAACGTTCTACAAGTGGTGCATTTGCCCTACCCTCTTTAAAAGGGAGCAAAAATTGATTTTCCGATTAAAAACAGACCAATTTGGTCTGAATTGGTCAATTGTCTGGCAAACTTAAGCAGTTCTGCAATTACATTGACCCCAGTTAATAATGAAAAATATTAATACAAAACATAAACATGGTGAACATAAGTAAACGTCAAATGTGACTACTCTGCCCAGAAACAATGCAATGAGCCCCCTATACAGGTACAATATGCTATCAATACCGAATAAAAAGGGGAGAATAAAACCATATGCCCCACATCGGTTCGTTGAATATACAACAAATGTTGCCACCTCTATAGGGTGCAAAACATTTTAAAAACCGATGGGGCAGGCAAGAACTCTAGTAAGCATGAAGTGTGCATCCACCAAATGCAATGTGAAAATCAGACTGCAGTCATTAGTCGGCTACCCTAATCGTAACACAACCCTTTGAAACATATGCCAATATACTAAGTTTAAGCACCGAAGTGAAGGTATAAATAAAGGGGCTACTACCGATAGCATCTCTTTGACTAATTATAGATTGCCCAACTAAATAAGTATGACAGATGCAATATGTATGCCCGATGCAACTCTAATATTGGATGAGGCAGAGCGATCCTGGCACAGTAGTTAAACATATAGTGGTTGCCTGACCAATACTACGTGCATACGTTCGATGCAATGTGTTAGAACACAAGTGAGAGGCACTTAAGTCTTTAAAGGAGGAGTGCTTTCAGTCCGGCCCTTAAAATGGAGCTAGCTAGTTCAGGCAAGAATTGCCTGCATGGGTTGCTATATGACACAAATGTGTCCAAGGAATAGGTTTCCGTAGCATGTGCAACCGCACTGTAATACCGTGATTCTACATATCTTTAGTGGCATGGTCCCAGAACTAACACACAGACGTAATACAACTGATGTGTGGCAAGAAGCCTCAGTACTAAGAAACTGAGTATATTATGATTTTAATGGGAAGACTGTCATGAAGAAAGTGGGTTGAGGCAATACAAAACCACTGAAACCGGTGGAGACAACTGTAGTAAGGGCATTTAGTAAACTTGTCTGCAGATGCAGTTTAACAATAGATTGTAGTGGACTGCTAATGAATCCTCTCTAGTATTGATCAATTAGGTCTTCAAAGCTTTTTATCTAACATGACGATAAGAGAACCCAGACTATCGGGCAATAAAGATTAATTTGCCAAAGGTAGTTATTCTAGGTCATCTTTAGTATTTTATCATTTCGTGTTTGAAAGTTTAAGGCATAAGACGTGCATGGTGACTCATTGGTATATACACACCGAGAGGCGAGTGTATGTCCTAATCAACAAAGATACAACTTACCATCTTCTTCTATCCACTATTAGATAGGCGGCACATCAACGCCTGCGAGGGGTAGCTATCAGCTAGGCAGGGATAGTTAGCTGAATTCTCTCTTTGTTAGGTTCCCTGCTCCTATGCTTAAAACGTCAGCATAACATCTGGGACCCGGATCACACTCTCACTTCTGAATGAATGAATGCTGTATGCATTGCACTATTTCTGCATGAGGTGCTTGCCCTCCTTTTTGTGTTGGCAATGATGCAGTTGCACCAGTAACTCGTAGAGTAGCTATTCTCCCATCTGTACAGATTACTAATCTGATTCTCTTCCTAAGAACACTTGTGAAATCAAACTCTTTAGATATCGAGCCTATGTCAATTCAGTGTGTATTGCTGAAAAGACACACAGATGTACTATTTACTTTTTTAAATAGTTTAACATGGGCAGTTATTGCTAAAACACTAAATCTATTTAATCCAATTCTACTCTCCACAATAGTGCCTGTAACATTCAATCCATTTTACATAAACTCTTGCCATAACTAACGTATACAATATTTGTTTTTGCACTACAGGATTTTTAAAATATTCTTGTAATTTCTCCCCTTCTCTAGGTCAAGGAATATGACTCAATCTCCCGACTAGATCAGTGGCTCACTACAATGCTGCTACGTATCAAGAAAACTATCCAGGGCGAGGAGGAGGATCTGCGCTAAACACCCATCACCACCACACACATTTCACACTTTCTGCTTTAAAAAACGCTGCATGGATTTAGGGTCAACTGCGAGGGTGGGAGAAGGAAAAGATAGCAATATAAGATTTAAATAAAATAGATTAACACTTTATCTTCTAAAACTCTTTGGACAAAAGACTGTACTTAACATAATTTAACGAGGCTACAGGACTTGGCAGCCTCAAGGTGTTGGCATGCATGGCAGATGCCTGACTCCATGGGCTACGAGGCAGCAACCAGTTTCTTCTTGTAACAAGCTTCTCTTTGCATGGACTTTTCCTGCAGCAGTGTTTTTTAACTTTTCTGTTAAACAAGACTACTTTTTATTGTGGACCTGAAGTCCCATAAGGGAGGGTTTTAAATCTTGTGCAGATGTAACTGTTCATGTACTTAGTGGGGGCAGTAGAGTATTACAGCAAAAATAAATTGCATGTTTTAATTTAAAAGGGACCCCTTCCAGTCAGTGGAGTCCATTAAGTGCATTTTGAGCACAGACCTGTACTATTGACTTTAAAGTTCGGCCACAATCCTTTTGCATGCTGGTTCATAATGTACAACAGGTTTCTAATTACCAACATTCTATTTTGTTTGTTGTACGCAAGTACCATATTTATTTAGTTATGTGAGCGGTCCCATATAACTGATGCCTGATCAACTGCCTTAGTCATTTTTATAAGGGAATTAGAAGGCATGAGAGATTGAACGGTCTAGTTGTTGTCAGGGCACATGCTTCTGTGGTTATTTAATCAAAAAGTATGTTTTGATACAAATCAATTGCTGAGCCTTGTTACTGCCAATTTACATATGTCGTGGGGGTAGAAATGGTCGGGTTCATTTGTGGTCTCCATGGTTCTGGAAATACTAGTGAATTAAGTTTTAAAGTATTCACTACATTCCTTTCGGTATACAAAACTTGTGTGATGACATTTTGAACTTGAACAGGCACATTTTCTCCAATACCCAGCTGATGGATCTAGATTGTCTTGTTTGTGTATTCATCATATTGTTGCTAGCGTGACATTTGCTTTTTACGGAGGGGTAGAAAATGGATAGAGAATGTTCCATCTACAATTATCTCCATCGCAGGCAATTCATTTCTGCTCTGCCTTCATGCTGGGATATTTCTGGTTGAAATAAAATTGTAGTCCTGCATGCCATTATATTGACACAATGAGACCTTCCTATTTCCAGTGAACTCCATTTAACTGTGGAAGCTGCTTCTCAGCAGGCATTGAATATTTTACTCGTAACACAGGTTGTTACCAAACACCCTGCTGCTGCATTGACATTTTCCAGAGTTGTCTTAAATTGCTACATCACTGACTCATGATCTTTATAGAACTTGCTTTTTGCAGCTAAAAATATTTTTCTTCCAGAGTGTATGTCCTGGACAGGCACTGATGAGAGATTGTGCAACCCAGCATTGCCTGTGTTCATGAAATGTCATTTATAGCACATTTCAGAAGAGGAGCTGGAGGCCCCTATCTGATAGTCTTGTGTCCCCATCAGTCTTCAGATTGGTGAGAAGACTGAAATAGATAGCCAATCATGTGGCGCTAAAAAAAAATCCCAAACAAGTTTAAATCTTTAAGGGCCATCCTTAAAAGTTAGATTTCAGGTAAACTACTGAACATGGGGTTTTCTGCACATGCATTTCTTGTCAATTGTATAGTGCTTTGAATCTTTGTATGTAGGTGGTAGAGGGCATGGTTCAAGGACACTACCCTATGGATATCTGTTTTCAGGAGGCGCACCAGTCTAACATCTGCAACACACCTGTAGATATGAAAGACCATGTTAAATTAGGCAATCGTAAAAGTTGCATACAACTGATTTTCTCGATTTTTGTAGTTTAAAAAAATGATTGTTAATTTGTCAAAGGCAGTCTGTGTTTGGAATGGAATCTGTGTGGCATTCTGTCGCAGTGAAGTGCTCATTAATGACACCTCTTCTGAAATTACAGGGTCAGGAATTTTAAGAGAAAACATTTTCTAATTCTGTTCTGTCGCTTTGTGCAGAATGGTATTATCGTTGAATGTGGTGATATAGCAGTCTGTTATTAGTGGATAAAAATATAAGTATATGATTGCGTTAATAAATAAGTTATGACATGAGCCATAGCTGCCCGACAACACATATCCCCCCGTCCTATCTTGAAAGTCCTTGACCATGTTTTAATAACCTTTACTTAGAATTGAATATTATAATCATTGCAAAGAAAAGGGTTTGCAGGTTTTGCCAACATGTACGCTTTAGGTGTTTAGGGATTCAAATTTGATATTCATAGAAGCATGACTTCCAGAAATAAGACCAGGGTAAATTTGATAAACTTGTAACTTTAGGGACAAACCGAGACTGAACTGAAGGTCTGTGTACAGACTGAGAAAATATGGTTAATTGTCCCATACTAAAATTAGCATGAACAGTAAATTCACTATTGGGATTTATTCTCCGACTACAATGAGACCGTAACGAAGAACTGTATTGACGTACCAAATTACTAAATGTGGCATATATGTGAAGTGTGAAGTATTTTCTGTTTTCTAGAAGATGTGTCCAATGCAGAGAGCCAAGCGATTTTTCAAGCCAGAGAGGAAGGTGGTTTTGTCAAGAGTAATCTGTACGGTCAATATCAATGGCTCCTACATGTCAAATTCTAGAACAATGAACCTGTCTCTAAGCCGGAATCACTTTCTGTTGTAGAATGTTAAGTTATGAAGAAGCCATTGAGGACTTTCCACCCTCATATTCCAGTCAAACGGGAACAACCAGCAGTGACATAGCTGATGGTTATGCCAAAAAGCTGCAAGAGAAACCACATTGACAATCTCATTCTTTTGAGGGGACTTTTTTTGCATGTTAAGCAGTGAGTTGCCAATGCTAGCAAAGTGTTGGCAGATAAAAACTTGTAATTTTGCTTTGAGAAATCCGCAGGCAGGATCCAAGCCACACTGCTACTTGTAAAAGGCTGCATTTGGCCTAGACATCTGTCTTGCCAACAAGGTGTCTGTCCATGGGTAGCAGCTCTCCTGCCGTCTGTGTTAGCTACAGCATGTGAAGATTTTGTACAAGCAGGACGTAACCACTGAAAAGCTGTCTGCACCGAATGTCTTGTAACTCAAACCCTTGTTTGGATGGGACGATCTGGCGAAGTGAAGTGGAAAATGCATTTGCAGCTTATTTTAGGCGAATTGGGGGTTTACGCTAAGATCTTTTAAGCTGAGGCATTGTCAATGGCTAGAACTGTGAACTTTATCACTTTTTAAGTCTAAGGTGGGTGGACTGTAAAATGGGCATAGCTTTTCTGTGTCTGTTAAAGGAATTTGAATATAACGTGTGGACTTGCCTCCAAATCTGAGCATAAAAACACTTTTTTGTGCTTCAAGGTACTGCATCTCTCTGAATCATTAGTAGACTCTTTTGTAGACTGGCTCACCTTTCCTTAATGTATTTAAAATATTTAGAGCTGAAGCTCTCATTTATGGTGCTACATTGGTTAAATAGTATTATATGATCTTAAGGTCTATTTACTTGGCCAGTTTATGCGTATGCAAAGGGAATGAGTCATGCCATTGCAATAACTGGCGAAGATGTTGCTCATGTATGAGGTCCTTTGTTACTAGCTTCTCACTTTCTTCATAAAATATCACCAGGGGTACGAGTGGCTTTATGGATGTAACCACAAGAGACCAGTTCCCACGTTTATGCAAAATCTGGAACAGAAATAATTGATCTGTTTATTTCAGGTAGACCTAGCTTTTATCATAAACTTTTATGCAAATCTTAACTTGTTAATAGCTTACTTAAATATTGCTGACCTGGCTTTGCAGCTACCTGAAAAGAATTCTCCAGCTTCTATTTTGGTCTTGCAAATGCATCAATAATGCTGACAAACTTTGAAGACCAGAATTTTGACCATGGCAGTCTTGCTGATATTGGGGCTATGCGACTGCATCGGCTTCTCTTGAATTCAGATTGATTTTAATGATATTCCAAAATAGAACTGCCCACAGCACTGACGTGGTCTGTACAACACATGGAGTTGAATGTCCTTACTGTCAACATCACAAACCTTTTAATGCTGAGACCTTTGGAAGGTTCTAGGGCTGCCAACCATTCTCGGATTAGCAGAATTTGACTTCCATTCTGAGGCGTTTGAGCAGATTTAATGTTTTGTCTCTATAGTGACCATTATGTAAACCATATTTCTGACTTGTTTATGAAAAAGTGGAGACAATTAAAAGCTGCTAACAACTTGGAGTTTGTAAAATGAAAGCAAAGTGTCTCAAATCAAGATCAAGCTGTCAAATTTTAATGAGGAATGCCCAAAATGGATGAAATTCCTGTAATTTAAAGATGGTGGGTTTGAGAATGCAAATGAAACAAGAAGTAGCTTTTTGAAGGACATTTTGTGTCGACAAACTTAGCATGTGTACATTGGTTTTGTAAAGATAATAGCAGTTTGGGTGTTTGCCAGTCTTGCAGTTTGACGCTATTGGACTGTAACACATGGGTGACTGGGCAATGTACCCAACTGGCTACTTGGAAAAGAGTAAGGCACATTATATTAGTGCCAGCATGGCTAATTCTCCAAAGAAAACTTCTGAGGGTTGCACAGGTACAGAGTTTTGCTAAGCTGTGTCCCCGTTTCTTCAAAGTTTAGTGCGATGCTTGTCATATCCCTTTCCTTAATGATGTAACATGCTCCTCTACAACTTGTGTGTCTCCATTTTACTTTGACTTTCAGGAAATATGTTGTCAGAGGACCGCTATATTTTTATTTAATGTACAATTGGTGGAGGTATGCGTTTGTTCTCGAAATGGCTGTTCTTAATTGTTCCATTTCTGTCTGAGAGTAAGATGTCTGTTTACCTGTCCTTACTAGTAATTCCAGCCTATAGACAAAGGCCTGTATATAGCATGTGTGTAATATTGTGCCCCTAAGTTATGCCTTTTTGTCCCCTCCTGTGGAAGAACCTGACCATTCATGCCACCTCTTCTGAATTGCAAAATCCTAAGGTGGTATTGCCATATTTAAACATGGGAGGACCAATTCTAATTTTAGCTATAAGTCTGATCTGTAGTGAACGCTAAGTATTTGGGGGCTCCGGTATGGGGAGGGTGGGAATGGGAGCCTTTTTATAGTTTGAAGCATTATGCTTTCAATGTCTTGTGAAATGATATTGTAAAGAGACCTGCATAAGCAATTAATAAAGTTCAGTTAATGGGGTGAAAGTCTGGCTTTTTTTATTTTTTGTGCAAAGAGGGAGGTGTTTTTTTGTTGAATTTTACATAGGAATTAAGATAATGTCTTGCCCTTTTTTACTTGCATACATGCAAATATGTAGACGTTGCTTTTGTAGAATGTTTGAACAGCCCCAGTATTTTACTCAACAGTCTCTTGATTTGTATTCAACAGTTCTTAACAATCCCACCATTTATCACAGCTGTATTAGTCTTACCATCTCCCCACACACCTTATCACATTTTTGGGAACACCATGCATTCTTTCTACATCCCGCTGGGTGTTTGAGCTCCACAGGCAAGTTAAACTGGATGGACTTTGGCATGTCTACTGCAACATGGTGCGTTACACCTCCTGAAGCCTTCATAAACCAGTTGAATGATCTTGCAGCTTCTCCTTGTTGACCTGCTCTAGCATCTGATGAATGAGGTCTCCGTTATGGGGGATCGGCACTTTTGCATAAAAGTCAGAAGAAGTTGGCACCTGATTAGGCCAATTCATGTTGCATTCTGCTCAACCTCTGCACACCCATTTGGGAGCGGTTGATGAACTAGTGGTCAGATCTCCCGCCAGTACTTACCAACCACTTCTCAGCTGCCTTCAGCTTTCTGTGTTAAGAAAATTGAGCGTTCTTCGACCCTCCTCCTTATGGTCATTGAGGGATATTGCTCTCTCCTACACGTGACCCACGTGTGGTGGATAAAAGGACATCTGCAGTCAGCAGGTGCATTAGGAGCACTGTTGTTTGTTCTCTCACTGGGTCATTTGTTGAGTATCGATACAAATTGTTATTTAAATATCTACTATTTGGCTGGTGCTTACATCCTCTTTTGGTAGGTTTCCACACGCCAGCCATTTTCCTACACCAGTATCAGTAATGGCCATTGTATTGCCTACGTTTAATGGATATTTACATTGTAGTTAATCATTCCCCTTTACCACTGTGTATGATGTGTGTGTGTGTGTGAGTCACACTTCTACTAGGCGATAGCCGGGATTTAAAACTGGTGAGCTTGGAGCATTAGGTATGTTATCAGGGTTTAATACAGCACTTTATGCCAGATCCCCTTGCTTCCTAGCACTGTATTAACCTCTGTAATTAACCATTTGTAATGGGTTGTGTCCTCCGGATTCCTCTTCTTATATATTTTTTCATCTTTTTTTTATTTATGCTTTTGGCTAATACAACTAAGCCTTTTGCATATACATCAAAAGAAACCAACAAGCTACACTTTACATATAAAATCATCAAAATATAAAATCACCAAAGAATTCTTACACTACGAGTTAATACTACATGATTCTTCGTAAATACCCATAACATTAAGTTAAGATTGGTAAAAACTTGCATTCAAATTCATGCCACTATGCCCATTCAAACAGAAATCTCTCTGTACCTATTCTAATCGCAATTAGCAGTGCCACCCCATAGGAAGTTCAAGTCAATTCAATGTCTCGTATTCAATAGTGTAGATTGTATCCCATGCATTGCTGCAGCAGTAATCACAAGAGATTCTGCCATCACAATCGTGGACCCAAACTGGTCCGTTGTAATGCTGTCTGGTGAAGTGCAAAAAATGATCATATCCCTTGTGATAAGTCAGCCTTTTCACATGCGGTCAAAATATGCCTACTGGTTTCTATAAAGTTAGCACACATATGACATGTTCTTCTTTCACAGGAAATATTTTGTCACACACCAGTATATTCCATAACTAGCAGAATATTTAAGCAAAAGTACATAATAAAGCAGCTTAATGAATATGTGCATGCCTTAGTCAGGTATTTGCGAGGATTTAGATATTCAAGTATTCCTGTAGATCTTACTGTGTCCCATTCTTGTGTCTTGACCTTAGGATAATGCCTATATCGGCTCCCTCTGCCAGAGGCTGACCAATATTCTCCAGATGGGTTTGTACAGAGTCGGCCAGTTCAATATGTGCACTGTTGCCTCAACGATAATGTACGTGAGCGTTTGACATCGAAAATATATATGGCAAATCCACTGTAGCCTGACTTATTTTTAGGGATAACTTGCTGCAAGTCACTTTTCTAATAGTATATGGTGACGTTGTGCCAAGTTCCATTCTCGTAGCAGCAACGGAAACTGTTGTTGGTAAACCCAAGTGATCAAAGTATTTTTCCTTCTAATTTATCTAACCAGCCCACATGCTTTTCTGGAATGAATACTTCCAACCCGTATAAAATGCAAGAGACTATTGATTTAGTAAACACTACTAGTAGTCCCTCAACAGCCTCCTACAAAAATGTTGAAATCCCTTCAAAACCAACCATCTCGTCGCTTTAGCTTTAATATAGGAATAATATTTGGAGGAAGTGGGGGCAATATGGAACGTTAAGCCTAGGTAAACATGTGTTAACCAGCTCCAATTTTGTCCCACTAATATACCAGATAAACCTGGTAATGTGAGGCCCTTTTTCCCCGAATATGCGTAACTTTGGTCTTTGCATAGTTAATCTTTTATCGGTACGACTGCGCAAACTGAGCCAGACTGTCGGTAGCTCTTTGCAAACCACGTGGCGTGCAGTCAAGTAGAACCATGTTGTTGCATAAGTGATCCACAGCACTTGAACCCCACCATCACGTGGCTGAAACGCCCGATTCGATCTTAGCTTCTCCCCCACGTCGGCCACATAGAGGTTGAATAGCAAGGGCGCAGAAACGCACCCCTGCTTCAATCCTTTTTTTGGTAGGCATGGGGGAGAAGCGAAGTATAATCGACAAAGCATAGTCCCACTTTGGATATCAGCTGCCAGCAAGCGCACAATCCAGATAGCCTGTATAGTGGAGTAGACTTTGATAGACTTTGATAAATCCTAGCTGGTGGGTGCAATTAGCTTAGGGCAATAAGAATGTCATCAGGCTTTAATACAGCACTTTATGCCGGATTCCTCTTGCTTCCAAGCACTGTATTAACCTCTGTAATTAACCATTTCGAGGGGATTGGGTCCTCCGACGTATTCCATATCAATGACAGTAATCACCACAGCTGTGCTGCTTCGGAAAATATTTCGGCGTTTGCGTCGATGACGTCGATATGCTATCCTCGAGGGCCTCCGTCGAGCCGACGTCACCGGATGTTATAAGTAGGGCACACGACGCCCGTAGCCTCAGTTCCGTTTTTTCCACAAACGTGTTCGCTTTGGAGATCTCGGTGCGCCTCGGTTCTACTGAATCCTGTTCTTTCGGTTCTTCAAACCTGTTTCTTAAGATGTCTTCGGCTTCTTCCACCCTGCGGTCCGGTTTTAAGTGTCGGGTGTGCGGGTCCAAGATGTCGCTGACTGACACGCACACCGCTTGCCTCTGGTGCCTCGGGGAGGACCACGATACGGATGACTGTGTCGACTGCCAATCGCTCACATCGAAGGCCTTGCTGGAGCGTAAGAAGCTGTCGGTCGATAAGGTGGCCAAGCCCTGGAAGTCGCGTTCCACTGGTCTTTCGACGGATGATTCGAGGGGCGACTCTCCGCATCGTCGTAGTGAGTCCGGGGGTTCTCGGTCTGGGATCCGGTCCTGCCATTCCTCTGCCTCTTCAAGGCACTCCAGGAAGCGCCGTCACAGGTCGCCTTCTTCGTCCGAGGACTCCGCCAGTCAGCGGGTTGCTTGTCCCAACAAACATTCCACTCCTGAGGAATGGGATTCCTTTCAAAAGGAGATGTTGGCGATTTTCCAATCGCAGCGCTCCGGTCCATCCGCGCCGTTGAAAGACGCCGGCCGTGACCATTCTAGAGACGCTGCTTGTACGCCTTCGGGCTTGAGCGGTCGCCGCGACCTCCGGGCGCCTTCGAGGTCCCGGTCGGACAAGGATGGTCGCTCTAGACATGCCTGTTCCAGTCCTTGACGCCCTTGAGACCGCGAGAACCTGTGAAGTTTTCGAAGAAGACATCGATGCCTGCGGTGCCGAGGTCGTCGACTGACTCTCTCAAGGCTTGCCTCCGAGGAAGTAGTCGATGCTAATGGCGCCCAGGCTGTCGAGAGACACGCTCTGGGCTCTGACCTCGAGGCCTGTGTCGACGCCGTCGAAGCTGTCGGCGCTGCGCTCAATGTCTGTCGATTCCATCAACGCCCTCGACACCTTTCGAGGCGTCTTTGTCGGAGGTTGCCCGTGGCATGGTGGAACCCCCCAGAAAGGCTCTGGCCAAGGCTAAACATTTCTTTGTTCCTTTTTCTGTACCCTCCTTCTGGCCTCTGGATTATATTTCTGAGGAAGGTGAGGTTCCTGCAGAGGTTCCTGGTGACCTCCTTTCTGGTCATAGCCAACTTGAGGACCTGCTTCAGTCATTGCACGACGCCAATGGTCTAGACACCTCTCTGGAGGTGGAGTTTGGTAGGCCTGAGCCTGGCACGGAGGCCGAGTCCTCATACCAGCGCCTGATGTCGAGAGTCACGGGACCCTACAAGGAATAACTGTGGAAATGTCCCTTCTTTGCCACCCTTGGAATATATATTCGTGGACTTCCATAACTGAAATAGGGTGGAAACTGAGTAATCTCATAATACTTTTTTGACACAGGAGAATTGAATTCTTGTGATACTCAGTGTTTTTGCTTAGATGGAAAGTTTTTTCCTTTCATTCGTTTCTTTTAATTTTTCAGCTTTTATTGCCTTTGTCTCATTTGTTTTCAATTATTATTCTTTATGGTGCATGATCTACTCAGATGCTGTTGATTTGACTGTAATATGTTATGCATTTAAAGTTGAGCCCATTCTAAGAAAATATTGTCAAATAGTTTGTAAAATGTTGCTGGGGCTCATGTATAAAAGAGTTTTATGCTTTTTATTAAATAATGAGAAACATTTTTGATGTCTATGGTTAGATTTTATATCTAGTTAAGTGACAAAATTAAAGTAAATTATTTTTGATAACATTACTTGCACTATTATATGCATGTAAGATGTTAGTGTGTATAGATGGAGAATACCAGGACACCATCTGGAATTAAGGAGTAGCCTATTCAGACAGTAGTGATCCTTTTTGAAATAGCTTTGTGCAAAACTTTTTTGCTTTTCTTGGTTAGAGAAAACGAGGTGTGCATAGGTACTAGGGATACCGCATCACTGATCGTTTATAACCTGTGGGGACTCATTTTGTTGGTTTTTGAGGGTCACGGATTACCTGGGGTGGTCTGACTCCCCCCACCCCCCTGGGGATTTTCAGCAGGATGACCTGAGTGATATCCGCGACCAAGGTAAAAAAAACTGACCCGGTGCTGCCATTCCATATGGCCTTGCAGAGAAGGGTGGCTGCGGCTTGGACTTCTCCGGAGAGTCTCCCGGCAGTGAGCAAGTCCTTGCCGAAGAAATATCGCCCAGCCAATGGCGACCCCTGCTACTTGACCACGCACCCTACTCCGGAGAGTTTGGTGGTGCAGGCGGCTACGGCCCCCGCAAAGCGTGCGTCGTACCCTACCATCCCTCCTGATAGAGACGACAAACGTTTTGACGGCTGAGCGAAGGTGTTTTCTTCTGGGGGTATGGCGCTTCAGGCTGCCAACTCCATTTGTGCCTTGTCTCGTTTCGCGCACACTCTGTGGAACTGTATCTCGGGGAGGAACGGGGTGGTTTTCTTGCTATCGTGCAGGATGGCAAGGATGCCATGTGTGAATCTGTTCAGTCGGGTCTGGACATGGTTGATTGCGTCAGCCGGTCCTTGGCGGCGAGCACCGTAATATGCAGGTTTGCGTGGTTGGGAAAGTCGGGGTTTGCTCCTGATGTGCAAGTCCGGCTCCTCAACATGCCCTTTGACGGTGAACATCTTTTTGGCAGCAAGGCTGACCAGAGCCTTGAGAGGTTGCAGGACTCCAAAGCTGCAGTGAAGTCGTTGAGCGCTGCAGTTCACTAACCTCCACCTTTTCGTCCTAGTGAACATCAATGGAGGGGAGGTTCCTTTCGATATTACTCATCCTTTAGTAAATCGAGAGTAGCTGCAAGTCAAAAGGGGCCACTGTAGGAGGGCCCGAGGTGGAAAACATGGTACTCGAGGTTCCAAGGCCGCTCGGGCAGTTGCCTCTTTGCCCTCAGGCACTGCCAGGTCCCATGGTTCGCTGGTTGGGGGAAGGCTGGCGCAGCATCTTGTAGAGTGGCGTGCCATTACTTCAGATGTGTGGGTTCTGGAGATCATAGTCCACAGCTACTGTCTTCCTTTCCGGCAGAGGCCTTGCGACAATCCACCAGGGAATCTCTTTGAAGAGTCCGGATCCGCTCCTTGCGCAGGAAATTCCATCCCTGCTGGAGTAAGGCGCCATAGAACTGGTGCCTGTAGCGCAGAGGAACAAGGGATGGTATTCCCCTTATTTTTTGATTTTGAAGAAAGACTGGGGATTGCGACCCATCATGGACTTGCGCGGTTTGAACAAGCTCCTCAGGAAGGACAACTTCAAGATGATTACTCTTTCTCAAGTCCTCCAGGCCCTTCAACTTCAGGACTGGTTGGTGTCTCTAGACCTCAAGGACGCTTATTTTCATGTGCCGATCCATCCCAAGCACAAGAAGTACCCGAGGTTCGCGGTTGGCAACTCGCACTTTCAGTTTCGGGTCCTGCCGTTCGGATTGACCTCCGCCCCGAGGGTCTTCACCAAGCTCATGGTGGTTGTGGCAGTGTATCTCGGGAAAGGAGGGGGGATTCACATCTACCCCTACTTGGACGATTGGTTTATAGGGGCGTGCTCTTCCAAGCAAGTCCTGGATCATCTGTCCGTCACCTGCCACTCCCTTCACAAGATGGGCTTCTCCCTCAACTTAAAGTAGTCCCACTTGATGCCAACACAGTGGTTCCAGTACATCGGAGCAGTGCTCGACACATCCCTGGGGCAGTGTTTCCCTCCCCAGGTGAGGGCTTATCACATTCAGCAGATGGTGCACAAGTTTCAACATGCCAAGACTCTCCCGGCGTTTGAGTTCTTGAGGTTGCTCGGCCTCATGGCATCCTGCGTTCTTCTGGTGCCAGAGGCCAGGTTGCGGATGAGATCTCTGCAATGGGCCCTCAAGCTGTAGTGGTCTCAGTCCTCCGGCAGGATGTCGGACCCCGTTCAGGTGCCGCCCTCGGTCACCCGGGACCTTCTGTGGTGGGCTGTCAAAGGCAATCTGATGAAGGGGGCTCTGTTTTGGCTACACTGGCAGGAGGTGACCTTTGTGACGGACGCATCCCTCATGGGATGGGGAGCTCATGCCAATGAGTTGACAGTCAGCGGTCATTGGTCTCCGTCGGAGTCCAGACTCCATATCAATCTGTTGGAGCTGAGGGCTGTCAGGCTTGCCCTGAAGGCTTTCCTGCCGACTGTGCGAGGGAAGAATGTCCTGATTCTGACGGACAACACAGTGGCCATGCACTACCTCAACAAAAAGGAGGGGGGAGGGGGGAGGGGGGTGGGGGCAGGGTCACTTCCTCTGTGCAGGGAGGCGATGCAGCTCTGGTTCTGGGCCATCCAGCGGGAAATTTCAATCTCAGCAGTTCATCTGACCGGAGACGAAAACGAGACGGCAGACGCTCTGAGCAGGCAGAGCACAATATCTCACAAGTGGGAGCTGGCTCAGGCGATTCTCCTGGAGATCTTTGCCCTTTGGAGGACCCCTCAAGTGGATCTCTTTGCCTCCAGTGTCAACCGGAAGTGCAAAAGGTTCTGCTCACGGGAATTCCCTCCAAGAGGAGCCTTAGGAGACGCGTTCGTGGTGGAGTGGTCCTACCCACTGCTGTTCGCGTTTCCTTCAGTCCCCGTCATCCCGCAAGTGCTGCAGAGGTTACGGAGGTTAAGTTCCCGGATGATCCTCATTGCTCCGGCATGGGCCCGGAGGACGTGGTACCCAGACTTTCTCGACTTTTCCAACTGCCCTCCACGTCGTCTTCCCTACCGAAATGATCTGCTCTCACGGTAGGGGGGGGGGGTCAGGTTCTCCATCCAGAGGTCAGATCCCTCAACCTTCACGCTTGGCTTCTAAAAGGTTGAGGTATAAGGATTGGGACTGATGAAGACATGATGGAGGTGTTGCTTTCGGCCAGACGGCCGGCAACAAAGTCCCTGTACCGTTGCCAGAAAGTTCTGCGACTGGTGCCGGGTTAAGAATGTGGATCCTTTTTCATGTGACATTCCTGTGGTTCTGTCTTTTTTGCTTTTGTTGACCCACAAGGGCCTGCAAGTGGGTACCATTAAAGGTTCCTGGCGGCGCTGTCTATATTTAAGCGCTCGTCTGAGGAGCGTTCTTATTTAAGAATTCTGTTAATTTCTCAGTTTCTCAAAGGACTTACTAATGTGTTTCCGCCGTCACCTTTCCAGGTGCCTGCTTGGGATTTGAACCTTGTTCTGAAATTACTTATGGGTGCTCCGTTTGAGCCTTCACATTCTTGTCCTCTTAGGCTGTTAACCCTTAAAACTGTGTTTTTAGTTGCAGTCACTTCTGCTCGCAAAGTGAGTGAGTTGCAGGCACTTTCAGTTAAGCCACCCTTCACTGTGTTTCATAAGGACAGGGTTGTCCTTAGAGTTTGTCCTTCCTTCCTTCCATTCTTCCGAAGGTGGTGTCGGAATTTCATTTAAGCCAGAAGGAGGTTGTTCTGCATTTTATCCTCCTCCACATCATGGTAAGGAAGAGGAGAGGCTCCATAGGTTGGATCCTAGGAGAGCTTTAAGTTTCTACATTTCTCGCATGTCCCGGGTCCGAGTGGACGATCAGCTCTTTATTGGATACGCTGGAAGGCGTTTGGGACAAGCTGTTACTAAGCAGACTTTGTCTAGATGGATTATCTTGGCAATTTCTGAATGTTACCGCTTGGCGGGTAAGGACCCTCCGCTTGCCTTACGGGCCCATTCTACTAGGAGTTTGGCTGCCTCTACTGCCCTGCAGAGGGGTGTTCCTATTCGTAACATCTGTGAAGCAGCTCCTTGGGCTTTAGTCCATACTTTTGTACGACCCTAATCCCTAGATTCTATCCATGGGCAGGATCTGGCCTTTGGCAAGGCGGTCCTTTAGTCTGCAATTTGATTGGGCATTCTAAATTTCTATATTCTAAATTATTTTTCCCTCCTCCATACGTTCGTACTGCTTTGGGAGTCTGTCATTGATATGGAATATGTTGGAGGACCCAATCCCCTCGAAGAACAAGTTACTCTTACCTGGCAACGTTCTTTCGATGGGATGGTCCGACGACGTATTCCATATTGCTCCCTCCCTACCTGCCCCGCTGCAGAATTTATGAATTTCTATTGCGATTGCAGCTTAGGTTTCCGCAAGGCTTTCTGTGGTCATACTGGCAGAAGATTGGTGCCACACGTTCTTGGGGAAAAACTACAACTGAGGCTACGGGTGTTGTGCGTCCTACTTATAACATCCAATGACGTCGGCTCGACGGAGGCCCTCGAGAACAGCGTATGGATGCAGGACGCAGACGCCGAAAGATTTTCCGAAGCAGCACAGCTGTGGTGATTACTGTCATTGATATGAAATACATCGTTGGACCATCCCCTCGAAAGAACATTACCAGGTAAGAGAGTAACTTGTTCTTCTAATGGATTGTGTCCTCCCACAGATTCCTCCTCTTGTATATTCTTTCCTGTCATTGCATATCTCTGGAACCTTTTATCAGAAGGTGGCACTGTGCGGCTCAGTTTCAGAACTAGCAGTGGCGTCGATACATTCTCTGATGCACTTTAAACATTTTTGAAATTCTCAATTTCATCGACTGTCAACTTCCAAACATTTGTGTTTTAAGAAATGTTGTGAATCCTACACAAACCTTTCACTGACCGGCTCACAGTTTTTCTTTGGTGCCTTGATGCCGATCATATAGTGGCAGATTGTGGCTCATGTCAAATCATGACCCACAAGGGCCCAAAGGATTGAGCTTCCAAATTGGGACTGCACAAAATCTAAGTCACCTGGTTCGACACCATCAAAGTGAAAATCTGACAAGAGACACTCCATGGTAGAAGAATTGCTGTAGAAGGAGACGAAATGGTCTAAAAAACACTGTTAATGATCTCGCTCACGGAGCAACTCACAGCTCTTCATCAAAGAAAAGGAGAAAATCCTCATCCACAGATTCATCACTGTATAGTCTGGTACATTTTCCTTCAAAAAAGGTTTTGCCAGAAAAGTAGGATGAATTCTGCTTAAAAATGAAGCGGGTCTTGGAGAAAGAGACTGCCCACTTCCTCTTCTTCATTGAAGAAGAGTGCTGTGCCCACCACGCACAATAAAGCTTGCAGGGTCTCAGAGCACCGTCCTCCATGTGCACCGAAGAGCCCGGGAGTGGTGAAAGCCTTGACAGAAATTCAAGCACTCTCAATGCCTCATTTGTCCTCGTCGGCTGATGCGTTTTTCGGTGTCACCAGTCGAGGAATGTTCAACTTAGAGATTTATCCCGAAGTCCAGAAGGAATTATATGACCCTCCTTACAGGACATATTCGATGAAGATGACCTGATCCCTTTTGGGTTTGAGCCCTTGGGCCTTACTCAGCAGCCTGAGGAATTTAGAGCCAAAGAAGATAGGCTTGATGATCTTGTATCCAATTTTTAAAAGATGCCAGTGTACTGGATACCTCTCCTGAGGTGGATTTTACTCAGGCTGTTCCTCAAGCCCACACCATTGTGGCATATAGGAAAATTATGGCTAAGGTGGCTGATGCCTTGGGCGGGAGTCCCTCCTCCCCACTCCAACCCCCTTGCAAGAGAGATAATAGAATGCAGTCTGATGGACATTCTGGACAAAAGCACACATGTGGAGCCTGTCTTTCCTTTTCATAATGCCATAAAAAATCCATTGTTGGTGCTATGGAAGACTCCCTGCAGCAGTCCATATGGATTTGCCTAGAAAGTACAAGCCAGTGCTCTCATACCTGGAATTCCTCACCTGACACACTACACATGACAGCCTTGTGGTTCAGTCAGCTGCTGTCAACGGCACCAAAAGTAAAGCCCTTATCCCTCTTTACTCCAGACAGGAATCACAAAATATACGATCTGCTTCCCAAAAATGTTTTTGCCTCTTGTCGCATGGCCCTAAAGGCAGTTAATTCCTTGTGTGCACTTGCTAAGTATATATATATATATATCTATATCTCTCTGAGGCTTGTGGAATCTGCTTAGATCACATGCTGTGCATAGGCCGACATCTAGTGGAAGCTGCAGAGTATTACAGTTTGTTTTTCGAAACTCGAAAAATGGGCGTCGACACAGGGCGTGCCAGTAATACTATCCCTAGTGTGACGTCCACTGTACCCAAGATCCCTCATGCGTCTAGGATCCTCAGATTGTTTTTTTCCGCCATACTGGTCGGAAGCATTTTGCGGAGTCCCCTGGCCTTAGCCATACTTTTGCTAAAATATTAATCTATTGACATCCTTCCCCACCCCAACGTCAAACTTCGACACTCGACGCCGGCTGGAGAAGAAATAGACCGTCGGCTGCTGCACGACGGATTTGGGCCTCGGAAGGCCTCTGGCCTTGGCCAGGGCCTTGGAAGGCCTCTGGCCTCGGCCCTGCAAGTAGGGAGAGTGAGGGGGGGGTTTTACATACTCTACACTCTTGGTATATAGGTACACCTTATACATTTCCTACGCTAACAGCCCGCTGCCTCAAGGTGCGTATGGTGGGTACCCCTTTTCAATTCTGCCCCAAGTGCAATCGCAAATACCCTTGGGTCGACAGGCACGCCACGTGCAATCACTGCTTGCCGAGGGACCGCCCCGAAGCGAACTGCAGAGCGTGTAGTAGGTTTAAACCTAAGACACTTAAGGACCGTTCGACGAAGCGTTGGGCCCACCACGCCAGGCAGGCGGCCATGGCAGCGGAGGACGCCTTCAGCGACGGCAGCAACGCCGTACTTTCGGACGGCGAGGGCATTACAGCGTCGAAAGACAGCCGAGCGCAGGTCCCCGACCTCGGAAGGTCGTCCGGCAGGCGGCTATGGGGAAGACCCCCGGCGACACAAGCGCTTCACACACTACACACACTAAACACACGAAGTCCAACCGAGACTCGATGACATCGATTTCTTGGAAAGAGGCACAAACAGAACAGTCCGATTCGGTGTCCTCTGGCCGCTCGCGATCAAGATCGCCGCATGACTCCAGGCAATCATCCACTCTTGCCAAGAGTGCCTCGCTCCCTAGGCTAACAGAAGTTCGATCGTCGGAAGACGAAGACGACTTCCACCCCCAGGCCGCGCTCCAGGAGTCGGAGCCCGCAATCAAAATCAGCGAGGCCCCACGCTCGAAGGACAGGGACCCCACCCCCGATCCTCGACGCCAGGCGTCGAAAACCTCCGGAGCCACTAAAGGTCAGGGAAAATATTTTTCCACTCACGGGGAGGGGGGAAAACAGCAGAAGAAGCAGCCTTTGCACTCTTCCACACCTGTGAAACACACCACTCCCCCTAAACAGACAGACAAAACCAGGTCTGCTGCTATGTCTAAAACCAGCAAATCTACTCGAGATAAATCCCATAGACTTGCTGAGAGAGTCATTCCCAGTTCCAGAAAATGGTCGAGTGAAGACATAGATAGTGTCATGTCAAGGATGTCTTCTTTGGCTGATTTTTATGATAAAAATCCAGAACATTTCCTCTCGTATGATCCACAAGGGGCGACACCCTCAGGCTCTAATGATCCTATCCCTCCAAGTAAAAAGCCCCGGTTTGAAACACTGATGAGGTCAGACCCCTTCGAGGTACAACCATACTGAAGACCATACTCACTGTATCAAGGAGAGGCTTCGTTTGGTGAGGACCAAGAATTAGGCATGGTAGAAGAGCAAACCGGGACCGGCTACTATGGGGATGATGAGGACCAGGTAGAGGAAGAGGAAGACCCGGAAACATACAGAGTAGATTCCCTGGTAGAGAACGAAGCCCCGGTTACCGTCTCCCCAGTCGATAACCAACCCCTCCTAAACGAGGTTCTCGCACGCGCAGCAGAACATTTCCTTATTGACACCCACGCTGTCCAGGAGGAGAGGGACTTCGCAGAAGAGTTAGTGGGAGAAAGGAGGCCTGTTGCCCAGACCATCCCTATCCTTAAGTCCATTCAGCGAAGAATAGACCCGTCCCTGGTGAACCCGAACCTCACCAGAGCAGTCAATCCCAGGGTTGAAAATCTTTTCAGGGCGGCCCAGTCTGACCCTCTCTATATAACAGGACATCTGAAGCCAGACTCCCTAGTTGTCACCAACACTTGTAAGAGGGCTGGAACACCCTTGTCATCGTCCGAAGCTCCTCCCGACAAGGAGAGCAAAAAACTATACGGTTTCGGCAGGAAAGTAGCCTCAACGTCTGCCTATCAAGCAAGGATTGCAAACTCCACCACCCTGTTGGCCAGCTACAACTGCCATCAGTGTGAAGAGGTCGCGGCACTCATAGCCTCTGCTCCTGAACCTTTAAAGGGCCAGTTAGCTCGGATTTCCGCAGAGGGTAGAGCCGTGTCTGGTTGCATTTTGAAAGCAACCTTCGACGCCGCGGACAACGCAAGCAGATTGATGGCAGAAGGCACTGTTATCAAAAGACATGCATGGTTACGGCAGTCTGGTTTTAAGGCAGAAACCCAGGCATCATTGTTGGACAAACCGGTGGAAACCGATCTGTTTGGTAAGGCGGTTGAAGACGCACTGAAGAATGCCAAGGACGAATATGAAACACTTAAGTCTCTTGGCCAGTTAACCAATAAACCCCCTAACCAGAGAGGGAATAGTAATTTTCGGTGCCCACGCGGCCAAAATTCCCAGAGAGGATCCAACTATTCCCAGGGGCAGGGTACACAGTGGAACAACCACCAACAGTCTACCCAGGGTTACGGCAGGGGGTAATAGGAGAGGTTGTGGTAAAGGCAGAGGCAGCCCCAGCAAGGGAGGCGGCACGCCTCCACCAAAGCAGTGACGCTCAGTTCAGGGTCCCTTCTCACGCAACCCCAGTAGGGGGACGCATTTCCAACTTCACCCAGGCTTGGGAAGGGATCACATCAGACAGATGGGTGCTGTCAACAGTATACACAGGATATTGTATAGAGCTACTGCAGCGTCCCCGAAACCATCCTCCACGACAAAGAGTACACTCTTTAGAACATCAGAAGATTCTCCTCGAGGAGATCGCCATTCTGCTAGAAAAGGACGCGATAGAACTCGTCCCGGGACACCAGGTAAACAAGGGTATTTATTTAACTTACTTCCTTGTGCCAAAGAAAGATTTGACAATGCGCCCAGTATTGGATTTACGGCCTGCCAACAAGTATGTCAAGCCCCAAAAGTTTCGTATGACCACGCTACAAGAGGTAATCCCCCTCCTAAAAAAAGGGGATTACATGGCAACCTTGGATATGAAAGATGCTTATTTTCAGATTTCCATGTTCCCAGCGCACAAAGTATTTGCGCTTCAAGGTGGACAGTCGACACTACCAATTCAAGGTACTGCCCTTCGGGATAGCTTCGGCACCAAGGGTATTCACCAAGGTACTGGCGGTGGCGGCTGCACACCTACGCAGGGAGGCAATCCCAGTGTACCCTTATCTGGACGACTGGCTCATAACTGGGGAAACCCCAGGAATTTGCAGGACAAACATTTAAAGGACTATCGACCTCCTCCACGAGTTAGGCTTCTCCATCAACGAGAAAAAGTCAAGCCTGGTGCCAAGCACCTCCAAACAATTCCTAGGAGCAATCCTAGATACTCAAGAGGGGTTGACCTTTCCTTCAGAAGAAAGAATTCGGAATATACTACTGCAAATTCCGCATTATCAGTCTGTCAACAAATACCGGTACGCAAAGCAATGCGTTTACTGGGCATGATGGCGTCATGTATTTACCTGGTCCCCCACGCGCGCCTGCGCATGCGTCCCATGTAGGAATGGTTGGCGAAACAGTGGTCTCAGGGACGATCTAGTGGTCGTTTCGCCAACACTGGTACAAAGCCTTCACTGGTGGACAAGAGAGAATCTCGCACAGGGGAAACCCTTTTACGATCCCGAAGTACAGGCAGTAGTCACTACAGATGCATGTCTGACGGGGTGGGGAGCTCACCATCTCCACCACACAGCTCAGGGTCTCTGGTCTCACTCAGTGGCCAAGAACCACATCAACCTGCTAGAGCTTCTGGCAGTATTCAGAGCGCTTCAGGCGTTCGAGCCCCACCTACTAAACCTGTCAGTGCAAATCCGGACGGACAGCACAACAGCCATGTTTTACCTGAACAAGCAAGGAGGGACTCGCTCGCCAAATCTGTCCAAGCTTGGCCAGAAAATCTGGATTTGGGCACTCAGACGGAACATCTTCCTGTCATCATAACATGTTCCAGGGGAGCTCATTTCCCTAGCGGATGCTCTGAGCAGAGACTCCCTCCCAGAGGAACACAAATGGGTTCTACACAGAGAGGTCGTAGAAGATATCTTCTCTCAGTGGTGTTTCCCCACTATAGACTTATTCGCCACAAGCAAAAACAGACAATGCCCAGGATTTGCATCCAGGTTCCCCCAACCAGACTCCCAGGGGAACGCCCTGTGGATGAACTGGTCAGGGATGTTTGCGTACGCTTTTCCACCAACTCCTCATCAGGAAAGTGGTGAACAAGATGAACAGAGAATCGATGACGCTCGTCCTAGTTGCTCCCATGTGGGCAAGACAACTGTGGTTCCCACACCTACGCAAGATGGCGGTGTGCGAGCCCATCAAACTTCCAGCCTGGTACAACCTACTGTCCCAGCACCAAGGTCAAACAGTGCACCAGCAACCCAACTCAATGAACCTGGCAGCATGGCTCCTGAGGTCATAGAGTTTGGACATCTCAATTTGCCACAGAGGTGTATGGACATCCTAAAGGAATCTAGGAAACCAAACACAAGGCACTGTTACTTTGACAAGTGGAAGAGGTTCGTTATCTGGTGCCAGAGTAGACAAATCAACCCGATTGATTGCACTCCTTCCACTATTGTTACATACATGCTCCACCTGCTAGATGCAGGATTGGTTTTTAACTCGCTGAAAGTACACCTGGCAGCCCTGTCGGCTTACACCACTTCCCATAGCAAGGTTTCGTGGTGGAAAGTACCAGTAGTTAAAGCCTTCATGGAAGGAGTAAAGAGACTTCACCCTCCTATTTCAAACCCACCACCAGGGTGGGACCTTAATGTGGTGCTAGCCAAGCTCATGGGGCCCCCCTTTCGAACCCATGCATAAAAGCAGACTCAAACACCTGACTTATAAAACGGCCTTCTTAGTAGCTATTACTTCTATAAGAAGGGTCAGTGAAATTCAGGCTCTGTCAGTGCAGGATCCCTTCTTTACTGTCCATAAAGACAAACTGGTTTTACGCACACACCCTAGGTTCTCACCTAAATTTATAGCAAAATTCCATGTAAACCAGTCCATCGAGCTTCCGACTTTCTTCCAGGACCCGCAAAGCTCGGCTGAGGTGAAACTACACACCCTATATGTGCGTAGGGCGGTCCTCTGCTATGTAAATAAAACCAGACCGCTAAGAAAAACAGATCAACTGTTTGTCTTAGTAGCTACAGGCAGAGCGGGGGATCGCGTCTCTAAAGGTGCCATCTCGAAGTGGATTATTAACTGTATCCAGCTGTGTTATTCACTCTCTGAAAGAACTCTGCCTTTCACGCCAAGAGCCCACTCTACTAGAGGCATTGGGGCCACTCTGGCTTTCATTGCAAATGTACCCCTTGACACCATTTGCAAAGCAGCTACTTGGAGCTCTATTCACACTTTTACTCAGCATTACTGCATTGACACCCATTCCAAGGCAGATACACAAGTGGGACAAGCGGTTCTAAGACACTTATTTGCTCATGACCCTTCTCACATCCCACCTCCTTCTTCAGGTACTGCTCGCTAATCTATGCACAGCATGTGATCTAAGCAGATTCCACAAGCCTCAGAAAGGGTACATTACTCACCGTAATCGTATTTCTGATGCTTGTACCTGCTTAGATTCACATGCGACCCACCCTTCCTCCCCTCTGAGAGAAGGCGCATGATTGCTTGTAGTCTTACCTTTCTGTCTATCTGCTTGGATTATCTGTACTCGCGCTACTCCTCATGCTACCTCATGTCAGAAAAAATACAATCTGAGGATCCTAGACGCGTGAGGGATCTTGGGTACAGTGGACGTCACACTAGGGATAGTATTACTGGCACGCCCTGTGTCGACGCCCATTTTCGAGTTTCGAAAAACAAACTGTAATACTCCGCAGCTTCCACTAGATGTCGGCCTATGCACAGCATGTGAATCTAAGCAGATACAAGCATCAGAAATACGATTACGGTGAGTAATGTATCCCATATATGTTATGGACTGTTCTTGTGGAGGCAGCAGAGCATCTCTCTATGGGGTAAATGAGGATTTCTTATTTTTTTATAAACATCTTAGAGAATGAGAAAGAGGCAATGTGTCAAGCCAGCCAATCCAGACTTGACATGGCTGGATGTGTCGAAAGGGCTATGGTGACAAATTCTGTCACAAGATTTGCCTGAATGAGGAAATCTCGTTTTACGCAAGATGTGCAATATAAGCCTCTGGATATGCCTTTTGATGTGTCCCCTTCATTTGGACCAAAGACGGACGATAGCCTGGAGATATTGTAGGCTTCAAAGGAGTGGCCGTAAGGCAGCCTAACCAGACTATCTCACAATAGAAAGGAAAGCCCTTTCGGTACTATAGTTATGGACCAAAGGGAAGACGAGCTACTACTCAAAGAACATTATTCAGACCCACAAGAGTTAGATGTAGGAAATCAGCCCAGGCTACTCCTGTCTGAGTGCCTTCCAGTGCAGCGACAGCTGCAAAACCCCTCTGAATACTTTTGCCATTCCATGATGATGATGATGATGATGGGGGGGGGGGTTGTCTGTCACCTCATTTTACAGAATGGTGCAATATTACCATAGACTCATTGGTACCAGACTGCCCACTCTTCCCAGATTGCCTTCTGTTCCAGCCCCTCTGCTCCAGAAAGAGGTTGCCTCTCTTCTGGAGAAGGGTGCCATAAAGTTGGGGTACAGATAGAGGAACGGAACAGGGTGTGTTACTCCCATTATTGTTTGGTCCCAAAAAAGGACGGTGTTCTGTAACCCATCTTGGACCTGAGACAATTGAACATGTCCCTCAGGATGGACAAGTTCAGGATAGTAACACTTTTGCAGGTCATCCAGGCCCTGGAATTTCAAGATTGGTTGGTGTCACTCGACCTCTGATGCTTACTTTCATGTGCCGATTTGTCCAAAACTTAGGAGGTACCTGAGGTTCGTCATAGGTGATGCCCATTACCAGTTTCGGGTTTTGCCTTTCGCGCTTGCCTCCGCCCTGAGTGTTTTAACCAAGCTTTTGGCGGTAGTAGCGGCTGGTCTAAGAAAAGGAGGACATTTCGTTTTTCCTTACCTGGATGATTGGTTAATCAGGGCACGGTCCCCAGCTCACATCCTAGATCTGGATCGCGCTGGCTTCCATCTGCACAGACTGTGCTTCTCACTCAATTTCAAGAAGTCTCAAGTGACACCCTCTCAAATGCTCCAATTCATCTGAGTGGTTCTGGATTCTTTCTCAAGCAAGGCTTTTCCTCCCGAGGATGGGGCTCTACACATCTTCCAGATGGTCACCAGATTCCAGAATGACCAATAGCTGCCAGCCCTAGACGTTCTATGGTTACTCGGCCTCATGCTATCTTGCATCTTCTAGTGCCCTAGCCCCGGTTGAGGATGATCTCACTACAAAGGCCTTTAGCGATCCATGGTTGCAGTTCTCTGGCAGCATGATGGACTTGATTCAAGTCACCCACAGTTGCACAGGATCTCCTGTGGTGGACTTGTAGGGAGATCTTGTTGGCATGAGAACTGTTTTGCAACAGTGGCAGGAAGCGACCATGGTCACCGTCGCTGAAGGGGAACAATGTACTGATCATGACATACAGCTCAGTGGCTGTGCACTGCACAAAAAGAGAACCAGTGTAGGATCACGTCCCCTATTCAGAGAGGCAATGCAGTTCCAGTTCTGGGTGTTACAGAGCACAATCTCTTTATCAGCACTTGACCTCGCTGGGAAGGACAGCACAACCGTGGATGCAATGAGCTGGCAGGGTTCGGTCTCCCCACGAGTGGGAGCGGTGCCAGGACGTCCTGCTAGAGATCTTTGCTCTCTGGGGAACCCGGAGGTGTATCGTTTGCATCCAGTGTTAGCAGGAAATGCAAACCTGTTATCTGATCCAGTGAATTTTCCCTGAGAAGAGCACTGGGGATGCACTTGTGGTGGACTGGAACTTCTAGCTTCTGTATTCGTTCTCACTGAGTCCCATTATTCCTCTAGTGAGCAGGAGGTTGAAGAGGTACAGCACAACCATGATCTGGATTGGGCCAGGAGGATGTGGTAAAGGGACCTTCTGGATATAGCCATCTGCCCTCCATTTCATCTTCCCCAGAGGCTAGACCTTCTTTCGCAGGAGAAAGGCCTGGTTCTTCACCCGAGCATAGATCTGCTGAACCTGAACGCCTGGTTTATGAAAGGATATAAGGTACATGGATTGGGACCTTCCGGAAGATGTGATGGAGGTGTTGTTTTCGGCCAGAAGACCAGCAACGAAAGCTTTGTTCAGTAGCCGTAGGAGAAAGATTTGTAGCTGGTGCAGAGCAAAGGATGCTGATCAATTTTTATGCGACATCTCAAAGGTGTTGTCATTCCTTCTTCACCTAGCAAGGGGGAAGTTCTTTAGGTTGCCCCTGTCAAAGGCTACCTGGCAGCACTGTCAATGTTTCAAGTGCATGCTTGAGCAGAGCTCGTATTTCACAATCCTATTGGTGATCCAATTTTTAAAAGGTTTGACAAACACCTCCCCTGCCCCAATCTGCTTCTTGTTGCCTGAGTGAGAATTGAACCTGATAGTGACATTTCTTATGGCTTCCCAATGCAACTGTGCCCTTTGAGGCTCATTACTTAGGAGACAGCCTTCTTGGTCACTAGATTTCAGTGCGCAGGGTGAGTGAATTGCAGGCCTTGTCCTGCAAACCACCCTTTATGATTCTTTCCAAAGAGAAGGTAATTCTTATGGTACACCCTTTATTTTTACCAAATGTTGTGTCCAAATTTCATTTATCACAAACCATTTACCTACCAGCTTTTTATCCCCCTGCTCCATCTAAAGAGGAGGAAAGACTGAATAGGCTCGACCCAAGAAGGGCTTTGATCTTCTATATCACTAAAACAAGTTAATTCGTACTGGAGGACCAACTCTTCATTGGCTATACTGGTCTGAAGGCTGGCATGGGAGTGACGGCGCAAACCATTTTCATGTGGTTTGTCCTTTGTTTCTCTGAGTGCTATAGCAGGTAATTAAATCCGTGAGGGCTTCAGGGCACACTCGACTAGAGGTGTGGCAGCTACTTCGCCTCTTCAAGGAGGAGTAACTGTGAAAGGTATCTGCCAGGCTTCAACATGGACTGGCATCCACACGTTTGCGAAACACTATTACTTTTATACTCTACTCAAATACTTGGCTAATTAATCCAGTTTCGTTACAGCTGTCGGGCAACATGTGATTAAATAGCTGCTGCAGAATTAGATTCTTCCCTCTTCCGTGCACAACTGACGGCTTTGGGAGTTTTATCTAAGAGGAATCTGTGGGAGGACTCAGTCTATTAGAAGAACAAACTACTTACCCTGGTAATGTTCGTTCTAATAGATGTTCTTCCTACACATTCCTAATCTCCCTCCTAGCCTACCCCAAGGAGCTCTCTCGTATGTCTCTCCTTTAGTGTTAGAAGCATCTATTCCTTTGTCATAACAGCCAACACGACTGAGCATGGGTAAAAGATGACAACTTGGGTCACGGGCACTGTGTGTGCGCTATTTGTATCAAAGTTCCATCCGGTCCTGAAGCTGAAAACGTGAAGGTCCTAGACGCTAAGCCACACAGCACCCTCTGCTGAGAAAGTTTATGAAATCTGTAATAGCAGGAAAGAATATCTACGATGAGTAATCAATGGGCGGAACATCCATCAGAAAGAACCTTAACAGGGGAAAGTAATTTGTTCTTTAATGTCACTCCATTTATTGTCCTTGTAAGTATGATGGACCGAGCTGGCCCTAGTGACATTAGGACTTGCAAACTTCAGGCTTGCCCAATGTCGCAGGAAAGCGATTATTCCATGGGCTGTGCATGTGCGTTTCTCTGATCCAGTAGCGTACATAATGGTGTACCTGGGGCAATACAGCTATGCTGACAGAGATGCTGTCTAATAGGGTCTATTGTGTTTGATATGTCCCACTGTTTTCTGATGGTGCTTATAAGTCTTGATAAGTTGGAAACGTTA
Organism: Ambystoma mexicanum; assembly: GCF_040938575.1. Classification (NCBI taxonomy): domain Eukaryota; kingdom Metazoa; phylum Chordata; class Amphibia; order Caudata; family Ambystomatidae; genus Ambystoma; species Ambystoma mexicanum. The sequence goes on from NC_090923.1 coordinate 730,233,371, forward strand.
TATTAATGGGTGAATTGAGACATTTGCTTTGTGCTTATTCTTTTTTCGATTTTAAAATGGGCCATCTTGCTTCAGAAATACTTTTTCAATATTTACTGAAGACCGTCCTTTTAATTCTGTCCCATACCACGCGACTCATCGCTCTCAAGCTTACTGCTTATCCCACTCCATTCGTCTATTTTGCCGTGTCTGCATCTCCTATGTCACCATGGTCACTGGGCTCTTGTAGGTGACTGAGGCGCCAGATGATCATCGAAAATGGAGACTCAACTAGTGTGCTTGAAGCATTATTCTTCTGGTAGCGGGTGTGTTCTTCCGTACTACATATTCTTACGTTCTGTCCCCCTTTTTTTTTATAAAGAAAATGTAATTTATATTTATTTAAGAAGTGGAAAACCATTTTTGGCACACAAATTCTTACAAAACATTGGTATATATAACCGAGCAGAGGACCAGAGTCCTTTACAATGGGGTGCAAGAATGTGATTTGTTGACTACGTAGCAGGGGAAGGTGACCCATGAACCGGGTACGAGAACAGGACCAACATGATATAGATGATGGGTGGTGAGGTGCTATGGAAAGGGTGGAGGGAAATGAAGGTTAAGTCAGGAAGGCATAGTGATGTGGAGTGGGTTCCATGTGTTAAAATCGTGGCAAAAATGGCCGATTACACAAAAAGTTGCGGCAAAAAGGCAGTGGTTTTGCCGCTGCAATCCATGTAAAGTATGCGGGGGACACCCCTGCTCCCCTTAAATGGTATAATGGGGTACACCTTTACTGGGTCAAACCACAGCATTTTTGCTGCAATTTTATTACTGGATACCGTGGAGTGCTAGGAAACTGATTCTTCTGAAAGGAGGCGGGCTTTGAGATTATATTTAAATGATGATAGAGCTGTGGAACTAAGGCGAGGTAGAGTAAGATCATTCCAGATTAGGAGAGTGGAAACGAAAGGGAGCACAGAGGGCACGAGACTGGAGCCCTGGCAAGCCCAAGTGGGCATCCCCTTTAAGAATTGCAGAAGCGGGTCTACGCCCCACCTCCTGTGCACCTTCCCTCCTTACTCTGGGATGAATGCTGAGCACAGCCCTTTTTTCTTTTTACTCCCCTGTGGTACATTTTCTATTTTTCTCTGCTTTTCTCCCCTTGCTTCTTCCTGATTTTGCTGTGTTCTCTGTGTGCACACCAGGTGTTGCAGGTTGTTCTCAGTAGTGGACCCTCACACGGTTCATAGTGTTTGGGCGCGCTTCACTGCTGAGATGCCTGTGCACTCTGTGATGCACTTTCTTACAATCACCTCAAGGGCTACGGTTAGCCACTGCTGCAATGGGCTGCACCCTGAGATCTCTGAGGAGACTGGTATCAGAGCTCAGGCTAATGGGCCGCAAAGGTCAGTTACAAGGCAACGACTCCAGGGAACTTCGGTTCCTGACAAGGTTGGTACTGAATACTGTCCTGGAGGCTGTTTTGCCTCACACCAAAGACTTGGTCCGAGGCAGATTCCACTCTGCTTACGGGGCAAACACTCAAGGCCCCTTTAAGGCCTGCATTTGCGGTAGGTCCTGCTACTCGGTTTACCTCAGGGAGCCCTGTGGCTTGTAGGTGACTGAGGTCACACCTCATCCCATAGAGGTCATGGGTTATTGTTCCACAGCTGCCACTGTTTCCTGCTCAGATTCTGGCCGGCCATCGGGAGAAGCATTTGCTGCCATGTCTGAGCACACACCAGGTGACCGATTTCTTCCACTGCCCACCTACCTCACTGGTGGTTTTGTGTTCCTGCCTTTTTGGTCACCCATTGTGAGGGATTATTTATTCCCCTCCCAGCAGTTCGGCCCAGAGGGCCATTCAAGGGGGCATCCAGTTATGAACCCTCAAGGTAGGAGAGGTCATTTGAGAGATTTCAAGACTTGTTCTCCTGTACTGTAACCCAGGCCTTCCCATCGCTTACCCCTACGTCAACACCACTTCCAGACACTTTCACGGACAGCCTCTTCACTGTCCCATCTTGTGACCTATGGACCCACCTATCTGATCTCCACTCTTTCTCCTCCTCACCCATTCATGGTGGCACTAGGTGGGAATCTCTCCTTGCATAATTCTCATCCTCTAGGTGTATCATTAATGTCTATCACAATGGCACTATTATGGTCCAAGGATCTCAACCTGCTTTTCTCCTCCTAGACCGGCACCTGCCTTCTCTCATAAACTTCCTCCCTTCTACTGCCACCCTTTTTTTCCCCCCCACCCCTATGTTCCTCACCACCAATGGGAGTAACATGTCACTGTACACCCCCTTGGAAACCTTGAAAGGTGGTAACCAGCTTCACTTAGCTACTCTGCCCGCTCTACTGTCAAACACTCCTCTGACATCTGTCTCCTTTTCTAAGACTCTGACCCAGACGTCCTTAATCTTAACGAGATGTGGTTCAATGCCAGCTCTGGCACTGCACGTGACTGTCTCCTTCCTGAGGGCTACACAATCTTACCCAGACCCTCTTTCCCAGCCCCCTCCCCATGCCAGCCTTTTTCACCATCATTCGACCAAGGAAGCGAGTGTCAGTTGCTGCTTTTGCCTCCACCCACCCCTGCTCCTGCTACTCCCTCTGACGCTGTCCTTGCTAATCTGCATCTTGCCTTCTCCAACACTTGACATCCTTGTTCCTGCCATGAGGCTCGGCCTGAAACCTGCCAACAAGAACAACAGCTGGTATGACTCCGATCTAGCATCTCTGAAACGCAAGTGCAGAGTTGCTGAACGTAAGTGGCAGTCCTTGGGTTTATCCTCCGACTAACTGGCCTGCCGACTGCTCCAAAGGCAATATCTCTTCTCTATCTGCTCCAAAAAGCCCGCATCACTGGAGCCTCTAACAACACGTCCTAACTTTTCAAAATCTGCGAGGAACTTTCCAATCCACTTCCAGTCTCCTCCTCTCTCCCTCCTTCCCAGGCCCTCTGCACTGCCTTAGCCTCCCACTTCACATCCAAAACTCAAGACATACTGTCCTCACTTCCCCCGCCCCCTTCTCTCCCACTCCTACTCCCTTGCCCCCCGAGCCCCTTTCTCCCGCTTCACTCTCCTTCCAGCCCATAACACCGGACAAGGTCTTTAAAGAGGTATGTTCTATGAAGGCCTCCTCTGAACAGGTGTTTACCTGCTCCTCCAGAACCATTAAGGACATCTCCTCCCTCACCCCAGCCCTTGCAGATTTCTGTAACCACAAGCACTCCCTTGTGCACTCTCTTTTAAAAAAGACATCTGTTGACGACACCTGCCCAGCTAACTATTGCCCTATCTCTACTACCCCCTTCCTGGGTAAACTCTTGGAAAAGTTGGCCCTCACCCAACTGACCCTCCACACTGATCTTGTTGACTGCCTTCATGACCACCAATCTGGATTCTGGGCATCCAATGGCATGGAAACTGCTCTCCTGAACACTTGTGAAACCATGCTTGCAAATCTTGACTCCAATTCTCTGTTCTCATTCTCCTCTACCCTTGACAGTATCAACCATTACATCCTCTTAAAATAACTCCATGACCCATGACACCCTTGGCCTTACTGATAGGGCACTAGACCTCTGACTGGCTGACCTCTTTCCTCACTTACCGCCCCTCCCAGTTGCAATTTGGACCTTTCCTTCTCTACCACCCTCTCTACCTGTTGTGTCCCCCAGAGCTCTGTCCTATCACCCAGGCTCTTCAATATCTATCTCGCCCCTCTTGCTCATCTGATCTCCTCCCCCTCTGTCTCCTTGACTGTCCACCATTCGGGCATGGTGTTCCGCAAATGATCTTGTCTCAATGCAAGTAAGACAGAGATCCTCATCATCAGGACACATGTGCCACTCTTTTCTCCTACACATGTGACCCTCCTTGGGCCCTCTTGGGAGGGTGTGGGGGGAGTGTGGGGTACAAAGCTGGCAAAAACTGCTTCTCTGTAACTGGTTACAAAAAGGGTGGGATACAGATCCGTTTCAGAATAAATAGCTGTGTGTGATGAAACGCCCACCAGCTCCCTCCACTATAGTGGTTGTTGCTACTCTCATGCCATGCATCCTCTTTCTTTCTCTACCTCAGAGTCTCCAGGGGCATGAAGACCACCCCCTGGATAATACAGGGAAGGTTTATGAACATTCTTCCCTGAGCTGCAGGCATTTCAATATGGAAGCGGTCATGTTGGCTGCCAACTTTAGGTTTTGGAAAGAGTTGGGCAACTAAGACTCCCTCCTTCCTCCTGAATTTTAAGCATGGTTCTGCTCATGTTTTTCAAAAGCTCGCCACGTGACATAGAACCTCATTGAGGCTTCCTATGACCACCTGGGCACAGCTGCTATGGTTATGGGTGTAGGTGCATCTTTTTAGGTGGCAAGCGCTGCTAAATGCCACCAAATTCCAACCAGACTTGCAAGAGTGAAGCGTGGTTTTGCTGTTTGATGGGGTGGAGCTATTCAGCTCTGATACAGAAGTGGCGCAGAATACAAATAAAAGTGCACAAACGGTAAAGTCTAACCAATTTCCCCCCACACCCTCTTCCACGCTCTGTGACGAAGGGTCTTCGGTCCTTCAGAGACAGTAATTTGGTGCCAAGAGTTCAGGGGGCTTTAGGGGCTTCAAAGACTGCCAGAGTAGACCTACACATTTCAGAGCGCTCCATGCAAAAAGCAAGCGCGTCCGTCACTCCTGGGATTCTTCTCCCTGCCCTGCTCCAGAATCAAAGCAGATTAAGTGAGATCGGGTTGCAGATCCACAGCACAGTGTTTGGAGGTAAAGTGCATCCTCATCTTGCTTAATGGAAGAACATAATCAGCGGCAGGTGGCTCCAATCATTGGTGCACAGGTGCAATCTCCTCCTCATCCCACCATCTCCGTCCCCTCTCCACCTCCTACTTTGAAGGAAGGGCAGAGTTCTTATTCAAGGTTTTTACAGTCCCAAAGAACATGGCTGGCCTGCAGACAGTGCTAGACCTTCACCTTTCAATCTTTTCTCACGCCAAGACAAGTTCACTATGATTACACCAACTCTTATCCAGTCATCCCTTCAGTTGGGTGACAATAGATATGTGCCTTGGCAGGCTAAGGCCCATGTTCCCATTTGGCCTCCCCATTGCTGGTACCTGTGGTTCTAAGTAGGCACGATCACTATCAGTACAATATCTTACTTTTCTGACTCAGTTTGACTCCAAGGCTCTTCACCAAGCTTATGGTGGTGTTATGCCTCAAAGGCATTCACCTACTCATACTTGGATTACTAATCAGATCCCGGTCCCCAGTCCAAGCCTTTTCCCACCTGATGCATTCACTGAGCCTGCTGGTCAATATAAAGACATCCATCCTCATTCCAACGCAAAGGTTGCGATTCAACATTAGGCAAAATCTTCCCTACAGAAATGCTAATAAACAATATTTTTGGACACTATCCCAGTTCCTTTCTCATTCGTTAATGACTGCATGGTGGTTCCTACGTCTGTTGGGTCTGATGGCGGCCTGTTTTCTGCTAGTGCCCATGGCCAGATTGTAGATGTGCTGCACACAGCTACATCTGGCATTGAGTTGTTATCGGATCTCTGACCCCCCCTAAACAGGGTCTTCTATGGTGGGCAGATCACAGAGCCTGGATATGCACCCTCTCGCAGGATATTCATCACCAGTTTGTAATCACAACAGATTCTTCAGGAACACAAACTTCCTGTAATTGAAGTGGACCTTCCTTGCCTTGCAGGCATTTGTGCAAGTGATGGAAAACTCCAATGGCTGTCTACTGACAGACGTGGTAACTATGTTTTACATCAACAACTGGGGAGGCACCAGGTATTTGAAACTGCGCTTATGGGAGTGGGCAGTGAGCATCAACGAGCAGCTGGCAGGAATGGCACATGTTCAAGTGGACAAGCTAAGCAGGAGATCTGTTGGCAATCATGAATGGGAGTTGAGTGAGCAGGTCCTGTGGGAGATCTTTGCCTCCTTCCGTCCCCCCGCCCCGGTAGATCTCTTGGCAACAGAACTGCAAGTGTCTTCTTTATGCCTCATGGAAAGGGAAACATGTTGATTGCATGGAACAGCCTTTTTGCATACAAGTCGCTATCTTTGATTCCAAAGTCTTGCAGAAATTCAGAGCCGTCAGTGATTGCAAGGTTCTCTTAATACCTCTCCATTGGCTGCAGAGGAATTGGTTCTATGACCTACTTCCTATAGCAAGTCGAACCTCTCTTCTCCACAAACTTTTACCGCAGGGCTATACCACCTGAAATATTGATCTATTTTCATTTTGCTTTATCTGATGATTACCTCAACGTAATGGGGGCATCATGTAAACCTTCCACACGATCCTGGTACAAAGCAAAATGTCTTTTTTTGCCATTGGATGCTGTGAAAGACAAGGGATCGACTATGGGTTTCCATTGATGACTTCCTTTCCTTCTTAACAAGTCTTGTTCATTCGGGGACCCAAGTCTCGCTGTGCTTAATGTACCGGGTGGCTATTGGCAGGTTGGTCTCCTTTGCCAATCCAGTAATTAAACAACACTACTTTGGGGGATATTGAGAGGCTAATGAATGCATCATTCATAGCATCGGTCCCTCCCGTTGCTGCTTTACCATAGGGATGAAAGTGCATCATTTATGGCGTCTGTCGCCTCTCTGCCGCCATACTGCAAGTGTGTGAGACGCTACTCACTGAGACACCGCTACCGGCCTGGACCCTGGAGTTATCGAAGAAGAGATCAATCTGCAAGCTCTAGTAGACCTAGACCTGCTGTAATCAAAGATGATGAAAGAAAGTGAAGTAGCTGCTGAAACTGACACACATAAATGCATTAGGCGTGAAGCAGATAGTTACACGGACACAAGGTCAAACTAAGTTTAGACATGAAGAATAGTACCTGCATTCAAAAGTCACTTAAAAATATATACTCAATATGCACGCTGAAACACAAGACGCACAAGAATAAACAATACTTGCTCAATGCAGAAACGCAACAGTAATGAGTGGCCACTTTGGATAAAATGGACAGTGCATCCACCTTCGAATGAATGAGAAACATTGAAGAATCATTGAAGCTGCAGGAAGAATAGATTTGCTGAATTAGCTAAAAGCACATATCCGAGCAGACTAGATGGTAGCTCCATAACTCCATCTGAGGTTACGGTAAAAAAGGGAGACTAGCACCGAGGCGAACAGAAGATAATTCCCAAGCGCAAGGCACAGCCTTTGAAGACAATCAAGGCTTAATATTGGAAGAAGGGTAGCTCGAAAAAGTCTACAGTGGACAGGAAGGGTACAGACAACTTCATCAAAATAGGCTAAAACACTAGCAAATGTGGAGTAGAATAGCTTAAAACATGGTCTCCTCACATGTGACAGAGTTGGAGAACAGGGGTTATTCATTAACGCCAGACCCGGATAGACTGAGGCTTTCACTCCCCTCAAATTCTCAGAACAAAGGTTCAAGTTCAAAGCTGAAAGTCCTGGCTCTTAGCCTAGGAAATCATAGATGGTATGTTCTAATTGGGAAAAGCAGTACCTTGATGTCACTCCCTATATCAGTATTTGTTGCATATTTGCTAATGGTCATGCCAAATAGTCAAGGTTGGCAAAGCCGATGCCAACCAATCCCCGTCCTTCAATAACGTTGTTTTGCAACTGTTGCATGGGCCAATGAAGCAGTGTAGCAATGACCTGTATTCACTGCTATCAATTTAGAGGTGGTCTCAGGTGGAACCATCAGATAGAGCAAGAGCAATGAAAAGACTAACCCTTATGGATTGTATGCATAGAGCCCCCTAACCAATTCCACCTTCCCGTAGGTTTTTGTAACGAAGAGTGTGATGTGACATCAGTTATGTGTTTTGAATATGTTGAGCTCAAGATGGATGAGGAGCGTAGAGGCAATTTGTGTTTGCTGCTGTCCCTGATTTATCTGGATTGTAAATAAAACAAGCCTTTGTCATTTACCATGACTCTTCTGTTTTTGGCAGCCAGGATTTCCTGTCCTATCTGGTCTGCCGGGGGCTGGGACCTCCCAACCTGCCATTAGATATGATAGCAGAGTATTGTTGGCCAAAGCCCTCAGAATTGTCAAGACTTCCTGCTGCAATCCTGGGGACTGTGGAGTGACCCATGGAGAATGGAAAATCATGCATAAACTAAGACGGTCGCCTGGAGCCCCCTTGGAGAAAATCCTGCCCGATCCCAGCGGGGCACCCTGCACGGCAAAGGCAGAGAGCCCAATTGAGGGAGGATCGATACCGAAGGCCTCATCCGATCCTTGGATGCAACTATAAGAGCATTGAATTGACAAACCAAGTTGGGAGGGATTTTTTGTGTAATATTGGGAAAGTGTGATAAAGAGTTTTATTTATGAGAGGAAACCTAAAGCCAGGGTTATAGAAGGTGGTTGCCTAAACCCCAAGACAGGGTTAAGAAGTAATAGAGATAACCTGTGACCAGGTCACTAAAGGGGGTGCCATGTCCTGTTGGTGTAGTTTTAAGAGGAAAGAGGATAGCCTTGTCTGAGTAAGGCAGCAAGACAACTGTAGATTTTTTTATGTGTTGTTAAATTTAGGGTACACCCATATGTGTAGAAATTGCTGTGGCAGTGGAAGGGTGAGAAGTTGTTTAAAGTTGTGAAATCGAGGCTTTTTTAATATTGTTTTACATCATAGAGCATGTGGAGTTTTGGTTTGGAAACAAGGGGCGGAGTTCTGAGCACGAGCAGCGTTTGTGGTGTACACCCAAACTATTGGTGTTGAAGCGGAGAGGCTTGGGAAGAGGTGTAAAAAGTCTTGGAAATTCAAGAAAATATTGTTGATAAGAGATTGTGAAGGAGGAGTGGAGGGATAGTAAATTTGCAAAGGTTTGTGAGGTCTGGTAAATAACATCAGCCAAGAGCGTGATGTGCCATCATGTGAGGAGACACTCCCTGCCAAAGTACAAGGACAAAATCCAGAAGCATCACGTTCAGGGCACAGCAGACAAAATGTGTTTACCAGGTGGGCACTCTTTTGAAATCAGTCCTGCAACAAATGACCACCTATGTGCATGCTGTGATTAAAGGACAAAATTGCAGAAGAGATTGACTATTTTAGAATTATGGAAACATTTCGGGGATGAGGTCGAAGATCCACCCCCAAGGGATTGGATGCTTAATCAGCATGAAGGGGAGGGCACTGCACCCTGGAGAGCTCCTCCTCCCCAGAACATCGATCCGCCAGACGAACGACAGGAATTCTATCCATAGGAGGAATTAAAAGCAGCAGTATGCTACACTAACACCACATATGTGCCACTCGGTTACAGTAAAGAAGATACTATTCTACTCCCGCCAGACGCCAGTCAACATAATGGGCGCCGTGGAGATTTATTCAGGATTTGCGCCCTAAACAATATTGTTAAAGCAGAGTTCCCATTGGTTCCGAACCCAGCTCAATATTGTGCAGTATCCCATACAAAGCCAAATATTTTACAGTGATCGGTTTAAAAAAATGCCTTTTTGTTAATCCCACTTCATGAAGAGTCACAAGACCTGACCTCGTTTTGGTATAGAAATAAAAAGTGGAACACTTGTTTAGGGAAGGGGTACTGTCATGTTGGGAAAGGTGGGGCTTCCTACGTGCAGATGGCATGCCAGTGCAGCACATGCCATTATTGGACAGGCTCATAGACTCACAACAACTCCCATCGGCCATTGCTGTGGTGAAGTGTATAGCCCATACTAGAGGAGGAGATTTAATTTCCTGCGGCAATAAAGCCGCTGACACAGATGTCAAAAATGCAGCGTATTTTCCCAAAAATCAGAATTTGACACACCACCTAATAAGCACACGTGAGCGCGGAGCATGGTAATGAAAGATGGCCTTAATTCCTTGCCCATAACACAGATAATCGAATTGCCGAGACACATGCCACCAGAAGAGCAAGAACTGTGGAAATGGAGGGGGTGCTCCCTATTCTCCAGCATTGGATCTTTCATGCATTCACATGCTGTGAATATTCCCCGTCGTCAGGCAGGGAATCCCTGGTTACTTCGACTTAGTAATTTTCCTATGGCAAACTTGACACCTTGAGTGTCCCATCGATGTGTTTGTGGGTGCTTTTGGTACCTACCAAATGGGTATAGGTCCGCCCCAGCAACTTCCCCTCAGATTTCATCCATCTTTCGAGCTGTTGGAATTCCTTGTTTTTCTCTCCTGAAAGAAAATTATATTTCTTTGAAAATTAACTTTTCCATCCGGTGCAACCAACAACATACACACGGTTCCAGTTCCAACATGGAAGCTTCAGGACCTACGAAGTCCTTATTTAGGCCGTACAGCACTTGCGGCCTAATAAATGTGTATGAGGGGGCAGTGCTCCAGATAAGATTTGAAGTGGAAGTATTTTACTCCCTATTTTTTAAAGTTGGGAGAAAAATGATTTGTGTGGGAGTAAAAATGTAAGTCCAGTTCCCAATGAGAGTATTTTATAACCGAGTAAAAATGTTTTAACTGAAGAACTATTTCTTTGTACCTGGTTATTCATGCACATTAAAAAGATACATGTTTACTTCTTCCAATCAGGCAGTTAAAATAGTGGTTTCTTCCTGTAGTACTACGTGCACTACTGGTCCAAACATATCCATGGAGCTGAAAGCAGGGGCGCAAGATTCTACATATCTTTTTCCTATATTTTGTTGAGAGTATTTTAACTCCCGATTTTAATTTCTTGGGAGTATTTGCCAATTTATAGGGAGCAAAAGTGGCCCATACTCCACTTATCCATAGGGCTGTGAGGGGGACAGGCACACTGAATGTCTTTACTGCCTCTACCCAAACCATTCAGCTGACGGCTGTGACATCTGCCATGGTTTCTTGCAAAAAAAGTTGACAGGAAGCAACACGTAATGTGCTGGCTCATGAAGGAGTCTATCCAGCGTCGGAGGTTGGCTTGTCACGGAATGGGAAAACAACCACTCCCTCGGACAAGTCACTGTCAAGGCAGAGGTCCAAATCTGAGGAGCCGGTGGTGAAGAAACAAAGACAGGTGAGGCAAAATTGTCCTCTGGGCACGATAAGGCCAAACACGCTTTCCCTGTAAAAAAAAACACCAGTTAGTGGTAAAGAGACCCATACCGGGTCCAAACATTCTTCCAAGGGCCCGTTGACGAAAGTACCATCGGATAAACTGAGGGAGAAAGGCACTCACCCATCGTAAAAATCTGTGGACCCATCCAGGAGATCTCCATCGACTGACAAGCACTGAGCAAGTCGGTTATGAAATCCTCCTTGGCGTTGTCATTGAAAGTCTACCTTGAGTGGCAAAAAACACTACTAGTCATTGAAATCTCAAAGATCCTCCTCTGGCCGTGGGTCGTCATTGGGACAACTCAACGGCCAAATCGTCGTCTAGGTCTACTCTGACAACAGCACCATCAACGATGGCATTGATGACAACGACGACAGCATCTTTGTCTATGGCTGAACTCTCATCAACAACCACTTCGAACCACCTCGTCAACGACCAAAAAGAAATCTGCAGAAAAGCCTACGTGCCCGTTGACCACCACGATAGAGATTTTGAAATTACGAACAGAAGGCCATTTTGTCCCCTAAGGGTATTTTGAAAACCCCAATGGGGTCCACGATGCAGCACAACCAAGCTCCCCTGGGAATATCTCCCGTAGAGTACCCAGATATCATGCCAGAAAACATTTTGCAGCATGAGATTACATCAGATTTTGAGCCTCCACCAGAGGAATTTCCAGGTGTCTTTTTGAATCCGATCCTGAAGAAGGAACTTCGATCCTCCTTTCCAAGGGCCATCTAGAGAAGAAGACACACGTCTAAGATTTCAGACACCTACTCTGCCATCAACACCTGCTGGAATAGGTGGTATACATACGCAATACCCCCTTATATGATATAAGGCATTTATAACGTGCCTATACACAAGAGTTTCAATGCGCGACGAGACAAGAGAGGGGAAACGGCGGCAAGACATCGACAACAATCCTACTAGGCCAGGTGATCTTGAGATTGTGCCAGTGCAGGGGAGGGGGGAAGGGGAAAAGTGCAGAGGGAAGAGGAACATGGAAGGTGGCTTTTTTTAGTGGCCATTACGTCCTCTAGATGTGTTTCGGAGCTGCAAGCTTTGGTTGTAGACCCTGCGTATCTACGGTACATGAGAGGCAAGGTGGTACTTTCCACTAATCCTCATTTCATCCCTAAAGTACCTTCAAAGTTTCATAAAAATGCAACCATAACTCTGCCCACATTCTTTCAAAATGCCACTTTACCAGCAGATAATGCCCTGCACTAGCTGGATGTCAAAAAGGCATTGAAATATTATTTAGATCACACAAATTCTTTCAGGGTGACAAAGCAGCTGTTTGTTGCCTTTGGTCCATCCAACAAGGGAAAATCCATATCAAAACAGGGCATTTCAAGATGGGTTTCATCTACTATCTCCTTCTGCACCCAGCGCACACTCCACTAGAGCCACGGCTGCCTCGGTGGCTCTCTGGTATGGAGTACCCATCAGACATTTGCCAAGCGGCAACATTGGCAGTGCTACACACATTTACCAGGCACTACTGCTTAGATCAGCAACACGCTGAGGACGTACAGATGAGACGAGCAGTCCTTCAGCGGCTGTTCCAGTAAGGGAAGCCCCACAGCTTCCGAGGTTGTTTCCTTTCTCTACTTGCGTATGTATTCTTCTCGCATTAACGCATGTGAATCCATGAAAGATCCAATGCTGGAGAAGGGAGTAGTTTGTTACCTGTAACTCCAATTCGAATGGAGGTATTCCTCATTTTATGATATTCGTATCCTGCCAGCTTCGCTGCTTCGGAAAAAAAGTTCTCGGCAGAGGGCGCTGTGCACGAGGTCATGGCGTTGATGTCCCTCGACGGCTCCGTACTGTCGACGTCACCATCAGTATAAATAAATTGTGCTGCGCCTGTTGGCTTCAGTTCTGTTTTTCAGATTGCTTCGCTCTCGAGAACGGCACGCTTTGAAATTTTCTTCTGAAAATGTAGTCTTCTTCTACCCTTTCTACTCCCAAGACGGGGTTCAAAAAGTGTATCGACTGCGGATCGAAGATATCTATCACAGATCCTCACTGCGTTTGTCTCTGGTGCCTAGGTTTGAACCGGCGACTGTGGCTCCTGTCCGTCGAAGACGGAGAAGGCCCTTCATAAGAGGAAAGGTAAACTGACCGTGGGGCGGGAAGCTTCTAAGGCCTCAAAGGCCTCATTGAAAAGACATAAAAAATCGAGCGATTCGAAAGAATCGGATCGGCATAGACACTCTGAGATCCCTATCTTGTAGTAGATTGAGGCGCTCTTCATCGTCCTCTTCAAAAAAAGTAAAAAGCAGACATAGATCTCCCTCTTCATCATCCGATTCATCTACCACATTGGTACGATGCCCAACTAAATCGGATTCCCCAAGAGAATGGGAAGACTTTAGAAGGAAGATGATGGAGCTCTTTGCGAATGTGACCTTGACCCCCCTCAAAGAAGCCTCAAAAGAGCCAGACCCCGGTCGCTCCATCGAACGACACAGGGAAGTCAGAACTACTGTGGTAAAACCCAGTAGTATGGATGAAACTCGTAAAACTCGAGTCGACGCCAAGTCGTTGAAGATTCCTCGAGAATCGAGTGTTTCTCGAGTGTTTCTCCAACACCATATAAAACACAAAAGTCCTCAAAAATCCACGACTTCGTCGACACCAGCAGCGCCGACGGCTTCGACTTCGAAGACAAAAGCGTCTTTGACGCTTCGACCAAAACTTATGAACAAGACAGGAGATTTACTCCTTTACCAAAATTAGACTTCTTTAAGTCTATGTCTTCAATTTTTGAAGAAAGTGGCACTGAGGGAGAGAAGATTTCTCTTTTTGGAGTGCAATATGGTACTAGAGAGGTCCCAGAAGAACTAATCGATCCAGAATCGAAAATGAGAGACCTGTGCAACACCCTTCACTCTGCTAGTGGCATTGATACGTCAGCTAGAGTTTGCAAAACCTGACCATGCAGAACATGCAGATTCAGGGTACAGGAGTTTAATGAATAGAGTGGTGGAATACATGGGCTAGGGTAGAGCCTCGCCCACTTTTGATCAGGACGATATGACAGACATACTTGATCGGGGCCCCCAGAAGGATCCAGTTCTCCCCTTCCATAGGGCACTTCAGAGAACAGTGGAAAAAAACTGGGAAGTCTGGTTATTCAAGCTGCAACTACCTCAAGACAGACTGCATATCCGTATATCCCTCCGGATAGAGAGGATAAGAAGGTGGATGCTTGGGCCCGTAAAGTTTTTACTTCGGGCAGCATGGCTCTTAAGTCAACTAATGTCACCTGTACCCTGGCCAGGTTCACCCATACCCTGTGGGACTGCATTTCAGCGGCGGCTAAAAATATTCCGGAAGGCGAGGAAAGGGAAGGCTTCCTGAATATTGTCAAAGACGGAAAGGAGGCAATGGGGGAATGTCTCCAGTCTGGACGGGATACTGCTGATCGTATTAGCAGATCCATGGCTGCAAGCACAGTGCTACACAGATTTGCCTGGTTGAGGAAATCGGGGTTCGCACCAGATGTGCAGGCCAGACTTCTCAACATGCCTTTTGATGGCTTGAGGCTGTTTGGTAGTAAGGCTGATGAAAGTCTAGAAAAACTACAGACCTCAAAAGCAGCAGCTACATCTCTTAGAGCCTCCATGGGACAGCCTCAGAAACCCTATTCGGGCTCATCTTCCTGGAGGGGTCGTTCTTTTCGGTACTACTCCTCTTTTGGTAGTGGAAGAGGACAGGCCTTTCAAAGAGGCAAGAGAAATGTCACTTGTGGTGGACGAGGAAAGACTGCAAAACTATCCTCAGGAACGGCATCTTTGCCCTCAGCCGCTTCAGCAGCCACCTCCAAATCGCTCTGAGGCCTTGTTGCACAAAACCCTGGTGGGAGGCAGAATATCTCAGCATCTGAAAAAATGGCGGGGCATTACCTCAGATGTTTGGGCACTAGAACCAGTAGCTCAAGGTTACTGTTTTCCCTTCCTAAAAAGACCTCAGGACCATCCACCGGTAACCAACTCTGTCAAAATTCCTGATACGCTCCTGCAGGAAATTTTAACCCTGCTAGAGAAAGGTGCAATAGAACAGGTACATGTAGTGGAGAGGAACAAGGGTTGGTACTCCCCATACTTTCTCATCCCAAAGAAGGACGGCGGATTGAGACCCATCTTGGACTTAAGAAACTTGAACAAGTTCCTCAGGAAGGACAAGTTCAAGATGCTAACCCTTTCTCGGATCCTTCAGGCTCTCCAACTCCAAGACTGGTTGGTATCATTGGACCTTCAGGATGCTTACTTTCATGTGCCAATCCATCTCAAACACAGAGGTGCAGGATTGGCAATTCTCACTATCAGTTTCGAGTTCTGCCATTCGGGTTGACCTCTGCCCCGAGGGTTTTCACCAAATTAATGGCGGTTGTGGCAGCGAGTCTCAGGAGAGGGGGTGGGGGGGTTCACATTTACATCTTCCTGGACGATTAGTTGATCAGAGCATGTTCTCCCGAACAAGCTCAGGAACATCTATCCATCGACTGTCACTTCCTTCACAAACTGGGGTTCTCCCTCAATTTTAAGAAGTCCCACATGATGCCATCCCAAGAGCTTCAATTTATCGGAGCAGTTTTGGACACTTCCTCGGGCAAAGCCTCCCGAGATGAGAGCTCTCCACATTCTGCAGATGGTAACAAAGTTTCAGAATGCCCACCATCTGTTGGCCTTCGATTTTCTGAGGTTGCTCGGCCTCATGGTGTCTTGCATTTTTCTGGTACCAGATGCCAGGTTCAGATTGAGATCCCTTCAATGGGCCCTCAGAACTCATTGGTCCCAGTTCTCGGGGAATATGTCGGATCTTCTGCAAGTCCCGAGCGCAGTTGTTCAGGATCTACTATGGTGGGCTTGCAATGACAAAATCCTCAAGGGGGAATCTTTTTGGCAACCATGGCCGGAGATAACAGTAGTAACGGACGCCTCACTCACGGGGTGGGGAGTCCATACCAACGATCTGACAATCAGCGGTCGTTGGTCTCCATCGGAATCCAAACTACACATCAACCTATTATTATTATGCAAATGGATATTTCCCATCTGTGAAAGGCACAGTGAGTAAAAGCAGTGGCTGCGAACTCTCAAGTGGTTAATAACCACTGAACAGGTTATCATGTCTGTTCTTGCGAGAGAGGGGCGCCCGCTACCTTGTAAAACTATTACACATCAACCTATTGGAGCTGAGGGCAATTAGACTAGCGCTGAAAGCCTTTCTGCCCTCTGTACAGGGAACGAATGTCCTGATAATGATGGACAACACGGTGGCCATGTACTATCTCAACAATGGAGGAGGCGTAGGGTCACTACCACTGTGCAGAGAGGCAATGCAGCTCTGGTTCTGGCCATACAAGAAGGTATCTCTCTATCGGCAGTTCACCTAGCCAGAGAGCAGAACACAGTGGCGGACGCTCTGAGCAGGCAGAGCGCAGTCACCCACGAGTGGGAACTAGCTCAGGAAGTCCTTCTGGAGATCTTTGCCTTTTGGGGACCCCTCAAGTGGATTTGTTCGTGACCACAGTAAACCGAAGTGCAAACAGTACTGCTGAAGGGAATTTCCTCCAAGAGGAGCTCTAGGAGATGCGTTTGTGGTGGACTGGAAGTTTCCACATCTGTACGCGTTTCCACCAGTCCCTGTGATTCGTAAGTAATCAGGAGATTGAGAAAGTTCAGGAAAACCATGATCCTAATTGCCCCGGATTGGGCCAGGAGGACGTGGTACCCGGACCTTCTGGACCTGTCCATCTGCCCTCCAATACGTCTTCCGCAAAGAGAGGATCTTCTCTCACAAGAGGAAGGTCGGGTTCTCCATCCAGAGGTCAAGACATTCAACCTTCACGCATGGTTTCTGAGAGGTTGAGATACAGGGAATGGGATCTTCTGGATGACGTAATGGAGATTTCGAGTGGGTTGTGTCCTCCAATGTATTCCTCATCTTAGATGTATGTATTCCATCCAGCTTTGCTGCTCTTCAGAACTTTTTTCAGCAGAGGGCGCTGTGCGTCGATGTCGTTGAGTCAATGGTCCCTCGAAGGTCTCCGTCGAGGTTGACGTCATCGGGTGTATACGTAGCACGCGTGGCGCCCGTTGGCCTCAGTTCCGTTTTTCCGCAGTATACGTTGCATCTGACATTCGGTGCGCCTCGAGTCCTGTGAAGAAATATAATATACAAAAAAGAAATATGTCCTCGTCATCGACGCCGACCCCGAGATCCTGATTCAAAAAGTGCAAGTCATGCGGCTCAAAAATATCGGTCACGGACCCACACCGTGAGTGTTTGTGGTGCCTCGGAAAAGGCCACGACATAGATGCCTGTTCGAAGTGTCAGGCAATGACCGGGAAGGCCTTGTGAGAAAGGAGAGGAAAGCTACAGGTGTCAAAGTAAGGTTCTGTAAAGCAGCTACCAACTCCTGATACTGCTCTAGTGAGGCAATGATGGTTATTGGGTGTTGTATGCTGTCAAGAACCGAGGCTTCCTCCCCCAACTCCTCACCTGATTCTTTTGGGAAAGATTCTTTAGGGTTGGCCTCTGGCTTCTTCTGATCCCTTCTCCTTGAGGGAGTCTTGTCTTTTGGAGTCCAGACCTTCTTATCGTGTAGGTAGGGTCTGGCCCCTCCGGAGGCCACCTTCGCAGAGATGTAACTCTGACCTTGGGGATCCCCAGAGGGCCAGTCCTAATTTCCAGGGAAAAAGCACGAATGCAGAAAAAACCCTGTTTCCGAATGGGCTCAGATGGGGGACAGTCGGTTCCTCTCAATCGACAAGGAAGACGTTGTTTGCTCCACACCAAAAAGGAATGCTGGTTGAATAGATGTCTGATTCCACAATTGTCCAGACTGTAGGGAGTATAAATGGAAGAGAACACCAGAAGTTCTCCAAATTGAATGCTGAGATGAGTAAAGGATATAAGGAGAAAAGGCAACACCACGTGATAAGTGACAGAAGATGGATATAAATAGGATTAGGACGAAAAGAATATCCTGAGCAGGTTGTAAAAGGCTGACTGAAAGGAAATAGAAATGTATACGGGTATAGCCCAATAAAGCAAGAGCTAAAGGTTCCCAGGGTGTAGTCTGAGCAACAGGGACCCAACAAGTGAAGGGCAAAGGCAGCGCCGATAGAAGTATGAAATACCGGCGCCTACAATTCAAAATGAAATATTAAAGGAAAGGCAGAGTAGCGAAAGGAACGGGAGCTAAGAAAGACAAACTAAGGGCAAAGGCACAGAACCAGGCGGCGCCGAGACACCTTGAGTAGAAGGAAAAAGAAGATAAGGCGGAGAGCAAAACAGAACAAACAGACAAAAAGAGGCACGGGCAGGAAGGAGGAGGGAGACTAGGGTAGGATTCAAGGCGGTCAGTAGGTTTGCTGTAGGCACAGAAGGATCCACAGAAGAAACTCCAACACACGAACCGAGCGTTGACAAACGGATACAATGCACCGGCTTGTGGGAGGAGCCAGCCTCTTTAAGGTACGGCGGCCATCTTGGGTGAGGACTGGAGCGCGCGCTGATCATAGCCTCCAGTTCTTCCACAATCTCCAGTTCCTGACAGTATACCCCTTCTTTCTCGGGGCACCCCCAGGTTTGCCCGGATGAAGTCGATGGAACATATGCACCAGACGTGGGGCATTTATATGGCTCACAGGTTCCCATGTCCTCTCTTCTACTGGATAGTTCTTCCAATGAACCAAGTAGTATAACCGCCCTTTGCGGTAACGGGAATCCACCAAATGAGACACTTCATATTCTTTGGGAGTCGGGGTCACTCGGGCACGTGAGCGGTTCACCGGTCTCTTGAAGGGATCCTCCTTATATTCTTTGAGAAGGGATACGTAAAAGACCGGATGCACCTTCCTAAGATAGTCTGGTAGCTGGAGCTTATATGCAACCGGATTGATTTGTTGCAAAATGGAAAAAGGTCCAAGAAAACGAGAGGAGAACTTTCCCCTATGAACCCATCTAAGTAGATACCTGGTGGATAACCAGACCAATTGTCCGACCTTCCAGCTGGGATGGGCGCGACGACCCTTGTCAGCCCACCTCTTCTGCGCTAGTTGACTCGCTTGGTATGCTTCCTTAGCGAGCTTGTGCACCTTCTGTAGGTCTTGTAGAATCGAATCTAGAGCCGGGATCTTGGTAGAAGGAGGACTGAGCCAGGGTAGGTGTTGAGGATGGTATCCGTATGTACAATAGAAAGGGCTCATCTGGATCGAGGTATGAAGGGAATTGTTATAAGCGAATTCCGCTTGTGGGAGGAAGCGATACCACTCTTCCTGTTGTGGACTGAAAAAACACCTAAGATATCGTTCTAAATTGGCATTAAGTCTGTGGATGATATCCTGAGGAAAGAGCCTTGTGAATCCCGAGAGCTTGGCAAAGGGAGGACCAAAACTTCGAGGTGAATTGGGGTCCCCTGTCAGAAACAATGGTCTTAGGTAAACCATGAAGACGAACAATGTCCTGGAGAAAAGTTGCGGCCATCTCAGAGGCTGAAGGGATTTGCTTGAAGGCAGAGAAATGCGCTAGCTTATGTAAGTAATTATAAAGTCGTATTGTAAGAAAAAATACGCCCATCTGGCGTGTCTGGCGTTAGAACATTCCAACTGTTGCAAAACCCGAAGGTTACGGTGGTCTGTTCTAATGGTGAATTGATGTGTGGCTCCCTGTAGGAGATGTCTCCATTCTTGGCAGGCCAATTTTATGGCCAACAGCTCCTTTTCGATTACAGAGTAGTTGCACTCACTACTAGTCAGTGTCTTGGAGTAGTAAGCAACCGGATGTTCATAGCCGTCTTCAGTCCTTTGGAGTAAGACTGCCCCTACCGCCCCTGCAGAAGCATCCGTTTCCAGAATGAAAGGCTTGGCCTGATCCGGTTGGACCAGGATGGGTGCTGTAGAAAAACATTCCTTTAGGAAACTGAAAGCTCTTGGGGTTCATCTCCGAATATGAACCTCACGCCCTTCTTCAATAAGGAGGTCAGAGGGAGTACCTTCTTGGAGAAGTTGGGAATAAACCTCCTGTAAAAGTTAGCCAGTCCTAGAAACCCTTGTAGTTCCTTGACATTGGTAGGTTCCTTCCAATCCCTAATGGCCTTTACCTTATTAGCATCCATCTCAATACCATCCTTGGACAGTATGAAACCCAAGTAGGACACAGTTGTGGATTCAAATGAACACTTCTCTGCCTTTACCAGTAAATGATGGGACTGCAGACGCTGTAGAACTAGTCTGACCAATGATCGGTGCTCAGATAAAGACTTGGAAAAGATTAGGATGTCGTCCAGGTACACTACTACCAACAAAAATAACATGTCGGCGAATACCTTGTCCATGTACCTCTGGAAGATGGCTGGTGCGTGTACGAGACCGAAGGGCATCACACAGTATTCAGAGAGTCCGAAGTGGGTGCGGAACGCCGTCTTCCACTCGTCACCTTGCCTGATTCTCAAGAGGTGATAGGCGCCTCTTAGGTCAAGCTTAGTAAAGTACACCCCCCCCTGTACTGCCTCCAAGATATCCCGGATAAGGGGCATGGGATATCTATCCCGGATGGTAATCTTGTTTAGACCCCTGTAGATTATACAAGGGCGGAGCTCTGTCGAGTCCTTCTTGGGAATGAAGAATAAGGAAGCCCCACAGGCGGACTTGGACTCTTGGATTAAGCCGTTCTGTAAATTAGCGTCGAGGTACTCTCTTAAAGCCTTCCTCTCTGGTAGCGACAAGGGGTACTGTAACGCTCACCTGACTCCCACGGAGGCGCTGGTCTAGTCTGGGTTGCTGTGGCCTCTTCGAGCGTGATGCGCAGAACTCGGAACACCGACTGAACAGGACCCTCAAATCTTGCTTGTCTTGCCCGTAGGAATATCCTTCTGCAGATGAGAAAGGGGATTAACAATCTGCAGAATAGTGTGCTTGCTCCCCATTCCCCCCTTCGTTCTTCTCTAACTTCCTCCGAAATCCCCGGTTGAAGCTCATCTTATGGTTTGAAAGGATGAACTCTCCATCCTGCTTCTGGTGCAGGGGCGCGTGTTTGTCCAGTTACTTCACTGGTTTTCAGAATGGCGCTGGCAAAATCCACTTGACTTTTCCGAGCGGAACGCCGTAAGTATGAAGATTACAAAAGTTCAAGTGTAGAGCCTCCTTTTCTGTTGCCTTCCTAACCTGTGATCTATCCTTTATTTCAGGTGCAGAATGAAGGCGATGCGTTGAGGGATTGAATTGCCGATGGTAAACTCAGGTGAGTTAGCGATGGGGGCGATCCCTCTTAATGTCTTTATATTCCTCCAGTAATGTCTTTTGTCCTTTCCCCACAGGGGCCGGGATGCGGTACCTGCCAACGAAGCGGCGCCGACCCGAAATGAGGAATGGTCCACCAACAGAAGACCGGTAAGTGTTATGGCGGAAAATTAGGCTTTCCTCATATGTTCCTTCTGCTCACCTTTTGTCTCTTCTTCTCTCCCCTAGGCGCAGAGATGTGGCGACCGGTGCAGACAGTTGCGGTGGAGCCAGAGGAACTCCGGAGGACAGGTGAGTGAAGCGCGGCGCTGCAGTGAGCAACGCAGTGCTTTTAAATGAAAGTCTTTTCTCAGGAACGCTGGCGTGAAGGTTCCGGATGCAGGTAAGAAGTTTGATCAAATTCTTGGTTTTCACCTTTCTCTTCTCTTCTTTCCTTACAGGTGTTCCAGGATCGAGGCGGGCGTGGCTGGAGGCCAGATGCAGGAGCAGACACGGTGAGCGTTCAGCTGCTTGGATGCAGAACAACGCGAAGCGTGAGCTACTGTCTGGGCGCGGCTTAAATAGCCCCCAAAGTAGTTCCAGGTAAGTATCCGTCCCTGGCCACGCCCGAGTGGCAAAATAGTCCCAATGAAAAAATAGTCCCTTTCAGGTCTCAGGGAGGCCTGAATCTTGCAGCATGGTCTGCATCAGGTAAGTGCACAAAACACCTTCCTTTATGAGCCTGGCGCCTATGGCGCCAGGACTGATGTCCAACATGAGCCTGGCGCCAACGGCGCCAGGACAGAGTCCAAAGAGCCCCTATGAGGGGCTGCTGGGCTTTTACCCGGGGGCATGATGCCTGCTCCCGGGGGTGCTGGGCGCGGCCTGGTGCTCCGGGGGTAGGCATCATGACAGCAATCCCCCCCGCCAGGCCCCTCCCAAGGTCGTTCCCTCTGGAGGTTTCGGTTTGTTTGGGAAATTCTGATGGAACCTTTTTACCAGCCGAGGTGCATGTACGTGGTCGCTGGGTTCCCAAGACCTTTCATGAGGCCCGTACCCTTTCCAATCAATTAGATAGAAAAGTTTTGATTTTGAGATCTTAGAATCCAAAATGTTCTTCACCTCGAATTCAGGCTCCCCATCTATCTGGATTGGTTCTGGTGGCTTTATTAATCTGGTTCCAAAAGTGACACATGAAAAACGGGGTGAATCCGCATGTTAGCTGGTAGATCGAGCTTGACTGCCACTGGGTTATAATTATAGCTTTGATCGAGTAAGGTGTCATGCATGCTGAACGTGGTCCTATCTCCTACGCTCGTAGAACAGCTAGACCGTTCTATTCCAAATGGCGGTTGTTCGATACGTTGCCGGGAAAACGACGTTTGCACTTTTCACGTCGCTAACTTCACGTGTATTCTGCTTCGTCACGTGAACTACGGCATTACATATATAAGCAGCGTGGAAACTTAACTCGCTGCTTCTGATCGAATCATTTGGCGTTGTGTAGCTGGACCTCCGATCTGCATCCTTGCAGGTTACTACAGCTACTTTTTGGGCCTTCTATAGCGTGTTTTCCGCCACACGCTGATTCCTGGAGTTGTTTGGTTGCGTGTAAATCCACACGCGCACGTTGTCTTCATACGCGGCTGGCCTGGGCTGCGTGAATCCTGTTCGCGTGCAAATCCACACAGGCACGCTATCTTCAAGCACGGCTGGCCTGGACTTCGTGAATCCTGCTCGCGTGTAAATCCACACGCGCACGCTATCTTCAAGCACGGCTGGCCTGGACTGCGTGAATCCTGCTCGCGTGTAAATCCACACGCGCACGTTGTCTTCAAACGCGGCTGTCCTGGGCTGCGTGAATCCTGTTCGCGTGCAAATCCACACGCATACTTTGTCTTCAAGCGTTGCTGGCCTGGACTGCGTGAATCCTGCTCGCGTGTAAAATCCACACGCGCACGTTGTCTTCAAACACGGCTGTCCTGGGCTGCGTGAATCCTGTTCGCGTGTAAATCCACACGCATAAGTTGTCTTCAAGCGCTGCTGGCCTGGACTGCGTGAATCCTGCTCGCGTGTAAATCCACACGCACTCTGTCTTCAAGCGCTGCTGGCCTGGACTGCGTGAACCCTGCTCGCGTGTAAATCCACACGCACACGCTATCTTCAAGCACGGCTGGCCTGGACTGCGTGAATCCTGCTCACGTGTAAGTCCACACGCGCACGTTGTCTTCAAACGCGGCTGTCCTGGGCTGCGTGAATCCTGTTCGCGTGCAAATCCACACGCATACTTTGTCTTCAAGCGTTGCTGTCCTGGGCTGCGTGAATCCTGTTCGCGTGTAAAATCCACACACGCACGTTGTCTTCAAACACGGCTGTCCTGGGCTGCGTGAATCCTGTTCGCGTGTAAATCCACACGCATAAGTTGTCTTCAAGCGCTGCTGGCCTGAACTGCGTGAATCCTGCTCGCGTGTAAATCCACACGCACTCTGTCTTCAAGCGCTGCTGGCCTGGACTGCGTGAACCCTGCTCGCGTGTAAATCCACACGCACACGCTATTTTCTTCGCGGTTGTACAGAACCGCGTGTACTTTGTTTATACCATAAAAAGGGCGCTATTTCCAACTCCTGCACCTGTGATATTAACAGGGGGATTGATTCATTTCTATACTTTACTCTACGTGGGAAGGAAGCTTTTCAAGGATTATTGAGAGGTGACAGTGAACAGTACTTTGGACACTATCCTGTGGTGCATCAACCCGGTATCTAGCGTGAGCCTCGTTCCGTTCGGGATAAGTCTCCCTTACTAATCTTCCCTTCCTTGTCGTTTGTTCTACCTTGGATTTCCTCAAGAGACTCTGCTGGATTCTTCTGCCTTAGACTTAAGGTCAGTGTGTGCATTCATGTCATTTTCTGTTCCATCATACTCAGGTTGAGGGCAGTTATTTATGATACTTTATTCTGTTCTAGGCTGACTTCCTATACCTTACCCACGCCCTTTGCAGTGATCCATCGCTCTGCCTTTTTTACCAGTCAGAGAGTTGTATCATTTGGAAGATCTTAACTTGACTTCACGACTATCAAATCGTGTGAACAGGGATCCGGAAGACCCTACCACCTGTACCTTTTGAGTACCGTATCCTTTTCAGTTAATACTTTGGTGCTCTCTGACATAAGGGCCCAAATACCTTGGATTAAAAGTTCGAGGTCCCTTGAGCAATAAGTGTTTGGTAGCCAACCATACTTGATCCCCTATTTGGTATGGAGGCACCTCACTCCGATGCAGATCCGCATTCTTTTTGTATTTCCCTTTCGCTTGTTGCAAATGTGCAGTTGCATCCTTGAAGGCTTGAGTTATCGTGGAATGCAAATGCTCCACTGCGGGCATTTCAAGGCTCAGAGGTGAGTCCAGGTCTGAAGTACGAGGGTGATGTCCATATAGGGTATAAAAGGGGCTTTGTCCAGTTCCAGAGTGTACCGAGTTATTGTATGCATATTCGGCCACCCATAAAATATCCTTCCAATTACCCTCCGATTGGTGCAACATACATCGTAGGTATTGTTCAAGGGTCTGGTTCGTTCTCTCCGTCTGACCATCGGTCTGTGGGTGGTGGCTGGTTGAGAGTCTTATGTCGATTTGTGCCAGTTGACAACACTTTCTCCAAAAATGAGAAATAAACTGGCTTCCCCGGTCGGAGACTAGTATGGACGGGAATCCATGCAAACGGATGATATTTTCGAGGAATTCCTTGGCTAGGACAGAAGCTGAAGGTAATCCTTTCAACGGAATAAAATGGGCCATCTTGGAAAATAAATCCACCACAACCAGAATAGTATTGTATCCATTTCAAGGGGGCAGGTCCGTGATAAAATCTAGTGACAAGGTGTGCCAAGGTGCTGGTGGAATGTCTAAAGGCTGAAGAAGACCGGCGGGTTTTGTCTTCTGGCCTTTGTTTTGGGCGCAAACTCCACAGGACATCGCGAAAGATTTAATATCCTTTCGCCAGGAAGGCCATCAGAATTGTCGTTTAATTTTTTCCTCAGTTTTGGCAATGCCAGGATGTCCTTCCATCAGGGTATCATGATGACGGGAAATAACCAGTTCTTGCAATTCCTTTTCTGGCAGAAATAAGCGTCCTTGGAAGTAAGGTAGGCCACCGTTGACCGAAAAGTAAGACCCCCTTTGGATCCAATCCTGCAAGGCTGTAGAGTCCAGGAGTTGTTTTACCCGTGCTTGAATGTCTTCAAGGGTTTGTAAAGAGGTTATCCCCAAAATTCTTTGTTCGGGAATTATCGGCACAGGTTCTGAGTTTGTGTCTATTTCTCCCATTCCTATTCGAGATAGCGCGTCCGCTTTGCAATTCTTACAGCCAGGGCGGTAAGTGATTACAAAATCGAACTCAGCAAAGAACAAAGCCCATCGGAGCTGACGTGACGATTGAGCCTCGGCAGTTTTTAAATATTGTAAGTTTCGTTGATCAGTGATCACGGTGATGGTATGCCTGGCGCCAAGAAGATAATGCCACCAAGCCTTAAAGGCGGACTTAATGGCTAATGATTCCTTGTCGGTGATTGCATAATTTACCTCAGGCGCCGAGAACTTTCTGGACCAAAATGCTACGGGGTGCAGTTGGTTGGTTTCAGGGTCTCTCTGAGACAGAACAGCTCCCATGGCTAAGCTGGACGCGTCGGTTTCGACTATATATGGGAGATCGGGATGCGGGTGCTTCAAAATAGGTGCGGACGTGAATTTAGCTTTCAATTCCTGAAAGGCCTGTTCAGCTTCCTCGGTCCATTCGAAGCATTTATTTTTTCGCAAGAGTGCAGTGATGGGTTGTAGCACACGTGAAAATTGCAGGATAAATCTGCGATAAAAATTAGCAAAACCAAGCATGCTTTATACACCTTTCACCGAACTAGGTGATGGCCATTTGAGGATGGCATCCACTTTTCGTGAGTCCATTCGGACCCCTTTAGGTGTCGGGATGAATCCAAGAAACTCAACCTCGGTGGTATGGAAAACGCACTTTTCCAGCTTTGCAAACAGTTTGTGCTGGCGCAATTTCTCAAGGACGGCCCTGACATGCTTTCTGTGATCAGTTTCCGAAGAGGAGTACACAAGAATGTCATCGATATATACGACAACACAAACATCGATTCCCGAAGGACATTGTTCATGAAGAATTGGAAGGCAGCAGGCGCGTTGCACAACCCGAAAGGCATCACCTGGTATTCGAATAATCCATATTTTGTACGGAAGGCCATTTTCCATTCGTCGCCTTCTTTTACTCGCACCAGATGAAAAGCCCCCCGGGGATCTAACTTGGTGTATACGCAAGCGTCCTTCACCTGGTCAAGGAGTTCAAGGATCAGAGGCAGAGGGTAACGGTTTTTAACAGTTATCTGGTTCAATGCGCGGTAGTCGATACAAGTTCTAAGGTCGCCTTCTTTTTTGGGCACGAAGAACAAAGCCGAGGATGCCGGAGACTTTGACGGGCGAATGAAACCATTGGCTAGGTATTGATCTTAATATTGTCTCAAATGCAGATTCTCAGGTTCAGTAAGGGCATAAATCCTGCTACAAGGGGGTTGTGCACCGGGCACCAGATCGATTTGGCAATCGTACGATCTGTGGGGAGGTAACGTGTTGGCCTGTTCCTTTTGGAAGACGTCCTGAAAGTCTTGGTATTCCGGAGGTAGTTGCATGGAGACGGAGGTTACAGACGCTAGACTAATCTTCAGATTTTCTGGGTAGCAGGTTTGTGCACAATCCGGGAAGGCTATTCTCTTCGCTCGCCAATCAATTGGAGGATTATGTGTCTCTAACCAAGGGATTCCGAGAATAACCTGAAACTGTGGAGCCTTGATTACATCAAACACAACTGCCTCCCGATGGCCGTCCGGACCTATAAGTGTCACCTCAGCAGTGGAATGTGTTACCGGTCCAGAGGCAATTTCGGTTCCATCGACTTTGGTGATGACATCTTTGCTGGTTTTAGTACGCAGAGGGAGGTTAATCCTAGAGACCAATTCATGATCCACATAATTTCCTATAGCCCCACTATCGATGTATGCCTTTATTGCATGCAACCGCTTAGGCTGTTCCGGATCTACGAGGACCATTGGCACAATGAAATGCGAGGTCTGAGAGTTAGTTTTCTAGCTCGCCAAGCGGACCCCTACGCTTGTCGGGCGTGGTCGTTTCCCGAAACAGAGTCTTCATGGTTTTTATCAGCGGCTCCTACCACCTTCTTGGGCGATTTTGCCAGGCAATCTCGTAGAAAGTGTCCAGAGGACCCACAATAAAGACATAATTGCATCTGCCGTCTTCTTTCACGTTCTTTTTGAGTTAAAGGTCCTTTAACCCCTCCGATTTGCATAGGCTCAGAGACATCAGCACCCTTGGGGTTAGCGTGGGTCTTGACCAACACCGGGGTCTCAAACCTGGACCGATCTGCTTTCTGTTTTGAAGTCTGTGATCCAATTGGACCACTAAGTCTATATATTCTGTGCATTCTTGGGGCGGATTTACAACTTGGGCCAGGACATCTTTAAGTTCTCCGCGTAGACCTCGATAAAATAACGTGATTCTTTTATCCTCTGGCCACCCAGTTTCCACAATTAGTCTATTAAAGGTTGCAATGTAGGATAGGAGGTCCCGATTGCCCTGTCGCAGGGATAGGAGTTTTTCATCCAGAGCCTGGCCCTGAGAGTGTCGAGCAAATAACCTTTCCATGCTTGCTTGAAATCCTTGAAAATCACGGAGAATCGGGTCATCTTGAGTAACCAGTGGAACTGACCAATCGGCAGCACAGCCGCTGAGATATGACAATACAAAGGCTACCTTGGTCTGGTCATTAGGGAAGGCCCCAGGTCTGCATAGGAAGTGCAAACGACACTGATTCATGAATACGGCGAATCGTTTGGGGTCCCCAGCAAAGCGTTCGGGTGGGGCCAGCGGCATGTTTCCAGGTAGATTAATCTGCACAGGGTTACTGGGAACCACAGGAGCGGGGTTCCCCCCGGAACCGGGTAGAGGAGTGTGTCCAGCTTGACCTTGCAAAAACTGTCTAGCCAGGTCATCAGTTCTTTCCTTTGATACAATCACTTCCCTCCTGAGAGCATTAGTCTCTTGACGAGCAGCGTGTACTTCGGCCCGTAATTCCCCCAGTAGTTGGGCCAACTGATCAGTCTCAGAAGTTTCCATAGCGCCTGGGTGGGAATTTGTAGGAAGGCTTCACGTTCTGTAACGCTCACCTGACTCCCACGGAGGCGCTGGTCTAGTCTGGGTTGCTGTGGCCTCTTCGAGCGTGATGCGCAGAACTCGGAACACCGACTGAACAGGACCTTCAAATCTTGCTTGTCTGGCCCGTAGGAATATCCTTCTGCAGATGAGAAAGGGGATTAACAGTCTGCAGAATAGTGTGCTTGCTTCCCCCTTCCCCCTTTCGTTCTTCTCTAACTTCCTCCGAAATCCCCGGTTGAAGCTCACCTTATGGTTTGAAAGGATGAACTCTCCATCCTGCTTCTGGTGCAGGGGCGCGTGTTTGTCCAGTTACTTCACTGGTTTTCAGAATGGCGCTGGCAAAATCCACTTGACTTTTCCGAGCGGAAGGCCGTAAGTATGAAGATTACAAAAGTTCAAGTGTAGAGCCTCCTTTTCTGTTGCCTTCCTAACCTGTGATCTGTCCTTTATTTCAGGTGCAGAATGAAGGCGATGTGTTGAGGGATTGAATTGCCGATGGTAAACTCAGGTGAGTTAGCGATGGGGGCGATCCCTCTTAATGTCTTTATATTCCTCCAGTAATGTCTTTTGTCCTTTCCCCATAGGGGCCGGGGTGCGGTACCTGCCAACGAAGCGGCGCCGACCCGAAATGAGGAATGGTCCACCAACAGAAGACCGGTAAGTGTTATGGCAGAAAATGAGGCTTTCCTCATATGTTCCTTCTGCTCACCTTTTGTATCTTCTTCTCTCCCCTAGGTGCAGAGATGTGGCAACCGGTGCAGACAGTCGCGGTGGAGCCAGAAGAACTCCCGAGGACAGGTGAGTGAAGTGCGGCGCTACAGCGAGCAACGCAGTGCTTTTAAATGAAAGTCTTTTCTCAGGAACGCTGGCGTGAAGGTTCCGGATGCAGGTAAGAAGTTTGATCAAATTCTTGGTTTTCACCTTTCTCTTCTCTCCTTACAGGTGTTCCAGGATCGAGGCGGGCGTGGCTGGAGACCAGATGCAGGAGCAGACACGGTGAGCGTTCAGCTGCTTGGATGCAGAACAACTCGAAGCGTGAGCTGCTGTCTGGGCGTGGCTAATAGCCACCAAAGTAGTTCCAGGTAAGTATCCTTCCCTGGCCACGCCCGAGTGGCAAAATAGTCCCAATGAAAAAATAGTCCCTTTCAGGTCTCAGGGATGCCTGAATCTTGCAGCATGGTCTGCATCAGGTAAGTGCACAAAACATCTTCCTTTATGAGCCTGGTGCCAACGGCGCCAGGACATAGTCCAAAGAGCCCCTATAAGGGGCCGCTGGGCTTTTACCCGGGGGCATGATGCCTGCTCCCGGGGGTGCTTGGCGCGGCCTGGTGCTCCGGGGGTAGGCATCATGACAGGTACATTCTTCCAAAGGGTACTACCGCCTCCGGGATTAAGTCAATACAGCAATCCTCAGGTCTATGGGGTGGTAGTTGTCTGGGTATGGTGTCCATAAACACCTCTGAGAAGTCTTGATAATGTACGGGAACTGAGGCCACAGTGACGGGTTCCGGAACCCCACGCCGGCTGTGTTCTAGGGTGTTAGGAGAAGCAGACAGGTTCATACAGTGGGACTCACAGAAGGTCGAATTGAAAGAGACCCTGTTGGCAGTCCAATCAATGTGAGGGTTGTGTCTCCTTAACCAAGGAATCCCTATAACCAATGGAAAATGAGCAGCACGGATCTGGTCAAACACCAAAAACTCTTCATGTTGGCCTAGCCTCATCCTTAATGGATGGTCTCCAGCCTTATGGGTCCGGACGACACGGGCCTACCATCGACCCCTTCTACTGGAATCGGGGTGGCCTTGGGTATAGTGGAGATTAAATGCTCTGCCGGCCACTTAGAGTCAATGAAATTTCCAGCAGCCCCGCAATCTAGCATTGCGAACACCTCAGTGGGGGAATGCTCGTGACCCGAAACACCATAAGGCTATTATCTTCTGGGGTGCTCACTGCTCTTGTGTAGTAGCAAGGGTGCTTGTTACTTCCCCCGAAACCTCCCTTGTTGTGGATCGGGGGTGGAAGTTTCCCTGTCGTCGAGGTGGGCCTTCAGGACAGTCTCTCAATAAATGCTTCGAGGAGCCGCAGTACATGCATAATCCTGCCTCTCTTCTTTCTTCTTGCGTCAAGGGACCGCGAGCCGCCCCAATCTGCATAGATTCATCCGTACCAGGGTTAGCTCGAGGTGGAGGAGCAGGGGATGGTTGACTGGACTGTTGTGGGAAGCCTCTGGTTCTTCTTCTTTCGGATCTTCTTTCTTGGAGACGGAACTCGATCTGAAGTGATAAAGTCACCAATTCCTGAAAGGATGCCGGACGAGCCACTCTGGTTAGCTCGTCCTTAATTTCTTCACGAAGACCCCGTCTGTAGATTGTTTGCTGAGCGGAATCAGGCCAATCTGCCTTGGCTGCCAGCCTCTGGAAACGGGAGAGATAGGTCTGTATGTCCGTGTTTCCCTGTTGGACATCAAGTATTGCTTCCAGAGAAGAATAGAATACTTCTGGTCTATCAAATCTTTCACCAAAACCTCTGTAAAACGATCATAGTCGCTCAAAACGGGATCATCTCTGGTAACCAAGGGTGTGGCCCATGCGAGGGCGTTTCCGATCAGATTGGCTATGATGAACCCCACCTTAGATCTGGCAGTCTCATAGGCGTGAGGTCGGAAGGCGAAATACACTCTGCAGGCATCCAGAAATTCCTTCAGACCTCCCGGGTGACCATCATATTTGCCAAAGGAAAGGGGCATGGTAGGCAGGTCTCCACGATCATCCCGATGTAACGCTACCTGCTGCCGGAGGGCTACGTTCTCTGTCCGTAAAGCCTGCACCTCTAAAGTAAGGTTCTGTAAAGCAGCTACCAACTCCTGATACTGCTCTAGTGAGGCAATGATGGTTATTGGGCGTTGTATGCTGTCAAGAACCGAGGCTTCCTCCCCCAACTCCTCACCTGATTCTTCTGGGAAAGATTAGTTAGGGTTGGCCTCTGGCTTCTTCTGATCCCTTCTCCTTGAGGGAGTCTTGTCTTTTGGAGTATGGACCTTCTTATCGTGTAGGTAGGGTCTGGCCCCTCCGGAGGCCACCTTGGCAGAGATGTAACTCTGACCTCAGGGATCCCCAGAGGGCCAGACCTAATTTCCAGGGAAAAAGCATGAATGCAGAAAAAACCCTGTTTCCGAATGGGCTCAGATGGGGGACAGTCGGTTCCTCTCAATCGACAAGGAAGACGTTGTTTGCTCCACACCAAAAAGGAATGCTGGTTGAATAGATGTCTGATTCCACAATTGTCTAGACTGTAGGGAGTATAAATGGAAGAGAACACCAGAAGTTCTCCAAATTGAATGCAGAGATGAGTAAAGGATATAAGGAGAAAAGGCAACACCACGTGATAAATGACAGAAGATGGATATAAATAGGATTAGGACGAAAAGAATATCCTGAGCAGGTTGTGAAAGGCTGACTGAAAGGAAATAGAAATGTATACGGGTATAGTCCAATAAAGCAAGAGCTAAAGGTTCCCAGGGTGTAGTCTGAGCAACAGGGACCCAACAATTGAAAGACAAAGGCAGCGCCGATAGAAGTATGAAATACCGGCGCCTACAATTCAAAATGAAATATTAAATGAAAGGCAGAGTAGCGAAAGGAACGGGAGCTAAGAAAGACAAACTAAGGGCAAAGGCACAGAACCAGGCGCCGCCGAGACACCGTGAGTAGAAGGAAAAAGAAGATAAGGCAGAGAGCAAAACAGAACAAATAGACAAAAAGAGGCACGGCCAGGAAGGAGGAGGGAGACTAGGGTAGGATTCAAGGCGGTCAGTAAGTTCGCTGTAGGCACGGAAGGATCCACAGAAGAAACTCCAACACACGAACCGAGCGTTGACAGATACAACGCACCGGCTTGTGGGAGGAGCCAGCCTCTTAAAGGTACGGCGGCCATCTTGGGTGAGGACTGGAGCGCGCGCTGATCATAGCCTCCAGCGCTTCCATAATCTCCAGTTCCTGACAACAGGTAGGTCGAAAAGCCTCTAGCGTCGAGTCGAGACCCCATGAGGAGAAATCTCCTCGACACGAAAGTCATTGATCTAGATCCCGAAGCGATTCTCATCGCTCGTCGTCTTCATCATAAAAATAGAAGAAACGACGCCACAGTTCTCCCTCCACCTCGTCGTCAGACGAGTCTCCGAAAAGGATGAAATGCCCCACAAAACATTCATCTTCCGAAGAGTGGGAAGCATTCAGGGTCAAAATGATGGAGGTGTTTGAGAAGGCGAAGCCTCGGTTCGCCTTCTTCGGAAGCCGGCCGGGAGCGTCATCGCTCCGACACTCGCGCGCCCTCGAGCCCGGGTGATCGAATAGAGAACCCTCCAGGACGCCGAACGAAAAATACCCGAGTCGACTCGACCGCTCGAGGTCACCGACGCCGTCCGAGACCTATCACACCTCAAAGGGAAAATCGTCAAAGACCGCCTCGAAGCAGACCCTGTCGACAACCACTATGTCGTCGACGCCGTCGACGCCTTTATCGACGTCGACGCCGAAACCCTCGGCGCCAAAGGCTCCAGCCAAGCCAGGGAAGCCAGAAAAAGAGAAGGAGAAGGTTACAAAACATGTAATTTCCTCAGAACCTGGTACTACACCTCATCCTTCTCCTCTCCCAGAGAAGGTTTTCAAGCCTCTCCCTAGGAAGGAGTTTTTCAAATCCCTGACCTAAATTTTTGATTTTTGAGGAACAGGAGAGATCTGATGAGGAAAATGTACCTTTTGGGTTGGAATATGGTACCCCAAATGTCCCAGAATACTTTATCTCAGAGGAAATCAGAATGAGGGATTTGGTGGAGTCTTTACACAATGCAAGTGGCATTGACACTTCTCCTGAGAATGACTTTGGTAGACCAGATCCAGGAGAGCATGCCAGTCCATCTTACCGTCAGTTAATGACCAAGGTGGTAGATTACTTGGGATGGGCTAAACCACCAGCCCAATTCGTCCAAGATGATTTAACATATATATTGGACCATGGTCCCACTGAAGACCCAGTACTACCTTTTCATGTAGCCTTGCAAAACAGGGTGGCCAAGAATTGGGGAAACTCCGGATTCTATTCCTCCGGTAAATAAGTCTCTCACATCAAAATACCGCCCAGCCAGTAGCGACCCCGGCTATCTGTTAAAACATCCAACTCCCGAGAGTCTGCTCATACAGGCAGCTACAGCTTCCAACAAACTTGAGTGCCCGTCTATCCCTCCAGACAGGGACGATAAGCGTGTGGATGGTTGGACATGGAAGGTATTTTTAGCCCGGAGCATGGCATTAAAATCAGCCAACTCCACATGTGCCTTGGCAACATTTTCGTACACCCTGTGGGAGTGCATCGCAATGGCGGCGGAGCACATACCAGAAGGGGAACAAAGGGAAGGGTTCCTAGCCATTGTTCGAGATGGAAAGGAAGCCATGCAGGAATCCCTTCAATCTGGATTGGACACTGCGGATAGTGTAAGCAGGTCCATGAGCACTAGCACGCTAATGCGCAGATTTGCGTGGTTACGGAAGTACGGTTTTGCACCGGACTCATGGCATCCTGCATCTTCCTGGTGCCAGAGGCACGCTTGAGGATGAGATCCCTTCAATGGGCTCTAAAGACTCAGTGGTCCCAGTTCTCGGGTCAAATGACGGATCTTCTTCAGATTCCGAACAAGGTCAGACAAGACCTTCTATGGTGGACCTGTACAGAGAACATCCTAAAAGGAGAACCTTTTTGGCAACCATGGCCGGAGATCACAGTAGTGACGGACGCCTCACTCCTGGGGTGGGGAGCTCATGCCAACGATTTGACAATCAACGGTCGTTGGTCTCCATCGGAGTCCAAACTGCACATCAACCTTTTAGAGCTGAGGGCAATCAGACTAGCGCTGAAGGCCTTCCTGCCATCTGTCAGGGGAAAGAATGTCCTGATAATGACGGACAACACACTGGCCATGCACTACCTAAACAAAAGGGGAGGTGTGGGGTCACTACCTCTGTGCAGAGAGGCAATGCAGCTCTGGTATTGGGCGATTCAGGAGGGAATCTCTTTAACGGCAATTCATCTAGCCGGGGAAGAGAATATGCCGGCAGATGCTCTGAGCAGGCAGAGCACGGTGTCCCACAAATGGGAACTGGCTCAGGAAGTCATTCAAGAGATCTTCACCCTTTGGGGAACCACTCAGGTAGACCTATTTGCAACCAGTACTAACTGAAAATGCGAAAGGTATTGCTCAAGGGAATTTCCCCCGAGAGGAGCCCTGGGGCGACGCGTTCGTGGTGGAGTGGAATTTCCCACTATTGTACGCATTCCCTCCGATTCCCGTCATTCCTCAGGCCATCAGGAGGCTGAGACGCTTCGGGAACTGCATGATCCTAATTGCCCCGGATTGGGCCAGGAGAACGTGGCACCCGGACCTTTTAGATATGTCCATCTATTCTCCAGTACGTCTTTTTCAGAGAGAGAACCTTCTCTCTCAAATGGAAGGTCAGGTTCTCCATCCAGAGGTCAAAACACTCAACCTTCATGCTTGGTATCAGAAAGGCTGAGATACAGGGATTGGAACCTTCCAGATGATGTTATGGAGGTGTTGCTTTCGGCAAGGAGGCCAGCAACAAAGTCTCTATACCGTTGCCATTGGAAAAAGTTTTGCAACTGGTGCAGAGAAAAGAATGTCGATCCTTTTCTATGTTCTATTCCGGAAGTACCGTCTTTCCTTCTGACCCTAGCACATAGAGGTCTAAATATCGGAACAATAAAAGGTTACCTTGCAGCGCTTTCCATTTTCAAGCGCTCATCGGAAGAATGTTCCTACTTCAAAATTCCTTTGATAACACCATTCTTAAAAGGTCTCACTAATGTGTTTCCTCCTCACCCATTTCAAGTACCGATTTGGGATCTCAATTTAGTCCTAAAATTCTTAATGTGTGCTCCTTTTGAGCCTATTTGTCCATTAAGATTACTAATGTGGAAAACGGCCTTCTTAGTTGCTCTAACATCAGCAAGAAGAGTGAGCGAATTGCAGGCACTGTCTTCTGGGCCACCCTATACTGTGTTCCATAAGGACAGAGTTCTATTGAGGGTTACACCATCATTTTTACCAAAAGTAATATCTGATTTTCATTTAAGTCAGAAAATTGTTTTACCCACATTCTATCCTCCACCTCATCCTTCTAAGGAGGAGGAAAGATTACACAGACTGGATCCAAAAAGAGCTTTAAGCTTTTACATCTCTAGACTTAGAGTGGGCAACCAGTTGTTTATTGGCTACACAGGAAGAAAACTGGGTCAATCGGTAACAAAACAGACAATTTCACACTGGATCGTACTTTGCATTTCAGAATGCTACAGACTAGCATGAAAAGACCCACCAGAAGGGTTAAGGGCTCATTCCACTAGAGGCATTGCCTCTTCCACGGCCCTTCAAAGAGGTGTTCCAATAAGGTCCATTTGCGAAGCAGCAACTTGGTCTTCACTACACACCTTCTCAAAATTCTATAACCTGGATGCTTCCCAGTCTAGGGAGCTGACTTTTGGAAAAGCAGTGCTTTATTCTGCCATCTAAAGGCATTGGGGGGAAAAAATCTGACCCCTCCTCCAGAGAAAGTATGCAAAATACTGCTTTGGGAGTCTATCTAAGATGATGAGTACGTTGGAGGACACAATCCACTCGAAGAACAAGTTACTTACCAACTGGTAATCTTCTTTCGATTGGATGTTCCTCCAACATATTCCTCATCGCCCTCCCAACCTACCCCTCTGTAGATTTTTACAGGTTATTGCCATCTCAAATCTCGCAAGGCTGATACCTGTCTGCCGGCACAATCTACACAGTACAAGATCACAGGCAAAAAAAGGGGGAAAAAGAACTGAGGCCAATGGGCGGCGCGCATGCTACTTATACACTCGATGACGTCAACCTCGACGGAGGCCTTCGAGGGAC
The DNA here is from genome assembly GCF_040938575.1 of Ambystoma mexicanum. NCBI lineage: Eukaryota > Metazoa > Chordata > Amphibia > Caudata > Ambystomatidae > Ambystoma > Ambystoma mexicanum. The sequence goes on from NC_090923.1 coordinate 730,269,884, forward strand.
CATCGACTCGACGAAATCGACGCACGGCGCCCTCTGCCAAAAAACACTTCTGAAGAGCAGCAAAGCTGGATGGAATACATACATCTAAGATGAGGAATACGTTGGAGGAACATCCAATCGAAAGAACGTTACCAGTTGGTAAGTAACTTGTTCTTTGCTTTCGGCCAGAAGGCCAGCAACAAAATCCTTGTACCGGTGTTGTTGGAACAGCTTCAGTAACTGGTGCAAAGATAAGGATGTGGACCATTTTCAATGTGGCACCCCAATGGTGCTTTCTTGCCTATTGCCTATTGCATCTAGCCAATCCGGGGCTCCCGATCGGAACAATCAAAGGATATCTAGCAGTGCTGTCCATTTTCAAGCGCTCTTCAGAAGAGGTTTCTTACTTCAAAATTCCATTGATAATACAATTCCTGAAAGGGCTCACTAATGTGTACCCTCCAGTCCCCTTTCATGTCCCAACTTGGGATTTAAATCTAGTACTTAAGTTTCTAACTTGTATATATGTTGAGCCTCTACACTCTTGTCCCTTGAGGCTTCTAACATTAAAGACTGTCCTTCTTGTGGCTTTAACATCAGCCTGCAGGGTTAGTAAACTACAGGCTCTCATGTAAACCTCCATATACTACTTTACAAGGACAAGGTGGTTCTTAAAGTAAAACCTTCTTTCTTACCAAAAGTAGTTTCTGACTTCTGGCAAGAAGAGGAGAGACTGCATAGACTAGACCCCAAAAGGGGTCTCAGTTTTTCAAGAATGTCAAAATTACGTCGAGATGACCAACTTTTTGTAGGTTATACAGGTCATAAATTGGGATTAGCGGTGACAAAACAAACCATATCCCGCTGGATCATTCTGGCTATAATTGAGTGGTACAGATTGGCGGGAAAGGACCCCCCCTGATAGGCTTCGAGCCCAGTTCACTAGGAGGATGGCTACTTCTGCGGCTCTGAAGCGGGGAGTCCCTGCAGCAGATATTTGTTCAGCTGCAACATGGGCATCAATACATACCTTCATCAAGCATTATTGCTTAGATGCTTCTTCCTCCAATGAGGGTTTATTTGCCAAGGCGGTACTTCATTTCGTCTATGAAAACAATAACTAGTATTCCCACCTCCAAAATTACCACTGCTATGTGAGTCTATCATAAGATGAGCACCACACACTGTGGGTAATAATAAGCAGCGCTCAGATACCGGAGGGTTCGTAGCGCTATATAAATACCAAATTATTATTATTATGAGGAATACGTGGGAGGACACAATCCATTCGAAGAACAAGTTACTTACCAACTGTAATGTTCTTTCGACTGGATGTTCCTCCCACGTATTCCTCATCGCCCCTCCCATCCTACCCCGCAGTACAGTTTGCATTTCTTACACTTTCCTCTCACGAAGAGTCTATCAGTCATGAGGCACGCCTGGGTGTTCCTCGAATATTTCCTCGAAAAAACAGAACTGAAGCCAACGGGCGCGGCACCAGCTATTTATACTGATGGTGACCCCGACACGATACGGAGACCATCGAGGGACATTGACGCCATGACCTCGTGCATAGCGCCCTCTGCCGAGAGCATTTTTTCCAAAGCAGCGAAGCTGGCAGGATACGAATATCATAAAATGAGGAACACGTGGGAGGAACATCCAGTCGAAAGAACGTTACAGTTGGTAAGTAACTTGTTCTTCTCCAGCGTTGGTATCTTTCATAGATTCACATGCACCCTCCAGCCTGCCCCCTACAGGAAAACATCCTCTCCAGGGGGATATTCTCCAGGTAGAGTGGTTAAAATCAGAGGGGAAGCTGCTCGGGTGGAGCTATACACTTTGGGTACCAAAAGCACCCACAACGATGTTGATGGGACAGTCAAGGTGTCAGGTTTTTCCATAGGAAAATGACTAAGTCAAAGTAACCGGGGATTCCCAGCCCGACGACAGGGAATATTCACAGCATGTAAAGCCATCAAAAAACCTATGCTGGAGAAATGGAGTTGCAGGTAAGAAACTACTCCCTTCCCCACCACTGCAATGTGGCGACAGAACAGCACCGGCCATGCCCTTTGCATTACTTAAAGTAGTGTGAAACCAGCTTCATTATACCTCAACACACAACACGAGGGATCTTGCAGCTCTACTTTCGGAAGACTGGTTTAGTCCCAGCCTTGCTCAACATGTTGCTGCATTCATTGTGAATTGTGTGGTCTGCCAGAAGTTTACGGCGGGACACACGTTGCGTGTAGCGAGAGGAGCAATACCCTGTCCTACCAGACCTTTCCAGCATTTGCATATCGATCACGTGGATATGCTCCAAGTTGTAATGGCTACAGATACGTGTTAGTAGTCGTATGCCCCTTCTCCAGATGGATTGGACTGGTCCGTGCACACATCCTGATGCCACTTGTGCTGCAAAATTCCTCGTACGAGAGGTGTTACCAAGATGCGGAGTGTGCAAAATCTGACAATGGACCACATTTTGTAACAGAATATTTTTAGCACATCACAATCCTGCTGGGTATTTAGCATGGATCTGTGTGATTTTACCGAAACCAAAGGTTCAACTCCCAAAAGTTTGATTTATTTTTTATTTTTCCGTAAATATATATGTGGGGGGAAACCCCCCCACCTTACCCCTATACATGTTTTATACACTTTACCATATATATATATATATATATATAATGCAGAAAATTGGTGGTCAGACTTTTGGGAGTCTGTATATCACCCTTAATAGCCTTCTCAAAGAGAGAATAGCCAAATAAAAAAAAAATGTCCATGAAAAAGGATAGCTCCGTTGCCTACCCTTAGCCCTATTTGCATTACGCAACCAGCTCGGCTCAGACTATCACCTAACTCCTAATGAGCTGGTGATGGGATGCTGCATGCATATACCTCTTGCTCCTCCCACTAGAGCACGAGCTGATGTCCGTAGTGCGGTTGTTGTTAATGGATCTGAAATGCATGAGTACCTGTCTGCTATGACAGCAAGTGTCGCTTTTATGTCCCAACAGCTTCGAGACCGGTAGGAGGAGTCAAAGAAGAATAATGAAAATGACCAACAAATTGATGTACAAACTTTGCTCAAGCACCCTGCCCTATACCCTGGTCATCGCGTTTATATAAGACATTTTACAAGGAACTGGCATAGACCCAGGTTCCCTTTCGTGTTGGAGGACGTCACTCCCACCGTGGTCAAAGCCCAAGGGAGACGTGCATGGCTCCATCTCTGTGATGTCAAACCCTGCAAAGGCGAGACCCCCTGCCGCCAGTTCCAGACGTTAAAGCCAAAGAAGAGGTGACCGATCTATCACAAAAAACAGACAGCAATCCACAAATGAAGAACATTAACACACTGTCCTTTCTTACACAAATATAATCCGCTTTACTTTCTCCCCCAAGAACTTTTTAAGATGCAGTTTTGAAAAAATAAAGAAGCATACTCAATGTTGCCTTTAGGAGTACTATTGTATGCAATTCTCGCTTTTATAGTGGATAAGTATCATGCCTTTAAGACGAGTCAAGTGCTGCTTATTGCTCTATTATTAGATCCTAAAACTAGATTAATCTTTGAGAGGATTCTTCAAGCTATCATGGTGCAGTTATTCTTGTAGATCTCAATAATTTGAGACCAAGGTGAAAGTATCTTGTAAAAAGTAAGAAAAATGTATCTTTATAACTTGGTTCGGTACAAGCTTTTGGCACATAGAACGCTTTACTTTATTTTATTTATATAGCACACCATATAATCCGGAGACGTGGGGGCACAACAGAGAGTAAAATACAAATTATCTCATGTAACATGAGCTTAAAGGTGAGACATTAGTTAATTAAACAGGAAGGTCTTGATCCCTTTTTTTAAATATTTCTAGATAATCACTGTTTCTAAGGTCAGAACAGATATTATTCCGTGCCCTTGGTGCTGCCATTAATAATGCACCTTTTATCACTTGGCTAAGGTTGCATTTGGAGATTAGAAGTTGATTTAAAGTATTTGACCTTAATGTTCTGATATGTCCTTTTCTTTGGAGAGTTTCTGTTAAGTAGTAAGGTCCAATTCCATTTAGACATTTGTAGGTAATGGTAAGTAGTCCGTACTGGATCCTGGAGGCAACACGGAGCCAGTGTAAACTGCATCTGGCCTCGGTGACGGGGTCTCTTTTTTTTAAGCCAACGATGGTTCTGACCATGGAATTTTGGAGAGTTTGTAGACGCACAATGTCACATTTAGCTGCCCCACCAACAAACTACGATAGTAATCAATCTTTGATCTAACAATAGCACTAGCTATTTGAGAGATAAATGGTCAACAACTTAATGATAGGATATGGAAGACCTGAGACTGCTTATGTGTGCCTTTACATTTCGGTTTTGATCTAGGACTACCCTTAGAGTTTTTAACTTCTTTTTGGTTTTTATGGCACAACCTGCTATTTCAAAAGTGTTATATTTATCATCTAGTTTGTTGATTTTGTTTTTCGTGCCTATTACTATGAGCTCAGTCTTTTCCTTATTCAATGCTAAGCCATTTTCCATCGTCCAGCATTCAATGATTTCATAGACTTCATTTAACCTTCTTTCAATTTCTTCCTGTTGGCCTGTCATGGGAATGACGCATTGAGTGTCATCCGCAAGGTTGGTGAAACCTATATTATTTTTTCCAGTAGATCAAAGAATTGTGCTGTAAATATATTCTATAAGGATGGTGATAAGTTTGATTAGAAATTTTCTAGACAGAAATGTGATTCTTAGCATATGCCACACCTAGATGAATTCTCAAGTTTAGTCTGCGCCAAATCTAGACAGAAATGTGACTGTTAGCATATGCCACACCTAGATGGAATTCTCAAGCTTAGCCCGCGTTGCATCTAGATAGAAATATATGATTGTTAGCATATGCCACACTTAGATGGAATTTCAGAAATGTGATTGTTAGCATATGTGATTCTTAGCATGCACCCCACTTAGAATTCTGAACCTGGCTGGCATTGCATCTAGATAGAAATGTAACTGTTAGCATGCACCACACTCAGGATTCTGAACCCTAGCTTGCGTCGCATCTAGACAGAAATGAGACCATAGCATGTGCCACACTAGTATGGAATTCTGAACTTTAGCTTGCGCGGCATCTAGATAGAAATGTGACTGTTAGCATGTACTGCACCTAGATGGAATCCCACAATTGCAAGGACAGCAATGCCAACTAACCAACCAACTAACAATTCCATACCTCTGCATACACCTCTCAAACTATAACCAAACACAACCACAAGCCTACAACGCAGCAATCCACACAAACTTCACAACAATGGAACAACAAAACAAACCACACATAGACTTGCACAACAGCACACGACGACTACGGACCATAAAACCCCCCCAAGTCCAGTCAATGGACCCACCGGGCTGAGGCTGTCAACAGCACATCAATGTTCTCTTGCACTTTTCCAGCTTATTCCCACTAACCCACCCCCTCTCCTCCCATTTTTCAGAGCCGCCAGAGCGCCAGGGGACCACTTCGGTGGTGATAGTGCACGGTACAAAGGTCCTTTAACATAAGCATGTACCTTGTGGCACCCCGCATTCGAGTGTTATAGGGGTCACTCTTGGATCCCCACTCCAAACTCTACAGCTGTGGTTACTCAGAAAAGATTCCACCCACATAGCCACGTTCTCTGAAAACCTTGCAACCCCCCTCAATTTGGTGACCAGTTGACACTGATCTACCAGATCGAAGGCAGCAGAGCGATGTAGTAGCATAAGTGTCACTGCCTGTCCTTTGTCCATATGTTGTAGTATCAGTGATTTCAGATCCAATAAAGCCGATTCAATACTGCGTCCTTGTCTAAAACGTGATTGCCATTTATTTAGAATGTCATTTTCCTTCAAAAATGGCGACAATTGTAGGAATGCCACACGATCTAAGATCTTTAATAAAAATGGTGTGTTTGTGATGGGGCGGGAGTTTAATGCAATCTTAGGACATAAACCTGTTTTTTTGATTAATGGAGTGATCCAGACATTCCTAAGATTATCTGGAAAGTGAGTTTCTGTAAAAGAGGTGTTTATAAATGAACAGAGTGCACCGATCAATTGTGGTGTACATTCCTTTATCACCAAAGCTGGACATGCATCCCCTTTACAGATTGTGCGTTTCAATGCAGCGATCATTTTCACCAGTTCAATTTCAGTAACTGGCTTTTTTAGGTTTTCTAACTGTTGTGTAGCCCCCTCTATTCGACTAGTATCTTTAGGCAGAAGGTTTTCCTTTTTAACTTCAATCCTTTTTTATTATATCAATTTTTTTCCGTCATGGCATATTTGAAAGAGTTCTTTAGGGCTAGATTGTGCATTACTAATTTTTATATTATAGAAATTCTTCTTTGCTATGATTGTAGCCTGTCTGAACTCTTTAGTAGCAACTCGAAGCAACTCCTTCTCAGTCGGACCTTTAGTTAGTTGCCACATATTGAAGAGTTTCTGTTTCGTGGCTTTGAGTTTTTGTAACTCTGGTGAGAACCGTAAGTTATTCTTCCTCTCAACCACTTTCTTAGATTTCAATTGGGCTAGTGTGTTCATGGCTTCCTCCATTGTCTGATTGTAGGTAACTATCATCTCATCTGTGGTACTTTTGTTCATCATTTTTTCAGATTGTGTTTTCAGCCAGGGTTCTAAGGCTGTAAGTGAGTTTTTTTTTTTTAGATTCCTTGCCATAATTGGCAGCTTCCCTTCTGTTTTTAATATAATGTGTTTGCTAGTATCCACCATAAATTGTACGAAGAAGTGATCTGACCATGGACAGGGCTGGACATTAACATCTTTAATTGCAGTATTGTATGTGCAGCTATCCAGTCCAGCGTCTTTCCTTTCTCATTGGTGGGGACCATAACATGTTGGGTAAAACCTAAGTAATCTAGGGAGTCTTCCAATTTTTTGCCCATAGGATCATTTTCATTTCCTAGCCACAAGTTTAGATCTCCGAGGACCACTAGTCTAGTATTAACTTTCAGTAATGGCAGTAAAATATCCCCAGAATGGTTAATAAATCTGGCATAGGATTAGGAGGTCTATAGACCACCAACATATTTATCATGGTTTCTGCATTAGTCATAACCTTAATATGATTAATCTTGATCCCTTCATTAATGATGGGCTCTCCTTCCCATACATCCAGACAGGATTTATAGATAATAGCTACTCCTCCTTTCCCTGTGATTCTATATTGTACCATACTGTAACCTTCTGGAATAGCCAAAGTTAAAGTTGGTCCGGCTGCTTCATAACTCCAAGTTTCCGGGATGGCACATACGTCAATATCGTGGCTACTGATGTATGAAGCTACCACTATGGCATGCTTTAGTAAGGATCTTGTGTTTAATAATAAAACTTTAAGACACTGTGATACACATTCCTTTCCATTACGATTGTGTTCCATCTTTTTTTGTCTTATGTGCACTGTCCTTTATTATATCTCCCTTAAACTGTGATCCCGCTGTTTGCATGCAATTAGGTTGGGCCTGCGTTGCATCATGGTGTTTATTTATGTTATTCGTACCATCTGGTAATTCAGTCAGAAGCTCAGAGTCCCTGTGGGCCTTGATAGCGTCCTCACATGGATGACTTATGTTTTGTAGTGCGGGTCTTAAGATACTATCTATCTGTTGTTTATTCCTGCGTGTATTATCACAAATAGCAAATATTTTACTATTCCTGTCTAGTATGTCCCTAGCACTTTTAATAGCATCTAATACCACTTGTAATCCCATTTTTCTATCTGTATGTATATGATGTTCACTTACATTTTCACCCGGTAGTTGCTTCCACCGCCTCCCACATCCACCACGGAGCACCACAGACCGCTTGGGTTCTTGTGCCGGCGCTCTCGTGCCGGCGCTCTCGTGCCTGTTTTACAAATTTCTATGGCGCAAGAGCTACCAGGTGGTCTGGGGGTTGTAGTTCTATACAGGATGGCTGCTTTAGCAGCATGCATTCTGTACTAAATAGACACGGCTGGACTTCGATTGCTGGTAAGTGACAGAATTGTTCTCAGGGACTAAGTTGATTTAGCATGGCGTATGAGCTGGCTAACGGTTGTATCTTATACTAGCAATAAGCACAATACACAATAAAAAGGTGGCGTATTGCTCAATTCAGAACGGCTAAAAGGCTAAAATACAATGTTAAATAAACTGTTAAAATCCTAATTCTAAAACGCTCATATCTATGAGACAAGTACTAAAATCTTTAATATATTAAATACGAAATAAGACCAGGATATAAACACGGTTACAAAGGACATGCCCCTTACAGCATGTGGACACATTAGCAGTAATGATTCTAGGTGGCGTTTTTGCCTTCTGCTGCCTTTGTTTCTTTATTCTTCTGGCATTACGAGAATTGGTACTCTATAATGTACCCAAACCAGTGTATATTAACGTGACACCCATTCCTATGTTGAATGAAGCAATAACCCAACCTTTCTCTAGTGCTGCTAAACAGATGAATAGAATGGAATGAAATGCTGACACTAATTTCCAGCACATACATGCTCTACCCATATTATTAACAATATGTGGTATTTGCACATGACCCAGGTGGGGAGAGGGACATCATCTGATAGAGCTGCTAGCTATGTATCTTCTCTCATTCCCTATTTTAAGCGCTTCCAGGACTTTTGTAGCCACACAAGTACCTGCACATGATTCACATTGCCCAACTCATTTAGCACTCGGTATGACTCGGGGACAGTTTGAGGGGAAATGGGCTACTCTACGATGGATGTCAAAAGACACAATACCTTAAGAAGATAGTTACATTAAAAACAACGGCTATGATGGATAAGCCAAAGATGAAAAATAAAATTAGACAATACGTTTTGGATGGGCCAAAAAGGTAGATCAAAAGCTGTTGATATGCCCAAATGTTGTAGGGAGGGGGATGGGAGTGTTACCAGGATGCTGGGATAGAACATCGCGCCTAATTTATGGAAAGTTGTACACTCCAGCTGGATGGGTTGAAGGGATGATGAAGTGTAAGACACAAGCACTCCTGACAGTATCTGTAGAATTAGTGAAGAATGCAACTGATAAATGCCTCAATTAATGGACCATATAGTGCAAACTTCTCACATTGGTAGAGGAAGAAGAAGGCCCCCTACCCATAAATCCTTAAATCCTGTGGAAAATGCCAAATTATGCTTCAGAAATACTGGCTCTGTGAAAGAAGGAGTAAACCAAGGCTGCAAACGTGTTTTTGATGTGCCTGGCATGAGAATAGGCAAATTAGGCTGTGTTGATGGACCACTATTGTGCTTGTGGATCCAGAGCACTTATGAAGCTGCCACCGAATTGGGGAGGGCTGTGTTCCATAGTGCTGATAAACCTACCCACATTGGTAGTGCCGGAGAGCAACATACACATTGCAGAGTTCCCTAAAATGTATGCGCATATGAGAAAGAAGAGGTCCCTCAACCTTGAACGGGCCAAAAGCAATAGTAACTATATCTCCACCAAAATTAATGAGGCACTTGATGAAATACCAAACGAGCATAGACTGTTCAGGAGGACAGAAATGTTCTTTGCCTCTGTTATTCCTGGGGTGTAAGCACATACAAATGCCAAGTGGTTGCGATTGCCCACTTGGAGTTCCTACAAACAATTAACACAACAGTGAAAGGTTTCAATGCCATAAAGGAAGAGCTGAGACCAATAAGGCTCATGACCCTTCAAAACAGATATGCACTTGACCTGATAGCCATGAAGGGTGGTGCCTGATAACCATGCAAGGTGTTGTATGCGCAAAACTTGGCCCGACCTGCTGTACCTACGCACCTGCTAACGATTAGGAAAATGGGACCCTCACAAAGGCCATAACACTGTTAACAGATATTTATTTTATTTATTTACATTTGTAAAGCGCACATCAGCCCATGGGCATCGTGGCGATGTTGCAGAGAGCTTACTTGTTTGCGATGGTAGTACAGTACAGACAATACAGGCATTTGAGAACATCGTACAATATGCAATGAAGATATGTTTCATAAAACGGCATATACAGTGTGTCCCTTGGTTGCATTGCAACAGGGAATAGGCAGATCTTAAGCAAGTTCATTAAACTGTTGGGTTTTAAGAACTTTGCGAAAGGTGGTGTAGGATGCTTAGTTTCTGAGGGCTGTGGTCAAGACGTTCTAGTGTTTGGGTGCTAGATGTTAGAAGCTAGCCCTTCCTGCTTTAGCTCTTTTGAAAGTGGGGACAAACATGTTGGCATGGTGTGAACGGATAGGTCTGGCAGAAAAGATGGGAATGATCATCTCAGCTAGGTAGGCGGGAGCATTCTGGTAGATGCATTTATGAGTGATGTCCATGGTTTGAACAAGATGCGTTTTTTCACTGGGAGCCAATGTGCTTCCCTTCTGGCTTGAGAGAAGTGTTCACTTTTGGGGATGCTAAGGGCGGCTTCAAGGGCGTTGTTTTGTGTAACTTGTAACCTATGGCGGTTTTTTGTGGAGGTGCCCAGCAGTAAGGTGTTACAATAGTCAGATTTCGCCCCAACTGTGGCTCCGGCTATTGCTAAGCAGTTAGTATTGGATAAGTAGGGTTTCACTCCATTAATGATTTTAGTGGTGAATGCGGAGACTGAGGCAATAGCACACACCTGGCGTGTCATGGATATGGTAGAATCTAAAAAGCCCCAAGGGTTTTGACTGCTAGGGAGACTTTAAAGAGTGTGTTGTCGATGATGAACATCTGGTATTGCGAGTCAAGTTTGTTAAGCAGTTCTTTGGAGCCTACAAGCAGGATCTCGGTTTTGTCCCTGTTAAGACATAGTCCATTTCCTGATGTCCATTTCTGAATGGCTGCGTAGATGTTATCCAGGGCAGCAGCATCTTGTGCATAGGAGCCAGTGAGTGGGAGTAGGACTTGGGTGTTGTCAGCATAGTTAGTGTAGGCTATGCCGCGAACATCCAAGTGCTTGAAGAGGGGAAGGGTGAAAATATTGTAGAGCGTGAGGGCTGTGCAAGAATCTTGCAGGACACCACAGAGTAGGGTGGTGGAAGCTGCGTATGCATGGTCTGAGAAGACCCTCATGAGTCTCCCCTTGAGAAAGGAAGATACCCAGGCTGTGGCTTCGGTGGAGAAGTGAGCAGCATTTATAAGGTGTTTTCACAGACTGTCATGATCCACGAGATCAAAGGCCACCGACAAGTCCAGTAGGAGGAATAGTGCCGGTTGGCCTCTGTCGACTAGGTTGCCCAATTGGATCTTAAGATCCAATAGGGCCGACTCAGTGCTGTGTCCTGGTCGGAAGCCCGACTGCCTCTTCCCTAGGATGTTGTTAGATTCAAGGAACTGTTGAATTTGGGTGTGGGCAACTTTGTCCAATATTTTTAGAAGGAATGGGACCGTGGTGATTGGTCTGTAGTTATTTGGAGATTCAGGGTCTAGATTGGGCTTTTTGAGTAGTGGTCGCACCCAAGCTTCTTCAAGGCTTGACGGGATTGAATTAGACCTAAATGAGGCATTGATGAATGATGTCAGAAATGGGGCTAGGGAATCAACGCAATCTTTAACTAATGAGGCAGGGCAGGCATATCCACAACAAAATTGTGGAGGAAGTAGAGCATGATGATGACTGGCTCTCTTATCTATTCTCCTGGATGGCTAATGCATTGAAAGTACTAATATCCATACTAGTGTTAGTACGGTTAGGATTTTGCTTCTTAAGAATAGTTATAAGCCAATGCAAGAAGACGGCTAAAAAGGTGGTAGGGATGAAAATAGTGATAAATGTGAACACCAGGATGCACAAGTGTACACAAACCGATGATCTACCTCACTTAGACTTGAGACAAAGTCCTGTCATCCTTCCAGGCTCAACATTGTGTTATTCACAAGACCCTTGTAATTACGTGGGGCGCTGGGTATTTTGCAGACCAGATGGGGAGTGCTGCTATATGACCTGGAGTGTGGATGCGCACACAAAACATTTGGGATACCCTGGGGGGGGAGGGGCGGGAGCTTACAACGATATGGACCCCCAAAGCACCTCACTGGGGAGAGGGACCTCTGAGAAATGTGGTTGAGGACTCAACCAGAGGGGGGAATGTCGAGCCTGAAATAAATGCATCATTCATAGCATTGCCCCTCCGCCGCCTCTATACCGTAAGATTGAAAAGAGTCTATCGTTAATGGTGTCTGTCCCCTCTCCACCGCCATACCACAAGTATGAGAGACACTACTCACTGTGACAACCCTACCAGCCTTACCTCGGAGTGATAGTTGAAGAGATGAATCTGCATGCTCTAGCAGACCTGAACATGCTGTAACCAAAGATGATGAAAGCAAGTGATGTCACTGCCGAAACTGATGCACGTAGATTTATTAGACACGAAGCAGATACGCACTCACCATCAAGTTACACGGACAGTAGGTCAAACTGCATTTAGACATGAATGTTACCTGCATTCAATAGACACTAGAAAATATATAGTCAATATGCATGCTGAAACATAAGCTGCATAAGAATACACATAATGCTTGCTCAACGCAGAAGCCCAACAGTAATGAGTGGCCATTTTGGATAAAATGGACCGGTCAGCCACGTTCGAGTGAATGGGAAACATCAAAACTGCAGGAACAATAGATTTCACTGAATTAGCTAAAAGCACAGATTCGAGCAGACTAGATGGTAGCTGCACAACTCCTGCCATGGGTGCGGTACAAAAGGGAGGTTTGGACTACCACAAGGAGAACAGAAGATTGTTCCCAAGTGCAAGGCACATTTGTCTTTAGATTAAATAAAGAAACAAACAGCCCTTGAAGACCAGTTGCCCATTAACTGAGGCTTAATATTGGAAGAAGGGTAGCTCGAAAAAGTCTCCAGTGGACAGGAAGGGTAAAGACACCTGCATCAAAATAGGCTAAAATCCTACTAGAAGTCAAGCAGAATAATTCAAAACGTTGTGTCTTCACACGTGACTTAAAGTTGGAGAACAGGGGCTCTTCATTAACTCCAAACACGGATAGACTAAGGCTTTCACTCCCCTCAAATTCTCAGAACAAAGACACAAGAAAAAGCCAATTTCAAAGCTGAAAGTCCTGGCTCGTAGTCTAGGAAATCAGAGATGGTGTATTCTAATTGGGAAAAGCAGTACCTAGATGCCGCTCCCCCTACCAGTCTTGTTGCTCATGTGCTGATGAACTGCCAAATAGTCAAGGTTGGCAAACCAATCCCTATCCTCCAAAAACATTGCTTTGCAACTGTTGCATGGGCCAATGACGTAGTGTAGAGATGACTTGTATTCACTGCACTCAGTTTATAGGTTGTCTCGGGTAGAGCCATCGGAGCATGACCAATGAACAGACTAACGCTTATGGATTGTATACATAGATGATTCCCCTCACCAATCCCACCTTCCAGCAAGTAGGTTTTTGTAATGAAGAGTGTGATTTGATATCAGTTATGACATGTTTTGTGTTTTTAACTGTTGAGCTCAAGATGGATGAGAACGTAGAGACAATTTGTGTTTGCTGCTGTCCCTGTTTTCTCTGGACTGTTAATAAAACCGGCCTTTGACATCTACCTTGACTCTTCCGTTTTTGGGCGTGGGATTTCCCGGCATATCTGTTCTGCTCAGGGCTGGGACTTCCCACCCCACCTTTAAATGGACTTGTCCATATTTTCCCTCTGACACAACGTCCTATTGTTAACTAGGATCTGAATATATGCTCTAGCGCTCGCACACAAGGCCTTCGAGCCAATGACTTCAGTTGACTTCTCCCTGGTGACATGGAAACAGCTTTTCTGGTGGCAATTACCTCGGCCTTTGTATCTGAACTGTAGGCTTTTTCTAGGAGCCCTACCAACCTTTAAACAGGAGCAAAGTGGTCTTACGAACCCACCCGTCGTTTTTAGCCAAAACGGGTCTCACTTGCACATACACCAGGACATTTCCTTACCAGTATTTTCTGAGAACCTCAGAAGCCAATACATTCTCCATTGTTTGAATGTTTGAAGGGCCATGAGGCTTTATCTCGAAAGGACTAAGCTATACCAGTCTTCAGACATATTGTTTTGATAGGGGTACAGCCAGGCAGGCAAGCAGCTAATGCAGCTGTAGCAAGATGGATTTCAATGCATTTCTTCTTCTTGCCAGGTGCAGGGCAAAATCCCTCCTCAAGGCCTGTATGCATTTTTGACAAGCACAAAGAGCAAATTGGAGACCTAGGCCTCCCCTTCAGCCTTTTGTGAACACTACATGCTGGATTCCAGCTTAGGCACTGATGCCCAATTTAGACATGCAGTCCTAAGAAATATATTTGCGTTGCTGAGGTAGGAGCATTATTTGCAGTCCTTGTCAGGACTGCAGGACTCTGGAAATGTCTCTGCCCGCGACCAGCTCCCCTCTGAAACCATCTAACGAGGGAGATGGCGAGAAACTATGTCTAAGGAGCTCCGAGCCCCTCCTCCAAGGAAAGAAATTTCACTGGTTCACCCAACAAACGGATGCCGTGTGCTCTCAGCGCCGACCAAGACCTCAGAGGCACTACTTTCCCCAAGTTATGAAGAACGGGTTCTTTCCCGGCCGCGTCCTCTAACGACTGTGACAGATGCTGGCTCAGTGCGAACTGCGGAGAACACAGTCCCAAAGATCAACCGGGTTGACTTGCACCCCGAAACTGAACCGCAACGAACATCGGACGAGAAAGGCAAACTCGCCTCCACTGACTTGCTTCTTGCCCTGGCCGTTGGCATAGCCCTTACACCGCCAGCCGAAGGGCTGACAGCGGGGAGGCTCGCCCCGGCTATGCTGGCAGGTGCCAGCCCGAGGCCTGAAGACCTGGAGAGCCCGGAGAGGGCGCAGCTCCTCTCAATCGATCTTTCGCCGGCTTGCAACCACCGCCTCCCGCAACAAGACTCCCCGCCACTCACCAGATTCTCGCCTTCTGGGACAAGGGAGAGCAGCCGCGCGACCATCCTCCTTGCTACACTTGTGGCAAATGCAGTCCGCAGCCCCTTCCGGGGGGGGCTACAGCAGAGGGGCTTTCTGGCCGGGCCCCGGCGAATGGCTGCGTCCACGAGGCCACCTTAAACATCGACCATGAGTCGCCGCCGTCCAATGGAGGCGCAGCTGCCGTTAATAAAGCCATCAGCACTTCTAAAGAAAAATCACCCCTGTCTGAAAAATCTACACGCAACCGGTGTGTCTCAACCTACAAAACCAAAAAACTATTGTCAAACGTGACTACACCACAAGAACCAGAACAAGCTCCAATGTATTCGCTGGGAGAAAAGAACACCAACCGCCGGAGCGGGACTAAATAAAAATAAAAGTCAGAAAATGACTCTCAAAAAAGTGTTCATAAAAACGGCCAACTGTAATTCTTTGAAATACTTTTTTAAAAGATATGGCAAACGCAAACATGACAATTTGGATGAGTTATCGGACGCAGAGATCCTAGAGGCCATACAGGACCCTTTGCCTGCTATCAAGATCAGGAAAACGGGCACAACCTCATAGGCCGTCCTTTCACAAATTCTCCCTGTTGCAAGTAACACAGCTCAAACCGCCACAGTGCACGGCAGCCCGGATAAAAATCTTAGGCTCACAGGTGAGGCAAGAAATATGCATAGCCCGGACTTAAAGGCTGGCCCACACAGAATAGAAAGGCCGCAAAATGGGCTATCCTCCCCTACAAATCCTGAGACTCTTCTACTGACACTGGACCAACCTACCCCGGAGATGGCACGGTCAAAATCTATCCTGTCCAGTAAGGGAGATGAAACTTTTGCGGCATCACCCAAAGGATTACCACACGTAACCCCTGCCAGAGATGTCAGCAAGGCAAAAGAAATGGAACCACAGCTGGATAGCGGCGGGACCAGGGCCCCAAGCTCCCTGCCGGAGAGAGATATTTTTCTGGAACCATTACCACCTCAGCGAAGTAACAGTAACAAGAACTCTCAAAAACATCAGTCACGGGTATGGGTGACAAGCCATGATTCCTTTTTCAACACACCGAAGAGTCCTCAGAGCCAAAGCGAGCACCCTCCATCAGCCCTAAAGGAAACACCATCCAAGAAACCTGACATGCTAACGATCATGTCAGCAATTACGATCGCCCTAGCGCCTTTCTGCAAACTGTATGAAGCAATGAATGATACTCTGGAGGACCACTCGACAATATCTGCGATGATGCACACCAAATTGATATATTTGGAATGGTATATTACAGCGATGGAACAAAACATAAATGCCCTGAATAAAAAAACAAACACCCAAATAAATAAAGACTTGGCTCCCGACGGGCAAACCAATATACAACACGCCAGCAATACAAATTTGAATTCAAAGGCACAGACTAAAAGAGCACCCAAACTGAGAATAAAACTACAAACACTGCAGTAAGGGTGGACCAAAACCCAGAAAATGTTGACATAATTAATTTTCAACTAAGCAACACTTCAGGGGGAAACTCTAGTCTACCAGAAGTTTTCTTCTTCCATGAAAAATTACCTGGGAAACCCCCCGTCAAGCCGCAACGCATAAGAGGTGCACCTAACCGATCAGAAACTGAAGGAGCATCATGCATCATTATAGGCTCTTCCTCAAAGGAACCAGCAACCAATGCAAAAGCAAACCCGAATAATCAAGCCTTACTGAAACTACATGCCCCTTCATGTGAAAAAAAGAGATCACTGGCAACAACAAGCTCTACATTAGTTTCCAAATTACCTAAGGAAACTCTCAAAACAAAGGCTACACAATCAAACCCGCCGGGGTAAAAACAGCCAGCAACCCCTTCCGAAATCTCTGAACACGGTAGCTGACTTCTTGGCGGACAAGATAAGCATGAACATCTCGCAACATCTTCAATCTACCTACTAGAAGATCCTGAGGACAAATGTAACAAAAAACTGTCCAAAACGGAAACGCAAACATTCCAAGAAAAAAAAAACACTAAGCCCTGAAAGAAAAACACAATTAGTCCGATACTCATCTGGCAGCCCGAGAAAACACTGTGAGAAGCGGAACCATAGAGATTATCCATCCTCGATGGCAAGATCTCCTAGACCATCTGATCGAAGGGATCGATGAGCACGTAGGAGGTCTGAAAGATCACCCTACAATCCAACTGCTAACCTTTCTAAGCCTGATTCTTCACGCACTTACAAGAGCAGACAGCAAGAGGGGCCCGACCAATCTCCAGATCGTACTGAATATATACTGAAGGACCGCTGTTCGCCAACCAGACCTAGCAGGAGAAGAAACTCCACTCCCATGACAACTCTCAAAATCGAACAATCCACCAGGAATCATGAGGACCTTATTCTTAATAGAAGAACCATAAGGAACATTTTCAGCAGAAACTGCCTTCAAAATGTTTACACCAGAAGACTACTTTCGGGTGGAACCGTATCATAGAGGGTCCTATGCGAAAGCTCTTATCCGCATAAGAACCTTGGTTTTACCCTCATCTCTCAAAGAAGGAATGGAAGAGCTGCTCCAGCGGGGCTCCACCTGTTGGAGCTCACAGATAGCCAATGTGAGTTGACCTCTCCAAGTCCCAGAAATCAGCAGACTCACGGGAGTGTCCACTAAAGGTCGAAAACCGAGGACTGGTGTAACACAAACGGGCTGCCTCGTCATATGGCCAAGTCCTCAGCCTTCAAACCACCTAACAGCAAGCATCTCACCTTGGTGACCACGAATGAACTGAAAGAAGAAGGGAGGCCTAGCGATTCGCAATCCAACCCTTTGAACTCACCGCTGTCAATAAATCAGAGACGCCACACATAGGCCAAGGTTACTCAATCAGGTCTACCTAGAGAACAAGCTTGAGATTTACCACCCACTAGCTTAAACAGCTCGTCGAAACTATCCAGAAAAATGACTGAGCTTCCCCCAATGAAACAACTATGGGCTTGGCTGCCAAAAACGCTCTCGTCCTATGCCAAGGAATAGCAACCCGCGACCTGCAGCCAAGACGTCCGAACGCTGGTCATATCAACATCTACCAAGCCCGCCGTTTCCACTTTGAATATGGGCTCGTGGAACACAAGAGGATACCAACATCTGATAAAAAGGGGTGGCGTTAATCTAAGCAACTTAGACATCCTTGCCTTGCAAGAGACATGGTTAACTGAAAAACCCCATTTGGACGGCTTTGCTATAGAAAATTCACCAGCAAACAAAAGCCGACTGGGTCGTCCCTCTGCAGGGCTACTATTAGCCATCTGCTCGGGCAGTGGAATTACCATTCAAAAGACACTGGCCTTTTCATTTCATCACCTGGCAGTGCTGACAACTTGGAACATCTTTGACCATAATACCAACCCTATTCAGACGATTCCAGTAGCAAGTATTATTGCATACTGGAACCCACTAACAATTTCAAACACAAAGTTTCTAAAGACCATCGAAAAAGAACTCAACGATATTTACACAGACAAGGAAGTGATGTACATCATCATCTGCAGGGATTTAAACGCTAAGTGCACAAGATTACTGACCGGCAAGAAGCAGTCAAAAACGCCGGCTGAAAAGGGAGGCGCCCGTTGGTCCGAGCTGATGGAGTTACACGGCTGTTACAACATCGCCCAGGCCTTCCCCAACCCGGATCGTTATCCAACTTGGGAAAGAGAAAACTCCATGGCGACAATTGATTACATCTTTGCATCGGAAAGTATGATGAAGTTGGCCACTGCTTTTGAAGTTATTAGAACTGCTGCAAGTGATCACAATCTGTAGAAAGCGACTTGGGCTACACCGACACGCCCAACTCTAACTCTGTCGCTGCTGACTGAATGTAACATCCAAGGAAATCGACTGAAGCATACAGCCGACAGAATCAAAGCCTTAACGCTAAAATATCAAAGACAGCTGGGTCAAAACAAATTCAATCTCCCAGCCGAACCGGACTATCAGCCTCCCCTGAGTCCCTACAAGATAAAATAAATCTCTCATTAGTGGACCGTAGCATCCACCAATATGACAAGCTGCTGGTGGAAAAACGCGCCCATTTACAATGCCTAAAACGAAAAGCAACCATAACCAAACTGCCTTCGGTCCAAAATGAGTTCAGAAATGAAACCAAGAAATACAAGTCATGGATAAGAAACCATTGGATGTCACTCTATCAAAGAGACTCGGAGGAGATGATAAAATAATTGGTGGGAAAGAACGCTAGATAATTCTGGGCATTAATAAAAGCATATGCGGCACATAATGAGCCATCACAGTCGAACAATGTAAGCAAAGAAAGATGGATATCCTATTTCAGGGGGATGTTTATCGCTCCACCTGCAGACCACTCCAGCTCCCCTGACGATTATGAAGCCCTCTGGGAAGATCTCTCCAATGAAGAAGATATTAAAAAAACTATCTGTAAGCTAAAAGCTTCATAGGCCCTGGGGCCGGGCAGAGTGACAAATATTGATTTTAAGAACTTCCCAACAGAGTGGTCAACGCTTATCAGCTTGGTATTCAAAAAATGTGCCACCTCAAGATCGCTTCCAAAGTCGTGGACGTCGGTGGTGGTGGTCCCAATTTTTTAAGAAGGGTGACAGGGCAGACCCACAAAACTACCGACCAATCACCCTCCTCAACACTGTTGGGAAAATGTTTGGCATGCTCCTACTTCAGAAATTCCAGGAATGGGCAAAGACCGCCCCAAGCAACGATCACTTCCAAGCAGGTTTCTGTAAAAATTCTGGAATAACAGTTAACATCATGATGCGCAGCAGCTTAAAAAACAATATTCAGGAAGGGCCCTCAAGGGTGTATCTAGCGTTGATAGACCTCACTCAGGCCTTCGACAAAGTCGACAGATCCTTGCTATGGGCAAAACTTCAGGCTGGGAACTGTCCAAAAAAAAATCATCGAACGGATAAAAGCCCTCCACGTCGCAACATCTATAAGGGTGAAACTCAACAAAAACGGTCTCGTATTGGACGAAATTCTAACGAGTAGAGGGGTAAAGCAAGGGTTGCCTCTGGCTCCAGCAGTTTTCATAGCTTTCATAGGGGAATACAAAGACTCAACATCCTCCATCAGTGCATTCCCACCGAAGATTGGAGGAGAGCTGGTCCCCAGATTACTATATGCGGACGACATCACTCTGCTGGACTAAACCCCGATTGACTTACAACGTCAACTGTCAAAACTGTCACACTACATCGGTCAGAACAAGCTGGAAATTAACTAAAAGAAAACGAAGATCATGATCATAGAGAGAAAGGCAAAAAGATATAACACCTTGCACTGGAATCTTGAAAACGTCGAAATAGAAACAGTCGGCAAATTCAAATATTTGGGGGTAATGCTGGACAGTTCCCGATCAGAATTGAGCATGCAAAGATACATCTGGGTTAAAGTCTGCTCACTGACGACACAAGCGAGACTGATGGATAAGACATTTGGATGTTTTTCTTTGATGCCTGTAATCAAGTTTTACAAAGCAAAAGTCGCCCCCTCCCTGATCTACGACGCCAAGGCTATGCCAATGATACCGGAAGAAATCTGACAAAAAATTGAGGGCCACTTTTGGAGAGCGGGGATGTCTTTCCCTAAATCAACTTCGCTGCCAGCGATCAGGAGAGAGCTTGGTCTCATTTCACTAAAGGCAACAGTTGAAAACAGCAGCATGTCACTGTTCAGGAAAACCTTGCTATCTGATGCGCCATTTATATATAAACTGATAAACAAAGAAAGAGGAGGAGGCTAAAAAATGATGACAACACGGGCATCCAGAAAAAGGGAACAACTCAATCTAATTGCTTGCACAGAGGACGATTTGATCAGAAATCCACTCGGTCAAAAAGAAATTAGAGGAGCTAGACTGGATTGCAACTCTTGAGAAGGCCGGAAAGAACAAACCTTTAAGCCATCTGCCATTGCACTCAATGAAAGTAAATGACACAGCGGAAATTTACAAAAGATTCCCTAATAGATCTTTAAGGCAGACCTTTCTGAGAGCAAGATTAAACTTGCTCCCAACGAATGAAATTCTTCACGTAAGAGGACTCTCGAGCGCCAACATCTGCAGGCGCTGCAAAAAGGCAGAGCAGATTGAATCAGTCTGCCACCTACTAATGTCCTGCCCCGTGCTATGAGAAACGAGACAGGCATACATTTCATCAGTTCTAGACGCCTTCTCCTTCCGAGAGGAAGATGTTTGGTGGCAGCGTCTGATAAGTGGTCAAAAAACTGCATGGTCAATTGCCACTGCAAAAATCCTACTAATCGCTCTATCACAGATTGAAATACAAAGACAACAAGAAGCAGTCTCAACGGAACAACAAATCTAAACGCCAGCCCTGAAAACTCAGAATCGGTCTTGTAAAACCAAGTAATCTTGGTAAACACAAGTAAAAACATATATATACATATATATATATATATCTTTGCAACAGTGTAGATTCCATCCGACCTGGGTTAGAGTAGTGCTTTATACTCTCCCATAACTATGATGGAGATGGGATTGGCCATAGTAGTGAGGAAAGGAAAAGTTACTCAACGTAGTTTGTACTGTACTCCTAGTCCAATGTCCCCTTTCCTCCCATATGCTCTCCCTCCAACTGCCTAAACTAGTTAGATAGATCATCTCTGTGGGTCAAGGGAAGGAGCGTGGGAGGTAAGGCATAGGGTGTGTTTATGCTATGCACATGTGGCCTGCTACTACTGTCTAAATTCTTAAAAGGGAAGCATACTTGGGCTTCCCATGGCTCATCCCATCCCTGCTCTGCAAGGAGATCCCATAAGTTTGGAGGAGATGAGACATTGGACTAGGAGACAAGTAGTCCCTACAGTGAATAACCTTTCCTTTTCCAGTATTCCCAGCTTCTACTTCACATGCTTGATGAATTCTCAGCTCTGTCTGTTCTCACAATACCTGGATTGGATTTCAGTCAGTAAGTGACTGCTTGCAATGTTTCCATGATACTCTGTGTTCTGCTTGTGAATCCAATTTTCCTGTTAATTGCCTCCTTTGCTTCCTTGTCGCTTAAAACGTACTTCTGTAATTGGTTGTGATTCTGCTTCACCCTATGGATTTGTTATTTCATGTGTTTCGTATGACCATGTGCCTCAATATCGACCTGCTGTTTGCCCTTTTGTGCTTGGTCATCCACTGCCAGTTGGCTGACCATTTGCCTGCATATCTGATGTTGACTGTTTTTGCCCATTGATACTTGAGATTTGTCTGTCAGGATCTGCAGTTATAACTACTACTGGAGCGACTATGCCCCACCTGTGTGGAATCATTGCTGCACTTATAACTCTCCTATAACTAGAACAAACTGACTCCCCTTAGTCACCCGGTCCAAAATCAACAGTGTGGGTGCAGATCATTTTCTTATCTTCATGAAGGGTTTACGTGAATAAGTTCAATTGATTTAGTGGCAATGTTTTTTCTGCGATTTCTCTTCAGCTAACAGGTCCTCTTTCCAGTGGATTTGCTTCGAATGCATCTTTAAATTACTGTTTGCTCTTGGTAATGCTTGTTTATTGCCCACGTTGTGTTTCTCTGCAATGTATGTTAGTCCTAAAACAATTCCTACCATGGTCTACAACCCTAGACAATCTCCTAGGGGGTGTGGATCACTATGCCCCCTCCCCTGCTTTTGTATCTCAGGGCCTATGTGCACAGTGTTACTCCTAGATTACTTCTAACAACATACTCCTATCATACTCCTATGGACACAATAACATAAGACACATAGAATACATGTATTCATACATAATGCATGATCTAGACACTACTAAAACTATGCAAATATCGAATTTGCACCTTTTATACTTTTGGTGCAAATCTACCATGCAGGCCAATAACAATCAGCCTTACAGGCTTCTAATGCAAGCCTGTGATTAACTAGATCTATAATGTCTAAGGCAATATACATATGTCAAGTGCCAGCATTCAGCATTCCTCTCCATTCCACACCATATTTCACTCTCTCTCTCTTAGACAATCCCTGTCTGATTTCACCTTTCCCAAACCTCTTTGTGAGTGTCTGTTCTAATCAATCAGTTTAGGCCTTAAACCATACTTCCCATTTGAGCTTTGTGCATCCCTCCCCTCTCCAGCTCTCTTTGCCGAGTCTCTCCTCTCCTGCTAACTCTGCAACCAGCCAGTCAGTGTCAGGGCCAGGTCTCGCTCTCTCTCTCTGCCAGATCAATCTCATGAAGGCCTCATTAGAATGTTTCCCCAAGCTTCCAAACTCCCAAAGCCATCGGATTCTGCTGCACCAAGACACCTCTCCCTCAATCTCAGAGTCATCCAAACGTCTCTCGATCTATCTCAAATTGAACTCCATCAACATCTAAAAAACTCCAATCTCTTCACCTCTGGTTATACTGTGCAATGACGTATACAAATCCCTATGGTTACATTCGTTCTCTAAGCTAAATGCCGCTCTCTGTTCTGTCAGCATTTCTAAATATGTGCAATGCCTGAAAGTCTGTGTTTGCATGTTCTTTACTTGCAATCACTCCGTGTTCTGGTCGTATTCTTTGCCAATGTGACATTTCAAAGCATATCTCTATCATGGCCTTCTGTCTGCCTGCAATACACCATCTATTCCTCCATTCACTACCACTGTAATCCCTCTTTCCGTGTCTGTGTGCAAGAGCTCTCCCTGCAAAAGCACACTCTCCCTCTCACCATGCAACAGAGCCCATGGCGCTGCCTCCCACCTTTTCTGTCCCCGCGAACACCAGCCCAAGGCTGTTTAAGCCAGCATCCATCTCTACTCAGACAAGGGTCGTGTTATCTCTTTTTGCATTCCAATCTTTCACAGTGTGCCATAACAACTTCGCACTCCATGGTGCTTCTGTGTCTCCTTCCAGAAATGGCTTTATAATGCCAGCTAAATGCTTTGTAGCGTTTACTCTTTCTCTCGCAAACCCAAGCACTACATAATACAAACTCATTGCATATTCTACATGCGTGTTTCTCTACTACATGCATACATAATACATAACATCATCTCTACATGTGTCTCTACAAATAATAAAAATAATATAACAATGTGTCATTCTAAAAAATGGCTCTAAATGGCATTTCGAATATGACAGTGTGTCATTCTAAAAGCAAATGCAAATGATACCTATATGTGGCAGAATCATTGTGGATAGTGTAATGTTACTAGTCAGTACTAATCAGAATATATGATGGATAACTAAACATGATGCAATGATTCCCGTTTGTGACTGGTTTGATGGCATCTATGTCCACACTGGACAACTGGGGTAAAGGTTTGGATGAACTCAAGGGAGGTGAGAGGCTCTTTCATCCCACTTTGCATGCCTAAGCATTTGAGTTCCAGAAGGGGTTCGTGTTGGGTTTCATTTTCGTCACAATATTGTGACCTAGAACGGTGGATGCTGGAGGGGGAATCCGGTTATTTTCAGTTTGCCCCAGTATGAACGAGATAATATGTCTGATTTTTGTCTGGCGAGGCAAATAAAACCTGTTCCTACTAACTAATCTAAAATGGAAGTGTGAGCCTGAAATCTCCTACAGTCTGGTTCTGTGACTCGGTCCTGTAGCGCTCTGAGAGAACACTGCCAACTTGTGGACTGCTTTCTCCTTAACACCTCTTTTGAGGGAAGGAGTCCTCTTTAAAACCTCTGAGGGGGTGGTTGGGAGGAGGCTGATTGTGGGTGTTGCTGTCTTGTAACTGCTCAGGGGTGCCCAGGGTTTTCGCTCAGTAGCAAGATATGAAGCTGGTGGTTAATACTGGTCTGTACAATATTACTCTGCAAAACTGGTAATACAATCAGGTCTGGATTACATAAGGACAGAAGGTGTGACTGGAGTGTGCATGTTTATCCCTTTCAGGACCACTTGTTGGCATCTCAGATACCCAAATACCCTCCCTCTTAGGGCCAGAGAAATAGTGGATTTTTTGTGTGAGTGATGGGAGGATACCTGAAAGGAACTACAGTCAGTGTTGGAGATGGGTATGGAACAGTTCAAGCAACCCTCCCGCGCCTACCACACAGACACATTTTGTTTATCAAATACAGTAGTGCAACATGCAACTATTTATAGGAATGGCTTGATTTAATGTAGTAGAATCAGCATAACCAATTCCTGCTTGAAGATACCTTTCCTCTAGACTGGCTAGCCAATTTAAAGGGCTATATGTCATTTAATCGACAAATTTATTTTCAATGGGTTTTTTAATGAATATTTTTCATCAAAAAAACTCATTGAAATTGATGTATTTTTATTTTTGGGGGATTCCACCCCCAAACCCCTATTATTTTTTTTCTCTATTCCCGACTTTCCCATACCCCTATATTTTTCGATGAGTGTTTTCATTGAAAATCACATTAAAAAAAGGCTGTCGATGAAAGGACGTTGTACCATTTAAAGTGTGCATTAGATTCAAGAAAGGGAAATGTTGGCCTGAAACAACAGTGGGGGCAGAGGGAGCTGAGCCCTATGGTATAAGGTGGCATCCGAGAGTCAGAACGCCTCTAAAATGGGAGGGCTTAAAATCTTCTAATGAAAGGCTTAGAACCCAAATTAAAAACATAAGTTGTAAAGAATGGTTGGGGAAAGGAATGGGACCGACACCCACTCTGCTTTACATGCAATTTGGCAAAAGGTAAGAAGGTGAGGAGACTGCAGAGGCTGATGCATTTTTTCACAAGAGTTCGTACGACCGTTCAGCATTGTGCATGTGTGAAAGATGTGACACCAAAACTGTTACAGTGGGCCTATTCTACAAAAGGAAAAGTCTGCCTACAGACCTCCCAGCCCCCATATCCACCCACTGGCTCCCTTGACCTGCAGTCTAGGTGGGGGCACCACCAGTCTACTCTAACACACTCCTGTGTAGAGAGCCACCCCCAGGTTCTCATAGATGACCATTTCTGGTTGCAGCTTCTCTGGCGAGAGGGTGCCGCCAGCAGGAGGTGGCCCCTAACATTTCAAGTGCCTTTAAGACAAGTTCCTTGGAATGGAGCAGGCACAGATGGAGAGAACAACTTGGTGACCATACACAGCCCATGAAGACTTAAGGAACGGGTAGTTGGAGAGGAAACCCAGAGATTTTAAAAGATGTTTTTAAAAAAAAAGATTTTTATTGTATAATAGTTCAAAATAAATAGTTAAAAAATATTTACCATTACTAAGACTTAACACAAATCGCACATATTAACTCAAACATCTCAAATAATACATTTCCAATGCTTAAAAGAATATGCTCTCAGATTCCGCAGGTTTATCACTCACACTTTCCTTACCACTAGCCAACTCCTCACCTGATGATTCTGTGTGTGTCTTTACTGATTCGTCGGATGAGCTTTCCAGCTTTTCCATCCAGGCAGTCGTTGTCTTTGTCCTGATGGCCTTGTTCTTCCGTTTGACGAGATAGGGGCAAGCTCCCCCAGAGGCCACCTTGCCTATAAAGCTATTAGCCCGGCAGCGGGGACTCCGGGGAGCGCACCCCAAACCAGGAAAAAGCTTTGCCGAAAAACCCTGGAAGATCTTGTAGCTGAAGTAAGCTGTAGTGAGTTGTAGTTATCCAGAGAGATAGTTGTAGGTGTGCGCTGGTATCTGGACTCCAATACCCAGCATACACGAGTAGGTAAAGTAGAAATGGATAGTTGCAACATACTCGGTTTCTGAATGTAATAAACTACACTACCCAGCAGGCACTGGGAAGCAGAGCAGCAATGTCCAGTTCCGGCGTGCTCGAGGTCAGAGAGTACGGGACCACAATAACCAGCATGCACTGGTAAGTATTCGTAGTGGATTGAGGAATAGGGATCCAGTGCGGAACAGCACAAGCAGTACAGTACTCCGGTGCGCTGAAACAAAGTAGCGTTTCCAGCAAAGAGCGTCTGATGCAGGTGAGACGCTGAGGAAGGAACGCGTGCAGGAAGGCAGCGCCGAGGACGGCACAACAGCGGGGAGCAGAACACACAGGTAAACAATTCTAACGGGAGAGGGAAACCATGGGCAGCGGTAACAGAAAGAGTCGGACTAAAACAAACAAGGAAGGAAGGCAAGGGATCACAGAGGAACAACGGGAGGAACAGAACAAGTGTTGTGTAACTCACATAAGCAGCAAGAAAGTTGCAAAGCACAGGTGTTCGCCATTCCCAGATACTTGTAGGTGCAACACCAGAAAGACTAGACCGTACCTTGCAGTGACTCTGAGTTTTAGTCCTTCTTCCACATCGCCCATCTGCTCCATACTTTCCATGGGCGATATATGACATATGCGTACAGCTTAAAATAGTAAAGCACATCACATCAAAAGAAAAAGGGAAGGAATAACCAAATCATTATTCAACAAAACCCCACATGGAGGCCCCCCTGTTTACTTTTACCCAGACAAACCACTAGGCAGGATTATCCCAATATAACGCTTCACATCGGGCAAACTAAACCAGCAATAACGTAACAGTCTTCCAGACCCTAAAGAGGGCCAGCACTGCTGACATTGATGTAGTGTTAACACAGAACGCCCAAAACTAATCACTTTTAATCGTATCTAAATTATGTACAAGATGTCCCAGACCAACCATGTACAAGGAACCAAGGCTTGGGCATTCCGTCAGCAAGTGCTTTGCTGTCTCACAGTTGGTAACTATTTTGCAATATCTGGCCTCGCGGGGGATCTTTTTCCATGAACCACAAATAGACAACACCGGCAATTGGTTTGTACGCAGCCGCAGATAAAAATCTCGGACCTGTGGTTCCGGACAATGTTTGAGGTAGCACTCAGGCCTCATGTACCAATTTACCACAAGCGCATCACTCATATGGCTTTTCAAAGTACTAAGGTGGTTATAACTACATACCCAGTCGTGGTTCTGTATTCTGCGCTTAAAGACGCCTTTTAAGGATTCAAAGTTGGCGCATCGATCATAATCCGATTGCCATCCCACCTCCTCACAGAGGTCTTGAAATAATAGTACGTGGGCGTAATTGTTAGCGTCACCCCGTTTGAGCTCATAGCTTGCTCCCAAAATACTCAAAACAGGGCACTCGAGGGATATTCTGGATTTAAGCATCAGACAACCTCTTAGGATTAGCAACTGCGCTCTAAGAGATCTAAGTCCCAGTTCCAAAAGGATATATTCAACAGAATTTGATTTGGGTAAGCCTAATAAAGATCTCCAGAATCTATCCTCCACCCCATTCAGCCATTTCAGATCTTTCATTGCCAGAGCATCAAGCCCATACAATACTGTCAGGCAGAGCCACGGCTTATAGAGCGCTATAACCCCCTTTAACATGAAGCCTGAGTGCTCCTTTATGAATTTCCTGCAAACCCAAGTAATTTGCCTGGCCTTACTGACCTTAGTTGCTATAATTTCAGTATATCCATGAGTCCCAGAGATCTCCAACCCCAGATACTTATATCCATTGACGTACTCAATGGTCCCCATGTCCCCATGGAGGTTGACAGCTTCACCTTACAGATTTTCTGTGAGGATACTAACATCCCCTGGGTCTTACCAAATGATTTAAATTCAACAGCGTAAGCTGGCAATTCCGCCAACATCGCCTTCAGACCTGTAACCATATGATCAAAAATGGTTAGGTCATCGGCATATAACATACTGCCATTACTGATGTTTCCAGTCTTCGGGGAACCACTGAATTTGCCAATAGTCTGGCCAACAGATCTGCCACATAGATGTTAAAGAGTAGCGGGGCCAGCATACACCCCGCCTCACCCCTGTGTTAAGATGTATTGCATCAGACAGGGTCCCTTGATCACTCAATCTGATCCTGGCAGTGTTATCCTCATGCAATGCCGTGATGACCTCCAAAAGCCAGCTGGGACACACCCACTGCCGTAGCTTTTCCCACAACAGACCACAGTCGTCCTGATCGAAAGCCGATCGAAAAGCGACAAATGCAATATACAACGAGGGGCCTGCCGCAGTTCTAGCCTGGGTAATTAACACATCCAAAACTCGAAGATTATGCACCGTACCAGATCTAGGTCTAAACCCGGTCTGGCACGGATGGAGAGAATTGGCTTCACTAACCCAGGCTTGTAGGTGTTTCAACACGTAGGTAGCGAACACCTTACCAGTTAGATCGAGTAACGACAAGAGCCGATAATTGTCAGGAACCAAATGGTCCCCAGCCTTAAAGACCAGAACCAGAATAGCCGTCTTCTAGGAGTCAGGGATGCTTTTATCCTGGCATGCCTTAATAAACATTGGGTGTAAGGCATCGGTCCATAAAATGGGATCATTCTTCAGCACAGCAGAGGAAAGCCCATTCGGCCCCAGTGCTCTAGAGTTCTTTAGAGCATGTAAATGACTACCAATGTTATTTCGGGTAAAGTTAGTAGGCCAGCTGAGCTCAGACTGTTCAATCAGGGGGTTAGGCTCTATAACTGTAACCATTTTACTCTCAATGTGGGCAATCCAAACCCCTTCCGCAATGGGGTTCAGGATCGGGGAGCCTGTTGGTTTCCTGGCACTCGACAGAATCCTCCATGTGGACCCTGCTTTACAGGACAACATGGTCTGAATCAAGTGCTCCCAGATCCCCAGCTTCCCTTCCTAGGTGGTTCTTCTCACCCAATTATGAAATTGGGTCTTCAATCGAGATCTTAGATTTGTTGCCATACTGGGGGAAGCATTTGAGACTCGTACAATATGTAATTTTCTCCTAAGTAATCTTTTCGCCCTGTTAATCTCAGGGTCATACCTATGTTTATGTACCTTCCCTGTTGCAGTCAGGGCCTTGCACTTACTTTTACCTGTGCAGTTAGAAAGGAATTTAAGCCACACTTCGATGTTATTAGGAGTCCATGCATACAGATTTAGGCTATAATCGCTTAACTCCTTTCTTAGCATTTCGCAGGCCTTACTCACATTTCTGTCCGACTATTGTAATCAATGTCCTGATAGCGAAACCCCCAGGTTTGCAGGCCCTTTTGTTATTGGGTGCTTATAATCGAACCCCCATTCAACTATTAGGATTGCATGATCACTAGCCACACGAGGCGACACAGACATTAGCAGTACTTTCTTCACCAGCATATTATTACATACAACATAGTCAAAGGTAGCGCAGCTGATGCCCATCCGCCAAGTTGGTTTCCCAGGGGTATCTCCCTTAGATCTACCATTAAGGACCACCATGTCCCAATCACATAGGAACTTCAGCCATTGTTTTACCTTTTGCATTCAGTTTTTAGTTCCATGCAGTTGACTGAAGTGCCCCCCTCCCCATGCCCCTCTGTGGAATGCTCATCAACCCTCGCATTTAAATCCCCTCCCAGAATTATACATTTGTTCACATTAGCCATCACCCACTCCGTTAACACCTCATCAATGTACACAAAAATGTATTCAGTGAACGACCCCCACATTAACAATAAGCACCTTCCCCTCAACTCGGCCTGCCTTTCCATAGTTACCTCAACCATCAGCACGTTTTCACCTTCCTCCACTAGGATAGTCTGTCTAGAGGATGGGGTATTATTTACCCCAATCATCAAACCCCCATGGGGGTGCCCCACTGGCCCCTTCTGTGTCTTAATTTGATGTATCTGAAACCCAACCCGTCAAGCAAGAATTGATTGACGAGCCAGGTTTCCTGAAGCATAATCACCTCCTGTTGTTTCAAGACCTCTTACAAAGGGCCCGCTTTCAAAAAGTGGGAATGGCCTCTGGTTGGGAATGGCCTCTGGTATTGTAACGCTCACCTGATTCCCACGGAGGCGCGGGTCTTGGCAGGAAGGTGTCTGTGACTCGAAAAGTGATGTGCAGGACTCGATTGGCTTCTGGGGTCGAACCTCTTCGCACTGTGTGTCGAACTCGAAGGGTGAGGTTTCTGCAGGTGAAAGAATATGGGGATTAAAGGTCTGGGTTGTTGAATGTCCCTATCTCTCTCTCACTCTCTCTTCCCAGCTTGTCTGTAGAGCCCCCCTCCCAGGTCAACGTGCTCACCTTAGATAGGTGAATGCTGGGCTCTCCATCTGCGTCTAGTGCAGGGTGCCGTTGCCAGTTCCTTCACTGGTGAAACATTGGCCTCTTGACTTCAGAGGATGGTTACCGTCATTGTCTGCACGACCGGTAAGTTTCTGGACACCTTTTGTCTTTATAGTCTTTTAATGCGTGGCAGTGAAGCGCCTGGAAATTCGTAAGTATGGCAAGCGCTCTAACTGTCTCTTTCCTTGCAGATTAGTTCGTGTTTAAGAGACGCCGGAGTATTCGCAGGCGTTTGATTGCGACGAGCGTGATGGGCGTGAGTAAGTACCTGCTTAATGTCTTTTTCTTTGTCTTTACAGGCGACGATGCAGAATGAAGAAATCCGGAATTCGCCGCGTGCCGGTAAGTGTAACAATGCTGTTGTCTTTGCAGGTGAAGATGCAGCGTGAAGAATCCGGAATGCACAGCGTGCCGGTACGTATAACAATGCTGTTGGTCTTTGCAGGCGAAGGTGCAGCGTGAGACACGGCCGCTGCCGATGGATCAGGTGAGTAAGCACTGCGTGTAAAGTTCGTCTTGCTAACCTGTTGTTTCTGGTCTTTTGCAGGTGCTGATGTTGATCGGGTACAGGAATGGTAAGTATAATTCTTGCAGGTTCAGGATCAAAAGAAGAAAGGCTGGAACAGACTCGGTGAGCGTTCTGCTGCAGATGCAGAATAACGCGAAGCACGTTTCATCAATCGGGTGTGGTTTAAATAGCCTTGGAGTGATGAGGCGTCTTCTTCCACGGCCCCGCCTAGGTAAGAAAAGAGTTCCCGCTTCCAGAAGAGTTCCAGTGCTGTATCCAGGGAGTGGAGCTGCCCCACCCAGGTAAGAAAGTAGTCCCTGTTCACAGAGGGCTTCTAAGAGGCTGGTAAGTAAGCAGCATGGTCTGCCGCAGGTAAGTCCACCCAAGCACTTTCACACCAATGATGAGCCCGGCGCTTCCAGTGCCGGGACCGATGATTCTGGTGAGCCTGGTGCCACCAGCGCCAGGACAAGGTCCAAAAGGTCCCTGTGGGGACCGGCTGGTGCCTGGGATTAGGGTTAGGGGCCTGCTTCCAAGGACGTTGGGCTGGTCCTGGCTCCTTGGAAGCAGTGATCATGACAGGTATTCCAAACTACCAGTGCCAAAGATCATTGGGGTTGGTGTTCAGTTCCAGCAAACATGCCCTTCAACCACCACCACCCGTGGGCGTTAGCAAACTTAGGGCCCCATCAGTCCTTTGCATTTGCTGTACTTATCCTGGGGAGGGCTTTAGCATCCTTATTACAACAACACTTAGGTGCGTCTTTACCCTGAGTTATAGGTTTGTTCAAAACATAGCCCGAAAATACCAGGGAATTGGCCTGTGCACGCAACAGCGAGTCAGTTACTGGTAGGCAGCAGTGAATTAAAGAGTCTCCAAATAACCCCCCCCTTCAGAGGTTCCACAAAATCCAAATCTATAGAACTAAGTATATGCACAGCCGGGATTTTACCACAGATTGTTAGAAGCTTACTCCTGTTGATATGAAGTCACTTCTGCGCACCCCCGCTTTTCCCAATAGACACTGCGTAAATTCAGTGGCATCGTCAGGGGCGCGGGAGTCCTTGGCAAGTCCGGCTCATGCTTGTGCCCTCCCTGCTGCAACCCCCTACCTGGTGAAGCACTAGCCCTCCTTTCATGAAGAGGAGTTGTAGACTGAGGTAACTCGTTGTCACACATACGGTCTTGTTGCTGCCGAGAGGCCACTGATTGCAAAAGCAGTTTCACCTCTGCCTGTTCATTAATAAGCCAACTAGACAGAGTGCCATCGCCCACAGAGGTGCGCTTCAAGCGTCATGCTGCACGTTTGCGTCGCCGCTTGGTCATTCCCTAATGTTAACGTAGAGGGTGATTGTAAGACTGCCACCAAGGGTTCACTTGTGGGCAATAGCGTATTCCTCACGTCTTTCAAATTCCCTTTTTTCTTCTGCAAACAGCGACACTGCTTATGTGTGGGATAATTCTCAGGGGATTGGGGAGGGGTCTCAGAAGGTGCTCTGCCATGGTCCAAACTCTGGGAAGGGATTAATATTTTGTCATTATGGGCCAAAGCCCTCTCCTTCTCCTTTTGGGGATCAGCCACACTGGCTTTCTCCAACCTCTGAATCGCCCCTATGCATTTGGACAACCCTTCCTGTAGCAACTGCTTTTGCTCTGCCTGTTTGACTTCATTATGGGTACTACCACACAGTTTGAGCAGGATTTTCACTGCAAAGTTTAAGACATCCCATGAAACTCCTGCTTCTAGCTGGGTTATATGCACCCTTGAGTCCGCACTCAAGTTTCCTAGGTCCCCGCCATCCTGCGGGTGTAGATCAGCAACCCCTTCCTCGTCCACATGTTCCAAATAGTTTGGGTTAGGGGACGTGAACAGTGTTGGGGTAGTAGATAGCCTTTCACCCCGGATTTGCCCTGATTTGTCTGCTGGTACTATCAACGAGGAGCTAACAATCCTGGAGTAGTGCCCAAGCACAACAAAACCCTCTTGATTTCCGGGCCGTAGGTGGGGGGGAGGAGAGGTGGAATGTCGTACTGGTTGTCATCGCCCAAAGAGTTCAGGAACCTCAAAGGTACAGTTTCACCAGAGCCACCAATCATCCCACCAGAGCACATCTGGTAACATAACCGGAGTAGAGAGTTGCTGTCTATCTCTCTGAAAGTGGAGTCAATCGTGGCTCCGAAGGAGCCGGCACCTGCTGATCTATTAGGTTTTAGCACTCTTTGAGGGTAAGTACTTAGTGATCGAACCCTTAGCGAGTAGTGGGGTGGTTCCCTCCTTCTCAACATAATCCCTTCTTCTCAAATCATCAGCATTACTTTGCAAGCTGTCGGCTGGTGTAGGTGAACTTATCAAGCCCAATCTTTTATTCCAATGGGGTTTATTTGTTTGTTTTTAGATTTGTGCTGATTGTAAACGCACTGTTTATATGGGGCCTTTCTAGGCATGATTGACTCCTCACTGAATGGAATCAGGGAAGTACGATTTGCACAGCATTCAGTGCAAACACCACAAAACACACTGCGCAAAAAACAACTATTTGAGCTAGCGAGCTCGGCAGAACCTAGATAAAAGGGTGCAATACCCCACAGTCTATAGGTTCTCAGGATGTCAGCAACCATCGGAGCCGCAAACGCCCCCCTCACTGACGCAGCACTAAAAATAGCTGTGCTAAAATAACTGGTCAGGTGGGCTTTCCCTTCTCAGCCCCCGCAACAGGCCAATAGGTTGTAGTTTTTACTTTGCCCGTTGGGCTTTGGGACGCTGAGCTCTTATCAAGCTGGGACAGCCTTTATAAAGCTGTCCACATATACCCCAACTCCCAAGTCAATGGGCAGCAGTCAGAGCAGAGCATATAACAAGGGCAATGTATACAATATGTGTACGGTGCATAAATGATGCAAGCTACAAGTAATGAGACTCTGTCCAGTCTGGCTCACTGCTCCAAATTCTGGCTCAGGGACTGGCTCTCCAGCTTTCAAGCGCTCCTGCTGTTTTTTTTTCCCTTTACCCGCATATGCCGCCCGAGCGTTAGAGGGCTCTGGTAGCTTCAGCAGCTCTGAGGAAAGTACCTAAAGGACAGAAACGTCCTGCGCAACACGTAATGTGTGTCAAGCCACACTATACCATTACAGCCGCTTCCGACACAAAAACCAAGAGTACCAAAAGCAATAGGTGATTATGCCAGTGGAGGTCAGATGGGGACCAGTGCAGCAGGGCCAGTGAGCAACTGCAGACGCAGGAACAGTATATGAACTATAGGTGTTCCCTTGAAAGACTGATTAAGGCAACATCAACAATTGCAAACCATATGAAGGAGAATTCCGCAGCAGACTACCTAGACTGCTTGAAAATAGTATTCATCCAGAATTCAGGCATAGTCAAACCAGAGGATACAGCTGAGGAAGCAACAGCTAATGCATGTGTTACAGGGCAGCAACTCAAGCTTCAGGCCCAGATTAATTTGTCTTGCTTTGGATGGCAAAATCAACCTCATTTTACACCAGATGGAATTTTTCCGGCATGTCACAGAAACACAAGTGCTGCAGGTGATGCTACATGCCACACTGCCACAACTCAGACCCTGTAGAAACGTGATTCCCCCAGAGTTAACTTAGTTGTTACATGCAGGCCCTGATTTACTTTGGTCTGCAAATTTCAATAGAAGATACACAAGAAACGCGGAACTGATTAGGATTAAGCTAGATCAGTCAAGGCAATTGCCCAGAATCCTGGAATGCCCATTACACCCACAAGCTGAACATAGGTATAGCACCTATGATCAACTCTCTATTGTAGAAGGGAATGATAGTCCATATGAGTAGTAATCTTATACTCCAATATTGCCAGTCAAGAAACGAGAGAGAGAGAGAGACATATAGATTTGTTCAGGACATTAGCGCTATTAATGCTGTAGTGATCCTGGCCTTCTCAGTAGATGCTAACCCAGTGACCACAATCTCTTGTATTCACATGATGGTTGCACATTGTACAGTAGTAGACCATTGCTCACCAGTTTTATCCATGGCCATGCATCCAATACATGTTTGTGTTTTCTTACTAAGGAATTCAGTACATATAGAATATCCTCCCACAGGGTATATGGAATCATCAACACTTTGCTCACAGCAGCTTAGAAGGTCTTAGGTGATGGTAGATTCTCTGGACAGTGCATTTTAGTTAAAAATGCAATGA
Organism: Ambystoma mexicanum; assembly: GCF_040938575.1. NCBI lineage: Eukaryota > Metazoa > Chordata > Amphibia > Caudata > Ambystomatidae > Ambystoma > Ambystoma mexicanum. The sequence continues at coordinate 730,305,558 of NC_090923.1, forward strand.
TCTCGTATTTGCCTCTCACTCTACCAAATAAGACATTCACGTACTTTTAACTATATTGGCTAACAAAGGATTCATGCACAAATTAATTATGTTGGGAAAACATATATTATTTAGGACACAGCATTGTTAGGACACAGGTTCATAGCAAACTCCCCTACGGAAGCTATTCCGAAGGTACCTACAGCAATTCATTAGATGCAGCTGCTAAACGGGTGGACTTTTCTGACTCTCGGGCTCAATATGTTTTGAGAATAAAAAGTGCAACACAACCTCCTCCATTTAACACCTCAGAAGAGCGAGCATATATTCAAGATCGTGCAAAAAAGACAGAGGTCATGGTCGGACTATTGCAGGGGTTTGTTTTACTCTTTGGCTGGACAGATATGGTTGCCTAGTTGCCCCAAAAGTACTTTTATCCTACCTGGTTCTTAGTTTTCATGGAGGAAGAATGATTGCAACCCTCACTCAAGACTGGTATGCCCCAGATTTTTTCCACCATGAGAAGTTTACTGTAGACTATCGTGACCAAGAGCGGCCCTCCTCCCACGGGCCAGCATTATGCTTGCAAAGAATAAGTAATATTAGCAAATAAGGGGAGAGACACAGATTGATGGTAAATCATTATTCCTGTATTAGATTGCAAATACACGGCATACAGAGGGATCAGCAGGATACACAGCATGCAATTGTTCAGGCAGTTTGGCACACAGAATTCTCTATCTACAGCCCCCAGCGTAGAGTGCCGGTTTATAGATTATATCATAGGCAAACGCTAATATGTGTCAGTACTTTCACAATGGGGGTGTTACTTGGCACGATATTGCAGTGACATTTAACAAGAACTGTTGACATCTTACTTGTGACCTTGTAACGCTGCCCTGTGGGGACATTGTGTTGTGAATAAGCAGCATTGGCAGAACCCCTGCTGTTATCTCCCATATATGGAACTACTGTTATACTTGTAGAGAGTCAGTGGAAGACTAATCTGAGTGAACCAAGGAGAGGGTTGAATGTGCCCCGAGCCCTAGGAGGGGATTGGGCATGTCTGGGGTGCTGTGTGCAGAGGGAGATGACAGGCAGGTATAAAGCCTAACTATATGGGGGAGCCTAATGTAGCATACCATACCCTAATAATCCTGTGTAACATAGCATAACATCGAACATAGCGAAACAATCCTGCCACATCAACCCTCCGATTGGTCATCCCTGAGACAGGGCATAGGCCACAAGGCACAGGATTGGGGCATAGCATAAATCAAAGACACCCAGATACACTGGAAACATACGGACAGGGTGGGTGGGCCTAGGGATTGTTACTGAAACAATGTTGTTCCTGGAGTCAGATTGTGGACCTAAGCGTTCCTAATTCAAAAATTCTTCCCAGTCAGAGTTGGCCATTTGAAATGTCTGAAATTTCAATTGGCAGCAGTCTAGCCTAGGTAAGCCAGTCAGACACCGGTCTAGCTCAGCATGACAGGAGGCATAAAACAAGAAAAACGATCATTGCAAATGTGGCATTTATAGCAACAACTATTATAATACCATGCAGAATGGAACAGCCCTGTGAACCCAAAGTGTTTGAAAGCGGTGAAAGAGATCGGAGCATTTGGAACAAATGCTGTCGGTCTCTTCAGAGGTAATACATTGACCTTGCTGTGGTAGAAGAATCCATGGGGAAAGGGGTTGGTCATGTTGGGACAAGAACAATAATTCATCAGAAAGGTATAACAACATTCAGCAAGATTGAACGGGATGGGGATGAAGGGAATCCCCCAGTGTTGTACATAGGAGTGTGGGAGCTTATCTAGTATTCAGAGGCATGTATTAGGTCTGCATAGGCCTGAAAGAAATTGAGAATGGTGTTGGTGTCTGGGTGTAAGTGTCATGACCACTGGGATCTCACTCTCATGCGTGCACACCACACGCGCCCACATGATGCTTGGGACGAGTAGAGCAAGGGAAAAGGAAGGCTGGACCGCTTTGTGGCGCGCTTGGTGCTCATTGGGCCATCAGCTGACATGTAATTTGTTTGCACCTTACCAAGATGGCCACTCTAGTAATCCACTCTGAATTCCACCAACATGGCTGACCGCCTGGCCAGCAAACTTCCTTGTTGGCAGTCTAGTACACATGGATGGGTAGCTATTTAAACTGCACCCACAAATGCGTCTGTGCTTTGCATTATTCTGCCTTGCAGCGTAACGCCTACCGAAGGCTCACCGGACAGAAGTCAGGACCTGCAAAGAAAACATACAGTCAGAGAGGGAAGACTCTGAAATGGATCTTGGGTATTTTGAACACTTTCCTGTTCAGTTGCTCCTCCTCGCAGCTCTCTTGTTTTTCGTCCGCCGCCATCTGCCAAATCTGATCCGAACTCCGGCTCGTTCTTATTCTTCCAACAGCGCCCAGCTCTGCAGCTCCCTTCTCGGTCTGCACCTGCACAAACAAACAAACAAGGGGAAGCAATTAGAGCGTGCATGCCGCATAGCGCACAGTCTACTGCTGAAAGCACCACTATTGGACTCAATCACACACGCTGTGTGCACCGGACAGGTGAACAATCCTGCCTACGCACAGGCAAGATGTAAAAGACAAGGCAGAAGCTAAACTAAAGGAAAGGACATTGTTATAAGACAATTGTGAACATTCTTGAAACAGTGAACATAAAAGCAAGACAACATGAGTGAATGTTCCTTAAAACAGAGGACAGTCTCTTTTCTCATCATAAGCTACAGCAGGCCTGGGCTTATCCAGTAAAGTTACTGGAGCAGAGACCACAAGCTAGAATTAAGCACCCCCTACAAAGACAGCAGGAAGGAGAGCTTTCTATCTCAAGCCAACAGGTGATCCAGTCTTCCTGGGAAAGGAGAGTCAGGGCAGGGGGCGCACACAAGCCCCATATACTCTTGACACACGTGTTCTTGTTTTGGTAAAGGTTCAAAGGACCTGACCTGTTGCTTGCTACGGCAACAAGATCTCATCACCACAGACTTCTCGGTCAAAATAGAGGATGAAAGACTGACCCATCAAACAAACTCTACAATGGCACCTCCAACAACTACGACGACAGCGGGGCAAGCAACAACGTACCAGCAGACACCCAAACGGACCCGACTGCAAGGACCCCCTCTCCCCCATTTTATACTCTAGGTCCATAGAGCCGCTAGCAGAGAAACTATGCTGTGATTCTCTATGAAACGGGGTGATTAGGGGGTCCGAAGAAGAATTAATATCTCTATATGCTGATGACCTTTTGGTCTATATAAAAAAACCTGCAGCCTCACTTACACGTATACATTTACTGCTACGCGAATATGGACCCATGATGGGTTACAAGGTAAACTGGGCAAAATCAGAGGTTCAACCCCTTATACCTGACATACCGTGGGACCCAGGTGGAATGGAGTAGCTACTTTCCGCCTTCAATTACATTCCATCAAATACCTGGGAGTCCATATTGCCCCATCTGTTCATGATATCGCAGAGCTGAACTATCCACCCACCCTGACCAAGATCAAAGCTGACCTTGTCAGATGGAACACACTGCCACTCTCACTAGCAGGCCGCATCAATGTTATTAAGATGCACTCTCTTCTGAAACTAACATATCTGGCAATGATGCTACCATTTGCTCCACCGCAACAGATGTATAACGATATGGACACACAATTGGCCAAATTTATCTGGAGAGGCAAAAAGGCAAAGATCCTGCTCAAAATTTTACAGGCTTCCAAAAAAATGGAGGGTTGGCCATGCCAGTATGGCAGACTTATTTTCAGTCAGCCCAAATATGTTGAGCCAAGAGATGGCTAGATACATCTGACACATCTAGTTGGAGATCGATTGAACTCTCCCTAATGACACCATGTTCTCCAGACAAAATTATGGCCATTCCGCCAAATAAACTACCGGAATTTATCAAGGCAAATCGGCCCAATGCTGTCCCAATGGCATAAGATGAGAAGACAACTGAGGTTCGACATCCGGGCAGCCCCAGCCTGGATCAGCATCTGCGCAATCCTCTCGATTGCCCTAGGCCATTCTTTACACGAACATCAATACTCTCTTTGGCCAGAGATCAGAGTGTTAGATCTGTACAATGGGGATACACCGCTGAGGTTCCAGGAAACCAGCAAAGTGCTCTGGTTTCATCACACAGAGTGTCTACACTACCACGCCATACGAGAGATGATTAGGTCTACCACATCCAGGCAGACTCTGCAAGACACCCCCTCAGTAGGCGAACTTGAAATGGAACAAAACCGAACACCCACGATTACATTCATTCTACACCATATGCATTACGAACAACATTGAACGCAATACAATTCTTGCAGCACAATGATCTGATGACTTGAACATCCCAATAGATGTGGGGGTCATTTACGATTACTTTGAAAACATCACCTCAACATCACACAATATCCGCAACAGAGAAATACAGTATAAATTGATTTCGAGACTATACTACTCGGCCAGGAAATTATACCACATGGGCCTTGCTCTGTCTCCTGCGTGCTGGTGACAATGCAAAGAGACAGGTACGATGGGACATATCATGTTGTCATGTCCAGCATCTCAGACATACAAGAAAAGAGTCCCCAGGGTGATTTATCGCATTCCCAACTTATCGATTGACTTGGTCCCCGGACGTATGCTGTTCTGCTGTTCGGTGCAGATGACTCAGACTGCCATACAGACCCTATAGTAAGGCAGCTGACTTACTACACAATCCTATTCTCAGCACACAAACTATTAATCATGCAGTGGAAAGCCACTAAAACCCCTACTAAACATGAGTGCTTAATGATGGTATCCAAGATTCGCTTGTTGAAATGCTCCGTAATGAGGCGTTGAGAGGGTCCCGTGCAAGCAGACCATTTCAGGGAAATATTGGACACCTACATCACATAAAGTAAATCCGATCAGGGCCGCCTATACCACTTACATATTTCACAGCGGCTCTGTCGGCAGGGTTGCAAGCATAGCGGAACTCAATCCTGTCCAACATGATCTCTCCCACCCCTATGCGCAGATAAAGGGGAAATTAACGAACCTATAGGCTCTACTAGACGGCTTTTATCCAAAAACAGTCAGCCTAACAATATTGTATTGTGTGTATTATTTTCATGGTTATTAATGTGGTTCCTCAGTTAATTATGGGTGAGGGGTGGGAGTAGCTTTAGTAGTACTGTTAAAATGGATTGGTGTGTGGGGGAGGGGGGTGGGGAAAGGGACAGGCTGTGGTCTACGGATACTTAGCCAGGCCCTTGTTTCAGGCTGAGGGGCCATGTAAACTGTTAATTACATGTACAGCAAATGCTTAATAAATAGAAGTTTTTTTTAAAAAAAGACAGTCAGTTATTCTAGATAGGCAGTCATAGGGTATTCACATTGCTTCTGTCTGCAAGATGCGATCTTCGTAAATGTCTTCCTTCTCGAGCCCTTCGCTCCTCCGCCTCCAACTCCCTTAGGGTCAGTCACTTCTCCAAGGAACGAGTTGGTGGTAGATCTCTTTCCGCGGCTCAGGCATCTCTCTAAAACAGCCTACCTGCCTCTCTGAAACTTGAGGAGAACCATCTCTGGTTCCAGAAGCACCTGAAGACCTTCCTCTTTGCTTCTGCTTTCTCTCTTCCTCTTTCCTGCTGATCACCTGGTTAAAATTGAAACTGCACTGGTCACTGGGTACCCTCTGATCTCGGGCCCAGGTCCCCTCTCGTCAGTTGCATTCCTGCACTGGTTGCCCCCCTGGTGACTATTGCACTCAGGGTCTGTTTCTGTATCCCTACAGTCCCCTACCATCACTTGACACTTGATGTCTGCACTTACCTCTGCCACCAGCTGGCCTCCCTTTTTATTTATTTATATTTATTTGTTTTATTTGTTCTACTGTGTGATCCCATGTACTGCACTGCCCCCTCCCCTTTCCCCTTGCACTTTTCCCCTCCCCTCTGCACTTGCGTGATCTCAATGTCACCTGACCTAGCAAGATCGTTGACTGTTTTCCCTTTGGTCCCTCTCCCTTGCCTCGTGGCGCCTTGAAACACTTGTGTATAGGCGCGTTATATCATATCTTTGACCAGTCAGATTTGACCGAATATTTTCTGTCATGAGGGCGGTAGGGGCGGTAATATTAGCAGTAATAGCCTTACCTTCCACTAGTGTATCAGACCATTGTAGTTTGTTAATAATTTGTTTGAATAGTGACTCTTTGAGCACAGCTCGTAGGAGTTGTTTTAGAACCCCAAATGTTCCATGAACGCAGTGGTGGTTTTCAGGCAATGTGGGCAATTGTTATAAGTCAGTGGAGCTCCAGGGAGTGTGAATCCTCATAGGTTCCGCATCAGTATTGGCCTCGGGAAGGTGCACATAGGCATAATGGTGGATGGAGCAGAGGATCTTGAAGCATTCCCGATGTGTAGGTAGGATTGCTCTGACATAAATCAATGTGACAATTGAATATCTGGTAAATTGTCCTGGCCTGGAGATCACAGCGTAGAAGTCGGATAGTGCCTGCAAGTCCTTCATGTATTTCTGTCAGATTGAGTCAGACATGTGCCTATAGGACTGTGTGGTAGGCAGGGCAGTGGATGTAGATCGCGGTGGGGACCCATTTTTCTTGGAGCAAGTCCAGTGTGGTGTGTAAGTAGAGGGCGCTGGCAGTGGAAGCGGGGGGCGGGGCAGGGAGAGGAAGATGAGGTGGCCGGGGTGCAGGCCGGGGTGTGAGAGGCAGGGGACGGTGGTGGGGGTTAGCTGGTCTGGCAGCTTGCTGCAGCGTGGCGGTTACGGGAGTGTGACAGTTGGCAGTGGCATGGCAGGTGGAGAAGGTGGCTGAGAAGGAGGTATGTGGGCGCTCAGGTGAGGCGAGCATAGTGCTAGTTCAAAAAAGAAAAGAAAAGGTCTACAGATGGCGCTGTAGATGCTTCTGAAAGGAATTCTTTACCAGTGTCTGCAGAAACACTTTGGTATAGGCCTGTTCTGCGAGTGTGTTTACTCTTTGGCCGGCTGGCCCTGGAGGTATGCATGTAGGTATGTATGTGCACTAATTTGTCTATAGCATGGAAAGTGTGCTGGTGACTAGTAGCACAAAACCTTGACAAATCCCACAATAAATCAAGAAATAAAACACAAAGTCAACATACAAAAAAATTACAATTACAAGTAACCTGAAGGGAATACGGCAATTCCCTAAACAAGGCGGGCCTGCAAGCAGCAATTTAAAGACGTCTGGCATAGGCCAAGTATAAGTTTGTGTAGTAATGGCATATAACGGCAACCCTTTGATTAAGTGGCAAATGTAATCCACAGTGTGGAGAAAATCAAAACTAACTCAGCGGCCAAGAATAATCACAAGGTCAATCAATCAGCTGTGCACCACAAAAATAAAACAGCGACGGCGCGCTGATACAGAACACAGACATATAACTCATAACCAGTGAAGGACATATACATCGAAATCTGCGCAAAATCCTTTCCAATGATACCACCAACCAAGGACCAACATTGTGGTACCTGTGGTGGTAATGAATTACCAGCTCACTCAATCTGTGGGCATCGTCATGTCCCCTGTCTTTGTAAACACCAGCAGTAGACTCTGGTCCCGGTGAAAGGAAAAAATAATACAGCGGTGGAGAGGGAAAGAATAAAGAAAACACAAGACAATCCTGTCAGCTGCAATCATGGAAACGGCAGCCCGCAGGAATGCACAACAATCAATTGGAGAAAGCACCCTTAATAGCCACCCAGTGGCAAATGCATCACAACCTGGGGGCCAAGTAACAATACACCCGGACCCCAGTCACAAACTGTGTCTATGTGATGCCTATGGACTAATGATGCCTAACCGCACATCCTAACAGATCCCTCGCCGTGCTCACTCCGGACTACTCTCTCCAAGGACTGCCATGCCTGACTATCTTAACTGCATTTGTTCTTTGTATCAGTTGCCTGTATCTTGTTGTATCTATTGGTCATTGTAAACTTGTGGTAGCATTAATGTGTCCTGCGTATAACATGGTTTATCATTCTATGGATGTATCTACCTCCACCACTGTAACTAAGCTTCCTAAGTATCCTTGTATTGCTTGAGCCCAGCTACCTGAGGGTTTGGTTTTGCGCTATACTAAATAAACAAACAAACATAAACCACGGTTGCAGCGACTCTCACTCACTCAACTAGGAGACAGCATCATGTCTCACTAGCTCTAAAACCAGAAATCGACTGTGACAGCACACAGCCCTTTGCCTAAATCCAATGCAATGAAGTACTACACCTGCTCTTTAACCAGTGTAAGAAGCAAGACGAACATTAACCCAAACTGGCAAACCTAATTTGACAAACCTAACTTGACCAATTTATAACCCAAACATATAATCCAGCAAATGAAACAAATGTTCACAGTCGTAGAAACAAAAGCATGTTATTTTTTCCTATTTAGAACATGATACATAGACAGAAATGACACTGCACGATAGAAAAGTTGTTTGCCAGAAAGGCCCTTTCACAAAGAACTACACTGCTCCTGCATTCTGTAGTTCAGAGCTTGACTTTATCATTGTTTTATGTTTGTCGAGAACATTTGTGAAAACATTAAACGCATTAAACATTAAACAATGGCTTCGATGTTGACCTGTGGCAGCCTGCCAGCGATTACCGCATCTCGATTGTGCTGCACTGACACAGGGAAGAGGTGGCTGTGGGTGAATGCAGGGGCACTGCTCTACTATACTATGGGACACTATGGGATACTATGGGACACTATATGTTTCTGTATTTGCCTGCCGCAAACTGTACACAAACTTGTAATGCTATTTATCTCTCAGTAGATGGCTAATGAAAAAAAAACTTGCGCGCAAGATAGCTTGGTGCACTCATTCTTAGTTATTCAATGTGAGTTTTACATCGAAGCCAGCAACTAGCGCCTAGAAGCCCAAAACAAACAGACCATAGACAAACACGATGAATGCGACTGGTAGAGCTGAAAATATCTGTGGCGCAGTTATCTACTCAGTTGCAGACAAATACAAAACATACCTGGAATTGTCGGGAGAGAGAGGATACATGACATGGTAAAACATGACAGACATAAGCACAAGGTTGTATTTAACACTCAGTCTGAGGGGAAATCAAACAGGTTCATGGCTGTGCGCTGTGACAGAGATTTCCCGGAGGGCCACTTCTCAATCACACAGCTGAGTTTGGCACATTGCAGATAATTTGTGTGCCGTGCTATTTAACAGCACCCTCTTGTATGATGAGGTCCTTATATAGTTGGCCTGCGGTAGTGGTCGATAGCAGCCCTCCAAGCAACTCCTGTGCAGTCCCGGGCATAGGAGTCACTGCATCATTTCTGTCGTGGCCAAGAGTGGCCCTCTTCCCAAGGGCCGGCCTCAGCCTGCAGACAATTAGTAATATAAACAAATAAGAGGAGAGACACAGACTGATGGTAAATCATGCTTCCTGTATTAGATTGCAAATACACGGCATACAGAGGGATTAGCAGGGACCACAGCATCCAAGTGTTTAGACAGTTTGGCACACAGAGCTCTCTCCCTAGCGCCCCCACGCTAGAGTGCTGGTTTATATAGCATATCATAAGCAAACACTAATCTGTTTCAGTACTTTCACAATGGGGGTGTTACTTGGCACAATATTGCAGTGACATTTGGCAAGAACTGTCGACATCTTACTTGTGACCTTGTGAAGCAGCCCTGTGGGACATTGTGTTGTGTTATGAATAAGTAGCATTCGCAAAACCCCTTCTGCTATCTCCCATATATGGAACTACTGTTAGACTTGTAGAGAGCCAGCGGAAGACTAATCTGAGTGAGCGGAAGAGAGGGTCTGACGTGTCTCCTGCCCTAGACAGTGTGTGGGGGCAGTCTGGGGTGCTGCGTGCATAGGTATGCAGAGGGCGATGACAGGGAGGGTATGAGGCTTCACTATATGGGGAAGCCTAATGTAGCATACCATAGCCAAATAATCCTGCATAGCATAACATAACATAGCATAGCATAACATAGCATAACGATCCTGCATAACATAGAATAGAATACAAAATCCTTCCACATCAACATGATGCACCATATGCCAGCAAAGTAATGTGGAAAAAGCTGTTCAGATAATGGCAGTAGCAAACAAGCAGCCCCGTGGGCCCTTTGTAAATCTACAAGTTGACTTTGTACAGCTTCAAAAAAGCAACAATGTTCAATATATTTTGGTGGTGTCAGACACTTTCTCAGGCTGGGTTCAGCCCTTCTCATGTAGTAAAGCAGACACCATAACTGTCGGCAAGTATGTTGATAAAGAATTATATAACAACATTTGGGGTGCCAGTCAGCATAAACCGCAATAGAGATAATTTTACCAGCCAACTAATAAATGTACTGCCCGTAATATTTAGAACAAGCTCCACTTTTCACAACACCCACAATCTGAGAGGGCAGGGTAGAGGCAAAATAGAGTCCTACAAAAATCGTTTACCGAAACTGCATAGAGATTCGCCTCAATTAGCCCGAGGCAATAACATTAGTTTTCTTTCAGCATGTGCAGTATGGCCAACAAGAGAAAGGGGCTAAGCCCCTGCGAAGTGCACTTTGGATGTCCAGTACCTCTTCCCTCTTCACTACCATTTGATAGTACATTTAAAACTGTCCACCTGATGGAGGATTGTCATCAAATACTATCAAAAACGTATTGCCTCTATTAAGTGTAGTAAAATGCAGGTCAAGGAGGCTTTACTGAATGACCCAAAGGAAACCTGCCACTCCGCCCAGCCTTCGGAAGGTTTTTCCATGAAAGAATTCTAACACAAAAGAGCACTGGCACAGACCCAGATGGTGTGGACCATTCTAGGTAATCTTAGTTTTTGAGATCGCTGTAACGGATCGATTGGAGAGGTGGCAACCTGGGTACGTGCTTTTCACTGTGAGAGAAGTGTAACACTGGGACATTATGAGTAGGTGGCTGGTGATTAGTGTGCTAGCAGGTCCTGGCCATTTCCTTGTGATATTGGTTGACGAATGTCGCTGGCTAGAACAAGCCTAACTGTAGAGACTATAGTGATCAGTGAAGAGAAACATCATTATGGCATCTGATGTGGAATCTTGGCCCTGGTACCAAAGATGTTGTGGTAGGGAGGAACATGTAACCTGGAGGTAGCTGGGAGTGTGGAGTATGTATGCTTTTGGGGCACATCCCCTCCACTGCCAAATGTAAGGTGTAGCAAAATGTGCACCTGTGTCACGCACTTCCCAATTAGCTGTCCGACAACTACTCCAAGGCTTTAGCAGCAACTGGATCCTCATTGACAGCTGCGCAAATTGATCATTCTCAGGCCCTGTTACTGTTGTCCATAAGCCAATTATCCGTAATTAACTGAACTGGCCCATAGCCTTCTTTCCTATTGTGTGTCTACTTTGTATTTCGTACGTGAATAATACAATGAGAGAATTATTACCTGATCTAGAAACAATACTCTCTATGTATTGATATGGGGCATCTCGAGTCATGTGGTAGGCCAAAATAAAACTAGGTAGATTGATTTCCCTGAAGCAGCGTATATGGTGGCTGTACCTGGTTTTATCGATGTAGAGAGGGAGGAAATCAATGCGGTTGCGGAAATTGATACATACAGTGATCATTATTTGGTAGGTCACTTAACCTCAGAGAACAAGATCGTAGTGGAGAGGTTGTGGTGAAAATCCTTATTTATACTTTAATCAGGATTTCAAATCAGGAGACTATTCTTACTTTATAGTGCAAGCACCTGTTTCTATGAATGAGTTCAAAGATGCAACCTCTGCGTTGCCACAGACATGGTATGAAATGGCTAGTGAGATAGATATGTCGGGTACAGATATACTCTAATTAATGCATTCTTTGGAACAATCCCATTTTCGTTACCTTTGTCTGCCTTTCAAGTACCTTAAAAGTTCCTTAATGGCAAGGGTGTGGCAATTTGCAAGTATTACAGTCCCAAAGAAGGAAATGAGTTCTCAGGGATTGAGCGTGAGATGTTGCAAACAACCCTTGCAGCATGAAGCCTATATTGAGGCCAGTCCCTTACTGACTGTCTGGGTTGGGCAGAGGGAGCAACTGGCCTTAGCGCCGAGGCACAGCTAACGTAAACTGATTCAAATACTGGAGTGCGAAGCATATATGTGCACTTCGCTCAGTGACAAAGGAACCGTTGACCACTCTCATGTGGAACATAACAGCTACAGGAGCTGCCCTGGAATGGGACTTGTATGTCCAGACGTTCAACATTCTCTAAACGACCAGCTTGTGAACACAAAGCTGGTGCAGCACAAAGCCCAGCTGCAAGAGCTCAGCTAGGATTCCGGAATATCTCAGGATCTGTGGCAATGGAGGAAAATGCGTAAATGCAGCAGTTGAAGAGGTCTGGGAATGCTGTGCTCCTTCCAAGTCAGATGGCCCATAAATGGAGTCTGGGCTCTGACCAGTCAGATCTTACCTGGTCTATGGGCTGGCTGCAGTTGGGACTGGGTGACTCACTCAATAGTTTCTTTTTTATTTGGCGTTTGGTTAAAAATGTAAACCTTTTACCAATCTTTGCAAGTACAAAATCAATTCCAAACAGAACACATAAAATCAAGAAAGGAAAAAAGAATAAGAAAAGCATCCTCATTAGGAAAAAGCATAAAAAAAGAAACACATTTCATTACAATTGCAATAAGAACGACCCCGCTGTACATCGGCTCTTCTCTTTCCAAATCTTCGATAAAGACAGTATCAAAACAATTAATTTACTAAATTACCCCACAAACCACAAATAGTTATGTGTTCTGTTTCAGACTTCCAAAAGTAAAATTATCTCATTTAAGAATGCGACAAGAGCTAATATTAATGTTAGACTTTCTCCATGGATTAATGCAACCCACCATTGCTCCGCACATCTCAAACTATGGTTATTGATGAATTTAGTCAAAAACGTAATTCTCAGCTCAGTCAGTGAAGTGCAAAACAGGACCAGGTGTTTCAAAGTCTCTTTCTCGTTAGCCAATTCACACAGCCCGCTCGAAAAATCAGGGTTTTTGTCTCTGCTACGTACATTCAGGACCCCTTTAGTGGGGTAAAGATTTAATCGAAATGTCATGTACTGCATGCAGTATTTACTGTCTGGAAATTTTACTAGATACTGGGGCAGACTGTTATATCTTCGAGTTTAAAGAGTCAATTGCCTGTACAGTTTGAAGGACTGTCTCTGGTCCTGGGTTCTATCCAGTCCTTCGACCACAATTTGTCCTTTACCGAAACCGGATTTGCAACTAATATCAGAAACGTTCAAGTCATTCAGAATTTCTTTGAAAATGAATATCCATTTGTTTAGTGTTTGATTAGAACCACTCAGTAGGGCCCCCTTTATAATACAGAACCCTCTCACTGGGATGGATGTTATGCATTTCCTATACAGCATTACACATTTCCATGCTACCGTAGCGTACATGGATATGAGCCCCAATTCTGCTCTTATCACCCGAATAGGTACGCATTTTGGAACAGATACGACTCTCTTCCTGTCATGACTCACAGAATGCGCCCCTTCTGGACTTCCTGGTCCTTATCGCAGCGGGGCTTGCATTCATTGATACTTCCAACATAGCCGTCTAACGTGACACATCTCACACCAGCTTTCACGGCGGACGTAGAACGTTCTACAAATAGACCACGCCCCCGCGGCCCCGCGCATCTCAACGCTATTGCTGGTAGTGACTAGACGTGTGCTTCGTAGCTTGTTGAACTGTTCCTCTGTCCTAGGTTCCCGGATCCTTATTCCCCATTCCTTCCTCTTTCCTCCTTCTCCTCTCCACCCTGTTCCTGGATTTTGTGTACCCCCTTTGTGTACGCTTCCTCTTTTCCTGGACGTCCTGAACATCCGAGTATCCTGGAACGCTGAACGCACGCTGGAGTCAGAAGAGACTTGTGCGGGCTTGTACAAAACTCGATCCGTGTGCAAGATTTCCCCCACGGAGTCCTGCAAGAAGCGGTCCCAGGTGAGACGGGGGAATTCCATGACACTTCCAAAATAGACCTTCGAGGGTTGCCCACACTCTGTCTGGGAGCGCAAAGAAGGCCTCTGGGCCATAAGAAAGGATCGGAATCACCTTCAATCGATAGAAAGATATCACTGCAATCAAGGAGAATCTTCCATATCTTTTCAATATGATCCTACCCTGTGACGCTAAATGTATTTCCTTAGAGCGCAGGAACTTCTCTCTAAAGGCATCCCTGATGCTGCTTCCCAGGTGCATCCCGAGGTAAACGTAGGAATTTGTTTTCAACAAAGTGTCCTTTGCCAAGTGCCATTGCTGCTTAGAATTAACCTTCCCACATGGTTATTGTAAGGTAAGCACTCTGGTTTTTGACGCATTGATTGTTAGGCTGTTTTGTGTGATGTACGTCTGCAAGGCGTTCAACTGTCTTTGCAGGCCACATAGAGTTTGGTTTCTTAGGACCAAATCATCTGCGTATAACAGCCTATTCAAAAAGTTGCCAACCACCTTTGGCAGGAAGCTACAGACCAATTTTTGAGATTTTCCCACTTCTCAGATAAACAAGTTAACAAATGCTGTTGCAAGAGGACATCCTTTTTTAAGGCCCTTGTCAGTTACAATGGTATCTGAGAGTGACCCATCAAGATCTAGTCCCACCCTGAAAGACGTATCAGTACATAGGCATTTTATTGCCTCTAAGATGTCATTCGGACATCTCCAGGCTTACAAATTCCCCCACAATTTCCGCCTGTCAACTGTATCGAAGGCTTGGGCCAGATCTACGAAAGCTAAATATAGTTTGGTTTTCTTTCTGATTACATGTGTTTTCAGGATGTTAATTAAGAACACATTTAGCGAGTTGCCCATCCCCTTAATAAAGCCTGACTGCATAGGAGTTACCAGAGTGGTTAACCCACTCCGTTAATGCTCTCAGCACTATAGCTGCATAAATCTTTCCTGTGGTTTTAAGAGGGCGATTGGCCTATAATTTGTCGGGTCAGACCTGTCTCCCTTTTTAAAAATTGGGACCGCCACTGAGGTCCTCCAAGACTTTGGAACCATTCCTGTGTTTCCTATGTGCTTAAACAACTCACATAAGAACTATGCCCATTCCACTGGGTGTTCCTTTAGTATCACATTTGTGATGCCGTCCGGGCCGGGAGCACGAGCATTACTAGCCTTTTTAATTAATTCCACAATTTCGTCAAGTTCAATTGGAAATTACCATTGACCTTGAGAAGACGTTTTGCCACTATGGCAACCGCATCACAGGTGGAAAAAAGATTAGAAAAATGGTCGACCCATGATTTTGCTAACAAGTACTGATGGTCAATGCTGTCCTAGGTGTGTGCATTGAGTTTATAAACTCCCACATTTCTCCAGTCTTTTTATTTTCAGCCTTATTTAGCATCAATTCGGCATCGTGTTGTAGTATTTTCTCGCTTTAAGCCAGATTTTGTATTTTATTTTTATTGGCATTTCAAGTATTGTATACATTGAAAGTAAACCCAACCACCCATAACCCAAACTACCCCCCTTAACCACTCCAACTGCTTCTTATATTGTCCATCAAGGATCCAGGTTATGCTATGCCCAGTATTCCCAGGTTATGAGGGCACTGTGCAACATTATAGTCATCTTGCAGGAATAGCAATACAATCGCCCATTCTTTCGTAAAACGCCTGATGCGTGCCTTGTATATTGTATGTCATCCACTCCATAGCTACACAGTTCCAAACTTTCACAAACCAATCGTGAACAAGTGGGGGAGGCTTATCTTTCCAACGCTGTGCAATCGCCACTAAAGCTGCTAAGCGTAAAATAGTCTGCGCTTTTCAGACGTGTTTTGTTTAAACCAGTTTTGATATTGTAATTTAAGTTTTTTAGTCAGGTGCTCTCTCACCCCCACTGCTTTGTTTTTTTAAGTTTTCTCAAATCAGATTTTAGTTTTCCTTTGGCTTTCTTCACCTCACTATCGTACGCATGTAGATGAGTGATATTTTGGCTACAGCCTAATTTAGTTTTTGTCACAAAGTTTACCAGATGTCTAGTGTAATCCAAGGACATTTCGGCTTGGTCAAGGGGAATCTCTCAGTTAGATCCTCTATTATAGGTTCATTCATATACAGTCTATTCCTACTGCTTGCTAGATTGACCTGTGTGCGGTAAACCTCTATAGCTGTACACTCACAGTCGTTACATGTAAGTTTCACGATGTTATGATCACTCTGGGAAGTATAAATTGTCTGTAGTCTCGAGCATCTAGGGTGGGTATTGCCGGAAAAAAAATGTAGTCTAATATACTCTTCATCACCCCTTTTCCAGCCTGAGCTGGAATATCACCCTGTAAGTGCCTGTTCAGAATATGAATGTTCGTGCGAATCACTTCTTTACACCAGGCTTGAACTCTCCTTTCTGAGGGGGTAGAGACCACCTTAATCACAGTAAATACATCCTTTGAGCCCTCAAAACAGTGTATATTTAAATCACCACATAGAATTGTCACTGAGTCTGCCCACATTTGGAAGGCTCTGTCCCACAAATCTATTACTAATGGTTGAAATGATTTAAAACCTTCTGCATTTGCACTCCAGTGCAAATTGAACAGCAGCAACCACCAGTGACCACCCAATCACCCCCCTTCCACTTTAAGTCTCAACAATGTAATGTATGGGGTTGGATTGAACCTTTCCAGCACAGTTAATCATCTGCAGTTTTTAACTGCAATCAACATCACCGACATTGGCCTTCCCTTCAAACCCTTTGTGGCGTGATTCAGATACACCGTAAACCCATCCAAAATAGGCAGATTGGTTAGCCAAGTCTCATGCAAGCAGATCACATTGTATGAGTCAAATTTGAGATCACCACTACCAAACAAGTGGGAATGCCTCCAGAGTTCCAGGATCCCACAATGAAAGGTTTTTGTTTGGCTAGTCGTGTTAGTTATGCTCTTTGGTTACCACATTTCAGAGCTTTTGACAGCCAATCACAACTGTGATTGTCCTGTGACCTTGTGGGTCCTAGATTGGCCACCAGTCTTCTGGTAGAAGAAAAGATGTGATCCTATGTAATAGAGTTCAAGGACGGTGCATCATCGATGGTTGCAGAAATCTCAAGGCCTCTCTGGGGCTTACTCCACTTCGACTGGTGTTCATGTTCAATGTTTTTCCGCAACTCTGGTAACTCATTTAAGTCAAAACCCAGTCTTAGCAAGGATGTCACCTCTATCAATAGGATCTGCTTCACCAGGTTTGATGATAAATTAATTGCCACCCCATCCAGCCGTTGTTCATCTAAAAATTCAATAATTTGTATGACCTTTGATGATATTGCACAGAATTTGAGTATGTGATGCAACAGTCTGAGCACGTGTTCTCTGTTTAAAATGAGGCCGTCATTTACTTGCCATGCCATTTCCAACTGTAATCTAATTGGGGCACTTTGAGAGTACCCAGATTGCAGCTGTAAACCACAGTTTTTGTTGACTGTCTTGTTCTCTGTTCTAGGACCCCTTCTCTTAGTAGATGTAATCTTCAAGCCTTTGTGTCTTTCCGTCATGGTCATGAAGGGAGAAAATGGTGGATCGCCTGATCTAATTTCGAATTTGGGGGTTGACCTTTCAGGCAGCACAGATGCTTTTTCTCATTGCATACCAGTCTCACTCAGCCCATGGCTCCGGTAATCATCTGGTTGTTCCCTGATAGAGATCTAGCCACACTTTGAGTGTTCAACACACTCTCTTGTATGATAGGGCCCTTCTGTAGCTGCCACTCAGGGGATTTAGCCATAGCCTTCCTATGCCTGGACCTCAAAAGGTCCCATTTGTCTTCAAGGATACAAGGGGTTAGGGATGTTGGTGAGGCAAGTTCCAGAAGACCTAACTCGTTTTTCTGGGGTAGTCTAACAACAAACTGGACTTTTTTGTTGCTTTTTCTGCCCCCACCAGTGTGCAACGGGTTTGTCTTTGTTGAATCTTGGATAACTCCTAGTTTCTCAAACACTGGATAGTCTGGGGACTCTTGGGTCGTCAAATAGTCATGGCCTCTTTCCTGGGTCGTGTCCTTAGAGGTCAAGGTTGGCTCCTCCACTTTGTTAGATCCATAACTGCTCTCACAGGTTTTTGAGAACATCCACTCCCGGCAACGATGTGTTCTGGTTAACAAGTTGGGAACCTCATTTCACTGCTCAGGAGAGTCCGGATCAGAGATTGAGTAGGTTGAAAGGTGCATCAGATTATCAAAAGAGGTCTGTTGGGATATGTTCATTTCCCTGCCATCTCGAATGCCCTTCTCATTATTTGATTTATTTTGGACCACCTTAGCTGTGGTTGCTTTGTGAAACGACACTGGCGTTGGATTGACAGGAAGAGTCGGATTTCTCACAAATTGGTGGGATCAATTTGAGCATTGTCTATGCACCGTTTTTAAATTTTCGTTTTTTTCCCCTTGAATTACCTTTTGCAACTTGAAATTCTCTGCAGGTTCTTTCATTTCCAAGGTTAGATCCTGTTTTTCTTTGCAAAAATGTTACATTCTTTCAATGACTGGAGAGCTGAATTCTCTCGCTCTTGCTTCCACAGTACTTTGTTTTCCTCAATAGAGGAGCAGATGAGCTGGCCCTCCAGAATCGTATCACCCTCCTCTCCTGATTCGTTCAAGGTAACAGTCTCCCTACTAATTCCTGGTGCTGCAACCTGAGGGTCTAGAGTCTCAGAGTGCACCTTACAGGTTTCTGGCCTTGTTGGCTCTGGCAAGTCAACAGCCTCTTCTGTCTGAGTAGATGTTGCCACTTGCTTCCGCCAAGCTCTTCTTTAGTTTTTGTCTTGAATGATCGGATCCAAGATACTACGGAGTATATTAGTGGTCTGTGCTGAGCTTTTGTCTAGGCTGTCTTGAATAGCTACAACAAAGCCCTCTGAAAACAGCATCTTTGTGTAGACCCTTGCCAACATCATAGAGTGGTCTTTAAGTTGGTAATTTAGGCTCTCGTATAACTTAGTAAAGGGGGCTAAGGTTATGGCCAAAGCTGCCACTGTGTTGGCATCAATTCCAGCTGACTTAGCACCCTGAGGCAGTGGCTCTTCCACTTGCCTAGTTGGACACGTATGGTAGCAGCGAGGGCTTTTATCACACCCACTGGAGAATGGGGCAACCTCTGGTTGCAACTCAGCTTTGTGCTTCTCAATGGCGTCTTAGGATTCACTCACGGAATCGCTATGTGTAACAGCTGGTTCATCTTCACTATTAGGGCATAGCAATACCTCAGTCGAAGAGAGTAAGGCAGCCTTGACCAATCTCGAGTTTTCCAAACGATCCTCATCGTTAATGTCAGGTCTTAAGTTTGTTGGATCTATCTGTAAATCCTAAGTTGCTGTCAAGTTAGCGCCCCCATCAATAGAGGCAGCTGTCAAGTTTGGGGCCCCTTCCATGGGAGATCTGCAATAGAAAGATCTATAGTTTTTCATTGACTCATCCGAGCCCAAACTTAATTGTTCCCAAACCAGCTTTGATTTGTTGCTTTTTGCATATGTGTTCCTCATTTTAGGGAGTGGGATTTTGGGTCACTGCACCCTCTGGTTTTTGCTAGACAGTTCTCCCCCTTTCTGTATCGTTGTCAAACAGGGTTCCCTTAAAGTTTTGTCAGTCGGTAATGATGTTACCCCCTCTTTTTGCAGGTTTATGAATCCAGTGGTGGATGCTGTCATCTCCACTGCTATGTCAAAAGGGGTTGGAATATGGGTGCATGGTAACTGTTGAAAACTGGGCAATTGGTTGCAATCTTCAACTACCTGACACGTTGTAGTCATTTTCCATGTCTCATTATGCTCGCCACCTTCAAATACATCAACTGTATCACCTGAGTCAGGGTTAGTAGGTCCAGTTCTCGAATCACCCCATGGCATACATAATTCCTCAGGTGACTCACCCGGATTGTCCATCGCGTGGAGCGGGACGAACAATCCTGGCAGACAGCTCACTGGTGGCGGTCGTCAGCTGTTCAACTGTTGGCTTCTTAGGGCAGTCCCTGCCCACCTCCGAACACTGCAAAACGCAGAAACACACTCCTGCCTCACTCCGCGCTCGCTCCACGAGAGGCAGGGGATTTTATGACAGACTCCTCCCCAGCAGTCACAGCCACAGTGGAAAGACTGCAAATCTCGCAGCAATTCAGAACAGCAAACAGATTAAAACACTCCCGCCTCATTCTGCCTCAATAGTTTCAGAAGTGAAAGTTCCAGGATCACCTGTCTGATTCCTGACAAGGGCCCTGTGGATAACTTCAGATCTGTGTATTGGATTAGGAACAGTTTGCTTATTATGGCCCCTTTAGCCTCTGCAGCTAAAATGTCTTAGTAATTTAACTAGAGGTCGGGTGATGTTATGTGTGAACAAAATATGTTGGGTGGATTAGCTGTAGGCGCAACTCTTCAAGGCACAGCATTGTTTAGAGCTAACAGTAGTTGTATCTGGATGACTAGGATTCCATCAGTAAAATACGCATTTTGCTGAAACCAAGAGTTCAGGTACACAATGTATTCTGACCAATGGAGGGATCAGAGATGGGAGCCTAAAAATTAATTTGGTGAATAATTGGATGCAATTAAATAGCAAATAGGTTTGAAAGTCTCTTAGAACTCTTGTCTGTAGTACAAAAGATTGGTGAGGTAAAAAGGCAGTTGAATTTTTGGGAACTAGTGTTTGAAGAGAATCTGTTATGCCACTCTCTGCACACCTTCTGATGATCTATGCATAACAACCAAAGCTGTGCTTGAAGAACAAATTACGTACATCTCGGTAATGTTCTTTCTGATGGATATTCCTCCCACGGATTCCTCATCTACTATACTGTATCAGCATTGCAGCTGTTCTCTGGAAAAATGTCTGCCACCAGGGGGCACAGCATGGCCCCACGTCAGCTCAATCTGACACCTCTATGCTGCGCCTAGCGCGCCAGATTTGACATTGGGGCCAGTATATCTAGAGGCGCCACACCCTGGGACCTCGGTTCCACCCATTATCCATAAGACTCTGACACTGAGGGACCTGTTTTCTCTGTTTTGCGGAGTCCTTTGTCGGGGTTTTCTTTCGAGCAGTTCGGGTCTTGTACAAGCCAGCTCGGTCGTCTTCGGATTCCAGGATTCGTTCAGCTTCTTCATCCGGGATCTAGGAAACTCCAGGAAGCTTGGAATGGAGACAGCACACGGAGGCGGTCTGCGTGGAACGCGGAAGAGACAGGATCAAGGAAGGTAGTAGGAAAGGAGAAGGAGGAAGGTCCGGGGACCAGGAAGCAACACAGTTCAGGAGAACGAACTACGGAGCACGTCAGGCCACAGCTATCGGTAGCGTTGAGACGCGCAGAACCGCATGGGAGTGGCTAATTTATAGAACGTGCTGCATAGGATGTTAAGGTTGATAGACCGCGTTCCGTGTATACGGCCATGTTGGGTGTACTATAGCGAGTAACCCCCGACGTGACA
Source organism: Ambystoma mexicanum (assembly GCF_040938575.1). Classification (NCBI taxonomy): domain Eukaryota; kingdom Metazoa; phylum Chordata; class Amphibia; order Caudata; family Ambystomatidae; genus Ambystoma; species Ambystoma mexicanum. The sequence continues at coordinate 730,327,054 of NC_090923.1, forward strand.
GGGACCAGGAAGACGGGAAGGGGCGTGATCGATGAATCATGACAGCATGCCCCCTTCTAAAACCCGTTACACCGGGTTTACCTGGATGAATTTGGTGGAACCTTCTGAGCAATCTGGGGGAGTTTAAATTCGAGACTGGTTCCCAGGTATGTTCACTGGGTGGATAGCCCTTCCATTCCACCAGGTATTGAAGTCGGCCTCGTCTATATCGGGAGTCACAAATACGAGAAACTTCATATTCCAGCTGGTCATCGACAATCGCAGGACTAGGTCTAAGAGTAGTCCGGGTGGTTTGGATGAATGGCTTCAACAGAGATTTGTGAAAAACTGGATGTATCTTCTTCCAGGAGTCCGGAAGTTGGAGTCGAAAGGCCACAGGATTAATGATTTCTTTTATAAAGAAGGGCCCATAATACCGGGGAGCCAACTTATTCGGTCTGAGATGTCGAGGCAGAGGTTTCGAGGATAGCCATACAGTTGTACGTCTGTCTTCATCTTGGGCCACCAAAATTGTCTTTGTATTAGACGGAGGGTGTTGGAAATACCACAATGACCGGAGTGAAGAGTATCATGGCAGAGATTTATTATCCTTTGTTGTAGTTTCTGTGTGGGGATGACCAGGTTAGTATCCTTGAACAAGTATCCGTCCTTGATTCTTAAGTCCCATTGATTCTTCTCTGAAAGTCCTTTCCAAAGTTCTGAAGTCTGAGTTTGCACGCAAATCTCTTCCAGGAGGTTGTTTGCTTGAGCTACGAATATGGTATGAGGAAACATCTTGGGATACGTCTGATCCTCCGGAGGTTCATAGTCTGGACGACGAGAAAGGGCATCAGCTATTACATTTTGGGTTCCAGGGACATGGTGAATCTGAAACTGATATTGGGCAAAAAAGAAGGCCCACCGAGCTTGGCGACTATTCCTACATTCCAGGGCTTGAAATACTTATAGGTTTTCGATGTGATCCGTGCGGACATGCACTGGAAATTTGGATCCTAGAAGTAAATGACGCCACTCTGTGAAGGCTTGACGGATGGCTAGCAGCTCTTTTTTAGGACGGAGTAATGGGTTTCACTAGGAGTTAATGTCCGAGAAAGGTAGGCGATGGGATGTTCCAAGTTATCCTCGAATTTCTGTTTTAGAACGGCTCCAATGGCGTAATTGGAGGCATCTGTCTCCACTATGAATGGGCGATTAACATCAGGCGGAGCAAGAATGGGAGCTTGTGTAAATTCAGACTTTAACTTGTGGAAGGCTTTCTCTTGGGACATGATCCAATGAAAGGGGACATCTTTTTTCAATAAGGCAATTATTGGTTGGGCAATCTCGGAAAAGGAAGGTATGAATTTCCTATAAAAATTAGCCAAGCCCAGGAAGGATTGTATCTGTTTCACTGAGACGGGGCTAGGCCAGGATAAAATAGCATTGACCTTGGACTGATCCATACCGATACCATCGGGAGTAAGGACAAACCCTAGTTAGTGAACAGTAGAAATATGGAAGATGCATTTCTCGGGCTTCGCCAGGAGTTTATTTTCGTGTAAGCGTTGTAAAACTGCTTTCACATGTTCTTCGTGCTTGAGAGGGTCCTTCGAAAATATTAGAATATCATCCAGATAGACAATCACAAAAAGGAACAGCATGTCCGAGAACATTCGATCAATGAAACGTTGGAACACCGCTGGGGCATTAGCAAGTCCAAAGGGCATGACCAAGTATTCAAAATGCCCAAAGGGTGTTCTAAAGGCTGTCTTCCACTCGTCACCTGCCCTGATACGAATCAAATGATAGGCGCCCCTGAGATCCAGCTTGGTGAACACAACTGCGCCTCTTACTGCCTCCAGGATGTCTGAGATCAAGGGCAACGGATAGCGGTCCTTGAGAGTACATTGATTTAGACCTCGATAATCCAGACACGGTCTGAGTTCTTTAGTGTCTTTTTTAGGAACGAAGAACAGGGAGGCCCCTGATGGAGATTTAGATGGTCGTATGGTGCCATTTGCGAGATTAGTATCCAGGTTTTCACAAAGGGCTTTCTTTTCTGGTTCTGATAGGATGAACATCCTTCCAAATGGAATCACCGCAGAAGGTTCCGTTTCAATAGCACAATCTTCAGGTCTGTGGGGAGGTAAGGCCTGAACAATGGCAGAGGAGAAAACATCGGAATATTCCTGGTAAACCTCCAGGACCCGTATGATGTTTGAAACTGAGATTGTGTTCTGATGAGTTGTAGGAAATTCCTTAGATGGTGTAGGATCAAGGTCTGGATGTAAGCCGTGGGACATACAAAACTCAGAACCCAGGAACAAGGATCCCGCTGCCCAATTGATATAGGGGTTGTGTCTTTGAAGCCAGGGCATTCCCAAAACCATGGGGTAATGGGCGGACTTGATGATGTCAAATCTTATCCTTTCTCGATGTTGATTTATAGCAAACTCGATCTCCTTGGTCTGCAGGGTTATAGGTCCAGAAGAAAGGGGTCTTCCATCAATTGCTTCCACAGGTTGCATGATAGTCCAGGATTCATAAGGAATATGGTGTTTTAAGACCCATTCATGATCTATGAATACCCCATAGCTCAACAGGCGACCAGTGCCAGGATGGGGTATATTTCTTTCTTGGATGTTGTCAAGAAGGCCTGTAAGATTACCAAAGAATTTGGTCCAGGAGAGTTCAAGGATGGAATAGAGGTGGAGCAGACATCTCTCTCCCGAACCTGCGCTCCATTTAGGATCGGGAGCTGGCGTTTCGCGAGCGCCGTGGGGTGGCATTTGGACATTCTCTTACTAAATGTTTGTTGGATGCACAATACATACATAATCCAGTATGAATCCTTCGCATCCTCTCTTGTGGTGTAATGGGTCCACGGAAGGCCCCTAATTGCATAGGTTCAGGCTCATTGCTTGGAGTAGAAATGCCTTCTGAGCTCGAAGGGATTCCAATGGGGTTTTTCTGGAGTGGTAACTTTGTTTTCTTCTTTTCTGCCTTTCTCTCCTGAATGCGAAAGTCAATCTGTAGAGCGAGATCCATTAGGGCTGGAAAGGAACCCGGGCATGCCACTCTGGCTAGTTCGTCCTTGATCTCTTCGTTTAGCCCTCTTTGAAATAAAGTAAAACAAGCTTCAGAGGACCAATCCGCTTCCTTAGCCAACTGTTTGAAGCGTGTGACATACGTGAACAAGTCCTGGGTACCCTGATGAAAGTCGAGTAGACGTTCCTGGGCACTGTAAACTTGTTCCGGGCGTTCGAACATGGTCTTGAGGGCCTCTATAAAGCCGTCGTAGTCATCCAGGAGAGCATCACCAGAGTTAACCAATAGGGTGGCCCACGTCAAGGTATTCCTGGAACAATGCGAGAATGTAAAGCCGACTTTAGCCCTGGGCGTAGAAAAATAATAAGGCTTAAATGTAAAGTGGACCAAACAAGAATCTAGGAATCCACAAAGGCTCTTTGCTGAACTGTTGTACTTATCAACGACGCCGCCTAGAATTACACTCTCCTTCGTGGCGGAATCACAGGATAACACCAATTGTTTTAACGCAGCGTTTTCCGCCTTTAAGTTTTGCACTTCGGTCGTCAGCCCTTGCATGCCACGCATAAGATCCTGGACGGCCGCTTCCATGTCTGTATCGAGATCGGTCAGGTGGCGTCTCAATCTGTCACAGGTTTCCCCGTTTCTCACCTGTTTTCTCTGTTTTGCGGAGTCCTTTGTCAGGGTTTTCTTTCGAGCAGTTCGGGTCTTGTACAAGCCCGCTCGGCCGTCTTCGGATTCCAGGATTCGTTCAGCTTCTTCGTCCGGGATCTATGAAACTCCACGAAGCTTGGAATGGAGACAGCACACGGAGGCTGTCTGCGCGGAACGCGGAAGAGACAGGATCAAGGAAGGTAGTAGTAAAGGAAAAGGAGGAAGGTCCGGGGACCAGGAAGCAACACAGTTCAGGAGAACGAACTATGGAGCATGTCAGGCCACAGCTATCGGTAGCGTTGAGACGCGCGGAACTGCAGGGGAGTGGCTAATTTATAGAACGTGCTGCATAGGACGTAAAGGTCGATAGACTGCGTTCCGTGTATACGGCCATGTTGGGTGTACTACAGCGAGTAACCCCCGATGTGCCAGGGACCAGGAAGACCAGAAGGGGCGTGATCGATGGATCATGACAGTAGGACCACCCTAAGAAAGAGGACGTCCTGGCCTGAAAGGGAATCTGTCAAGGACTGAGCTGAAAGTCCTGGTGGACTGTTATCTTTCCTCCAGACTGCACCCCCACAGACAGACACAAAATATTACTGGGAATAGGAGTTTGATGCAAAGGCAGATGTGTTGTACACAACTCTCCCAGGCTGCAAAAAAAAACACAAACCATCAGTGGGAATGCTTACCAAACTGCCACCTGCCTTCTGTTCCCCAGTACTCCGCATTCTACCTTAGAGAGGCTACTGAGGTTCCAGAGACCTACGTATACCATCTGCTCCACCAAGGTTGCCTGAGTCCAGAGACCAGAAGAACTGGATTGTGCCAGGCCTGTTAAACAGGAGAGGATAGATGTTCCAAATGGGAACCCAAAAGAAAAAAAGCAGGTGGTACCAGGGACCTGAATGAAATGAGGGTGGAAAACTAAGCGACTAATTCAAGTGAAGAACCCAGATAAGGAAAACACAGAAGAGGTCCAAAATGGTCCAATCCAAAGAAGTCTGTCCATACAGTCGCCAAACCAGTAGGGGTAGTCCAGGAAGGAGCAATGGAGAAGAGCCAGGGTAAGAAAACCAATGTGTCCAAGAAAAAAAACACCAGACCAGAGAGAATCCAAAACAGTTCAAAGCTAGGAAAACTGGCCCAGTTCACAGCAATGGCAAAACTACAGAAGCGTTGCTCGCTTAGGCAAAGGTCTGTTTGAGGAGCACAGAGACGCAGCGGCTCAGAAGCTTTAATTCTGTGTTTGTGGCCCCCCTTGCTTTACTCAGTCTCTGATTGGCTGCGCGGTCACCAACGGGATGGTCACAGCTGCAAAGATGCTCGGGTGTTGTAGTGGCATCCTCTGAATCTCTCTCCCAGGAGCCACTGCAATCTCCACTGTGTTGCTCCCGGTGGCGAGTCGTGACAGAATCCAAGCAGTAATGCTTAGCAAACGTGTGCAGAGACGCCCACGTTGCCGCCCGGCAGAAGTCCAGGATTGGGACCCCACTCTGCAGGGTAGTCCTCTGGTGGACTGAGCTCTGAGACCCTTATGAACATCCTTTCCAGCCTGATTATAGCATAGGGCCGGTCCACCTTGACAGGGTCTGTTTACTCACATTCCTGCCAGCACGAGCAACAGTGTATCCAATAAAAAGCAGATTATCTTTCCTAACCTTTCTCATCCAAGAGACATAGTAGTCGAGGGCCTGCACCGTGTCCAGCCGATGGAATCGTTCCTCTGCAATAGCCAGAGAAGGATAAGGCAAAGAAAAATTACTGGATTGAGAGAGATGAAAATCCGATACCAATTTAGGAAGAAAAGAGGGTCTTGCTTGCAACATCAACTTCTCTTTGGAGAAAACCAAATAGCGTGGTTTTACAGATAACAGAGCTCACTCACCTGTCTCCTGGAAGGAAATCAGGAAAATCACCTTAAGTGTGAGTAATCCAATAAAACAGAAATGAAGGCGCTCAAATGGAGGTTCCACGGGGAATGGCAAAACCAAATGCAGTGTCTTTGATGACGTGCCTCATGCGCAAGGTCGAGGAGGGTTGCGTGCTCTCACTGTCAGATCAGAAAAATAAGCATCCCAACCAATCAGAGATGTGTCCGTGACCATATCACCCAGGACTATGTTGACAAAATTCTGCGCCTCTCAGCAAGTTATCTCGCACGGTCCACCATGCAAGATCCTGCGTCACTTGGTCTGAGACCTGTAAAAGGTCCGACATCTGGCCCTGAAACTGCAACCATTGGCCACATAGAAGCTACCGAAGCAATCTCATGTGCAGCCTTGCCTCCGGTACCACTCTGGTGCAGAAGGCTATGAGGCCCAGAAGGCACAGAACGGGTGAGGCTGAGACTTGTAGGACATTGACCATCCAAAAGATGTTTGCCCCTTGGTCTTTCGGGCAGGGAATGCCTTGCACAGACAAGTGCCCAAGACTTATATAATAAATCGGAGAGACTGGGACAGTAACACCTGGGACTTTTTGAAGTTCAGGCAAAATCCCAAGGTGTGCAATAGAGTGAATGTGCAGAGAAGATGCTCCGACACTAGATCTGGGGAGCGAGCTTGGATGATCCAGTCATCCAGGTAGGGAAAAACATGAATGCCCTGCCTCCTGAGACAGGCCGCCACCCCTGCTAGCAGCTTGGTGAACAACATGGGTGCCGGAGAAAGGCTGAACAGCAGGACTCGGAACTGATAGTGATGTTGGCCCACCAATTTCAGATGAATCGGCACCTGGAAGTAGGCATCCTGAAGGTCCAGTGATACTAAACATTCCTGCAGAGGGAGGGCTTTCAGGATCTGGGCTAATGTAACCATCTTGAATTTGCCCTTGCGCAGGAATAAATTAAACAGCGCAGATCCAGAATGGGATGCAAGCCCCCATCCTTCGGCACCAGATAATCTGTCTGTCCTCATGCTGCTTCTTGCTATATTCATATAATTCTAACCAAGCCACCCCATGAAGATTCATAAAGTCTTTCTTTTCATTACAAAAAAATACTTTTGCAAACACAGAAACTAAAATATAAAATAAAGATAACTTGGATTTGGATTCTAAAAGTGAAGTTATCTTCAGGTGAAAATTACTGTTTGGTGTAACACAGAGTGTTACTCTACATTGTTCTCTCTCGCTGGATTCTCCAAAGTCACCTCATCCATGGCGGTCTCACAAAGCTCACGGTCCTCACTCTGAGCTTGTAACTGCCTCCCAATTTGGATAAGAACCTCTTCCAAGTTTGTAATCTGTATGTCCCTGAGCCTCTGCCCCTTTTCCAGCAGTGTCTGAATTGGTGGACTGCCACTCATAGTAATAAATCAATCAGTGTCTGATAAGGGGAAACACTAATATGCAAGTAGCTCCTATGTCGCCACCTGTCACTCAGATCTGGACCATCTCGGTATCACCTACACTAATTATGCAGATGATACACAGATCCTCCTCCCGCTTTCTGGGGATCATGCGAAAGGCACGGAATTGGTGAACAAGGTATATCTTATCATCCAGGCCTGGATGGCCACTCATGGCCTCTGTCTGAACGATGATAAGACAGAGTTGATTATCTTGGGCACTCAAACCAACATCAAAAAACTAGGCCAAGAATTCTCCTCATTTAACATAGATGGGAATATCATCCAAGTATCCAAGGACGTAAAAACCCTGGGATTCTATCTTGATTCCACCCTATCTTTTGACAAACAGCTAAAATCCCTTGCCTCCTCCACGGCTTACACGTGTAAATTGATAAGAGCCGGTAAACCTTTCCTCTCTAATAAGAGCTGCTTAATCTTGGCTAGAGCCTTAATACTCTCTAGGATTGACTACTGCAACGCTCTTTACTCCGGAGCAAATAAAACCATAACGCAAAGACTACAAATATTACAAAATAATGCCCTGAGAGCAGCACTAGGCATAAACAAAAGATCCCACATCTCTGCCGCCAGACGCCATCACAACTGGCTGACCACTGAAAACAAAATAACACTTAAGATGTTATCCCTGACCCATAAAGCCCTTAACTCCGCCCCTAAATACCTAATTGACAAATTCCATAGGAGAACATCCTTCAGACCGACTAGAGCTGTCAATTCCAATTGCCTGACAATACCGAACTTTAGACTTAAGACGATCAGAGGTAATACCTTTCAGGTAAAGGCTGCAAAGACCTGGAACTCACTACCACAAGACTTGAGAGTGGACCTACCCTACCCTCGCTTTATAAAAAAAATATCATCCAATTCCTCACTTCTACTGACCTCAGCTGATCTCACATGACCTATGTCACCCTCAGCCTTGACTGCCCGCATTTGAACCTTGTATATTTGTAATTATCTGTGTCCTATGTATATTTTGTAATTATCTGTGTCCCATGGCCCCACGGTTTTTCTACTGTACATTCTGCCAGGATGTAACCTGTAACTGGATTGACCTTTGCAAATTTGTATATTCTGTAACCACTGTATTTTATATTGTATGCTATGCTTTGATGTAACCTGCAACCTTGGCATTTTCTTGCCATTGCGCCCTGCTAACCCTGGGTCTGGCGTGCACAAAAAGTGAATAAACAAACAAACAAACAAACAAACAAACTCCTGTCTCATCCTATCAGATTTTTTTCGTTTTTATTGTGTTTTTGGTTAACAGGAAACCTTAAAGAAGGGGAAAAACATATACTAAATTCAAATACCAAAATCAGTGAAAAATGTCACCTTACATTGCAATCATCAATCACTTTTTTATTTAGTGTATTTAGGGTGCATTAAGCATCCTTTCACACTACCTTTAGCAGACATACAAAATAGAGAAAAGCACATACAATACCATATTACAATATATGTATATAAAATGATTATTTTGATTAAAATGAGATACATAATTTCATATATCAACAATTTGCATTAAAATCTATTCGAACATATCACTTAAAAATTGAGTACAGCAAATGTATCTTTCACCAAATATGGAATGCCGCTGCAGTAGTCACATAGGACTCTGCACCAAATATTATACTCCAAAACTGATCAGAGCCTGTCACGGTTCTCGTTTCCACCATCCTCAGCCCCCACCGTGTGCACAAGCGGCCCGATCCTCCAAAGCGATCCCCCCCCAATTGGTTTCCATGGTCACGCAGCCCTCCTCGACCTCACGCATGATGCACGTCATCAAAGAAGGCATCAAGCTAACATGCTTAAGTACGCGTGCGTTGCAATTGGCTGATGCTTCTGATTCTATAGAGATACTCACATAAGCTGTAATACTCTAACTTCACCATAATCGTGATGATCATGCTAGGCCATAAAGACCGCATATGGAAACTAAGGCACAATAACCATACACTAAAGTGACACGTCAGACACAAGGTTCGTTTTCCAAACAAGTTTGGTTTATTTCAAAGTATTCTCAGTTGGCTGACTGGGTCTGCGAGAGAGAGCGAGCAGCGCTGAAGCAGCAATATATATATACATGAGACATAATCTTTGTGAAGGCAATTTGATCCACCCACATACATGTCATACAGGCTAAGGTTCAGTGATTGACAATTATGCCACATTATGACAAGTCTTCATTCAGCCTAAACATAGTTATTCTAGCAAAGGCAGCAGAGACAGCTTTCTGTTATGGGGAACATGGAGCTCAGGCTCGGCAAGGATATCATGTTCTTAGCAGGGAAACATTCCTTACTATGTTATCTGTGAGTCTTGGTTCATGAGCTAAGGGTCAGACAGTTCTGAAGCAGAAAATACCATTCTCCATGAAGGAGCACCGCTAGAAGAATATAATTCATGTTTTAACTGCCTTTGTATTTGTATTTGTTTATTTGTATTGCGCACCTTGCCCTGAAGGCTTTTACTACAGCGTTTGCAAGACACCCGGCACCTGGTCTGCTGATTAGATGCGAATTCTGCTCGACTTCAAGGACTTCGTGAGAGAGAAAAACAATGTATTTCTGCACAGTTTGACATTCCTGTCTGTGTTATTATTTCAGCATTCAGGCAGTGGCCTTGCACTATGTGTGAGCTGGAAGCATAGAATATATTTGCAAAGCGTTTTGACAGAAAGGAAAAAAGCGAATGGCCGACATTACACAAAATGAACGCCCTTTGGTTACATTGACGATTCTTAGGTCGCAAGGTTTGTCACATAATTCGATTGGTTTGAGGCCAACATACTATACATATCATTCGACTATAGGGTTACTTTTCTGGTTTAACAATCAGGTCTGGACCGTAATAGGATAGCCCAGTAGGGGCCTCCTCAAAGAGGGTGACCTTCCCTATGAAATACCACCCTGTCCGAGCCAGTAGGATATGGTCAGGATGGTGGTTCACCTGGAAGAGCGAAAGAATACCATCAGGTATTCACCAGGCTGAAAAGAAATGAAGATGAGATTTAATACAGGAATATGGTAAGATATATATAATCAGGAAATTAATGAAAGACTAACCTGAACGTGCTATAAATAGATTTTTAAAGGATGAGGTGTAGGTGGTAAAAAAACAACTCTTTATAGAAAACATTCTTTGATAGAATGTCTGGATTAGAGTGGCAGCAAAACTTCAAGGGGTTTTGGGGCGGTAGGGTAAAAGGGAAGGGTAGTTAATTTGGTTATTAAGGACCCAATTTTCCGGGCGGAACGAGGGCGCACTAATGGAAAGCAAAGAGGCAATGACAGCAAAGCATCCACAGTTCAAAGCACTCTGAGGAAATAATGGGTAATCCAGTGAGAGGTCTGTAGAAACAAATAATGGGTCAAAAACCAGGTTATCAGCAAGGAAGCAAGTACAAAATCCTGTTAGAAATCCTTAGTAGGGCGGCTGCTGTTGCATGTGATGGAGATGGCCCCTGAGTGGTAGGCTCTGCAGCCCGGGACCTCTTTACGACGCATCCCTCTCTTTAATCGTGCATGATGAAGTGATTAATGCAGTGGAACGTATCTGCTCCGGTCTGAAGAATACCGGAGGCTCTGCAATGCCTGGCTCACATCTGCACTGTGCTTCTGCCGGAATGGAACACTGCGGCCCCGGGGCCTGCTCTGTTCGCCTTCCACGCCTGATGGTGCTGTCAACCCTGAGGCGGTGCGCGACCGTGGCTGCTGCGGTCGGTACAGTACTCCTGTGCACAGCGACTCTGCTGGGGGCTGACCTTGTGCCTGGCAGCAGTGATCCGCCCCAATGACCTAGAGGCACCATGGCCTCAATTACTTTGCATTTCCGGGGCAGGGTCTGGAGGCCCCATACTCTACAGTGTCTGCCCTACGAGGCTGCTTCACAGAGGGCAGTCCTCTGTAGTCCCGCGACGGGACCTGTCCTGGTTGCCTCTGTGCTCTGGACCTGGCTGGAGCTTGCTATCCTTGTGGGAAGCCAGAGCTGCTCGAGTTCTGAATTCAGAGGGCCGACGGCCCCTCCTGTTGAGCAGGACCCGGTCCTGACTACTTAGGATACTCGCTGGGGTTCCTCCAACCTCGGCCCCTTCTTCTTCCTGTCATGTGCTCGCCTACGCTGAATCTCATGGTGCACTGCTTGCGTGTGCGGGGGCCTGAGCGTCAGTGCTGGGCCACAGTGGCTCAGTGTCGGGGCCGGCCCTCTGCAGTTGGACTCATTCCGGCTCAGGTCGCTCACCCATCCTCCTGACTGCGACTTCGTCATACTGGGGCACACCAAAGATGCCCCCAGGAGTCCCTCCCAATGTTTCTCCGGTCTGCTTGCCCCTATTAAACTCTAGTACCTCTATGGGGGGCTGTGATAGCAGAGCCCCCTGGATGCGTTCATACTGCCATCGCACGCAATATTAGGGCAGTCTTCCGTGATCACTGCAGCCGCATAACCCACACACCCCGGGTGGGGCAAGTCCCAGCTTGTTGGTTCTTGTGTAGCCCCTTCTCTTACATATCCCAGGGATTCCTCCTGGTATACTGATACGCCATCATGGCCAAGGGCGGTGGCAAGAAACAAAGTTCGATTAACACATATACTAAGGCCGCACCTAAGATTCAGGGAAGTTTGGAGGGGGTGACAGTGAATCACAAGCGTCGGAGGAGCCTATAGAATTACATCACATGATTATATGCCTGAGGAATTTACTGCCCTGCATTCCAAGTTAGATCACATGAGTGGCACCATCAGCGCTATAAAGTCTCGACGGGAAAAGACTGATGCACGAGTTAACGAGGACATGACTAGAGTGGGGACAACGGAAGACGACATCACGGGACTGAGGGCAGATGTGTCTGCGCTCACCAGGCAGGTGCAGTCCATCAGTAGGAAAAATGAAGACCTTGAGTTTTGCTCGAGACGCAATAACCAATGCATTATAGGCATTCCAGAAAACAACCTAGACGGCCCCATGGAAGACTTTGTTGAACATACTTTGTTAATCTTGCTGGATGGTCCTAAACTTTCGCCACAATTTTCTATTGAGCGCGCCCACTGCTCTCTGTCTTCCAAGCCCAGGCCGGGGGCTCCCCCATGCCCAATAATTGCCCAGGTTCTTAACTATAGTGACAGGTATCCCTTGCTGAGGGGGGCCAGGGCTAAGGGTGAGCTAATGCTGGGCTCCAGCAGGATCCACCTGTATCCTGATTTTCTGATCACAGTGTAGAATGAGCGAAAATCCTTCTTGACTGTAAAGAAGAGGCTCTGCGACTTGGGCGTTAAGTATGCTATGATGTACCCAGCCGTGAAATTCTTGGAAGCCAATTTCCCTGGATGACCCTGATATGTCAAGTTCCCTCAAACGATCAATGTAATCGCTTGTCGGGGAATTGGTTCTGGAACTCGTTGTGGTGTTATCGCTTGAACAATATACCTGGAAATCGTTCTGCTGTAACTTAGTGTCAATATGGTGTAAATGCATTATAAACTTGTATTAATTGGTTTACTATGGCTTTTTGGGTGATAGCTTCACCCTTGGGTCCCCCTCTTCCAGACACAGACCCCTCTTTATTGGCATCCCTCTGTCGGGTTCACTCTTGCCAACTTCACATTCACTTTCTTTCCTTTCAATGATTGCGGGATTCACTTCCCTTACTTTCTCTACAGTTCTTAGGTCAAAGGCTTTCGACTGTACAGGGATTTTGCTTGACCTCCTGTATGACCACTTCGACCGAACTTGGCGACTCCCCTATGGCCTTCTAGAACCTGTAGTTTTACTCAGACGGGGATCGACCAGAGTCTATCGAGTTAGCACCCACGTGGTGCTGGTATCCTCTGCAGCTGGTCTCCCCTTAACACTTTCACAGTACTTTGAACTTGGTTCAACTTGCCACTTTGCGTCTTTCATTCACCACAGCCTGGCTCTTATTGGCTCTCCCCTTGAATCAGCGGCTGTGATGAACCGCTTTGCTCTCCTCGTAACTGGAGTCAAGGTTGGTACCATGAACCACGGAAGCCAAAATGTGTACAACCCCTCCTGCCGTGGTTGGCACAGGCTCTTGATTCCAAGTAACAGGTAGCCATGAGGCAGTCAATGGGTGAAGAGGGATTAGGGGAAGTTGTGGATGGGTAAGGGGATTGCAGAGAAACAGGATAGAGGATTAGGGTAACCACTTTGATAGGACGTGGGGGTGAGGGAAAGACTATCTTTTGTTACACATTGACTCTTATTTGAGACTCTCTTACACACCTGCACACTCCCTTGTCTCATGTACTTCTAACACCTGAAACCTCTTTACTGACTTAACTTCAATCCTAACCTATCATGTCCTACCCTGAAGGCATTTGACCTCATAGCCCATGCAAGAAATTCAAAACATAGCAGTGGCATGGTCAATGAAATGACATGATGAATTGGTGAAATGATAACATATACAACATATAATTATTGTCTTGACCGACACTTAGGAAATCACTCAGTACACCTTGTTTCTTCTGTAAGGAACTCATGGTGGCAAAAGTAAAGACAGACACAAGAGATCACAGTTCAAGGGTGTTTATTTAACTGCATGCAGGTTGGAAAAAGGCTGAATCTAAACCTAAATCTAAGATGGAAGCAAGCGGCGACCATCAAATGAAAATAAGGCGGTCCTTGTGGTGTCTTGTCAAATAAAAATGGCCTATACTAAGAAACCTATTGCCAAACTTTACAACTAATACAAAAAGAGTGTGGGATAGTTCTCAAGAAAAGAAAGAAGTGTTCTCAAATAATAGGTCAGGATGTGGTGGCTTGTGTCTCTCTTCCCCATGTTTTGAGCACAGGGTAAAGTAGGATCTTGGAGCACAGCACACACTCAAGCTTTCCCACCACGAGCCGACAGTTCTGTACCAGTCTATCAAGAGCCTCGATGGCCAAGTCTCATTTCCTTGGAAAGTCTCTTGCCTTCGAGGTCCTTAAGTATTCAAACAACAAAACAAAGGTTCCTTCAATAAACAAATAAAGTTCAGTTTCCAATGTTTGCTTGATGATGGATTCACCCCTGTGTCCCCCCTCTTCTGGGCACAGACCCTTGTTCCTTGTGTTGTTGGGTGATAGCTTTTTTACCCCGTGGATCTCCCTCTTCCGGGCTTAGATCCTCAATACAGTTCCTCTCACTATCAAGGACTTCAGTGGTCGTGTCTCCTGGTTTCCGAGGGCCTGATAGGTTTATAAAAAAAAAAAAACACACAAAGTTCTGTTCCATGTATTTCTTGGGTGATGGCTTCACCCTTGGGTCTCCCTATTCCGGGCGCAGACCCCTCTCTGCTTTCAGCCTCCCTCCACCGGGTTCACTATGGCTTTTTGGGTGATAGCTTCACCCCTTGTCCCCCCCTCTTCCGGGGTCAGATCCCTCTTTATCGGCATCGATCGGTCTGGTTCACTCTTGCCACTTCGTTAGCATCCCTGTTCCAGGTTCACTCTTGCCAACTTCACATTCAGTTTCTTTGCTTTCAATGGCTGCAGGATTCACTTCCCTTTTTCTATAATTCTTAGGTCAGAGGCTTTCGACTGTATGGGGATTTTGCTTGACCTCCTGTATGACCACTTCGACCTAACTTGGCGGCTCTCCTACGGTCTTCTGGAATCTGTAGTTTTACTCAGACGGGGATCAACCAGAGTCTCTCGAGTTAGCCCCCAAGTGGTACTGGTTCCCTCTGCAGCAGGTCTCCCCTTAACACTTTCACAGTTCTTTGAACTTGGTTCATCTTGCCACTTTGCGCCTTTCATTCACCACAGCATGGCTCTTATTGGCTCTCCCCTCAACTCACCGGCTGTGATGAACCACTTGGCTCTCCTCATAACTGGAGTCAAGATTGGTACCACGGTAGCAGGAGTTTCCCTTGCTCCTGCTTATCAGCGTTGGCACGCTTCGTGTACCGTTGAAATCTGTTGACGCATACTTGGGCTATAGTCCTCGGTCTTACGATTCCTTTTGCAGAGGTTTCGCAGGTCTGCGTCGGAAAGGGCAAGTTTGTGTCCATCCTTGTTAGCATCTCGATATTCGCTGCTTTTCTCCTCCTCTTGAACTGCGGTTCTGGATAGTTGTGTCTTCATGTGGGCTGCCTTGCTCATCCTGTGCTCGTTTGCTCCACCTTTTATCCCTTTGGGGAAAGGAAAGGCCCGTCAGATGTGTGTGATTGTGGTCAATGCCTGACTTTGCCTGACCCTTGGGTTGGGACATGTCAGGTAAACAGGTTGCATATTAGTCCTTTGCCTTTCGTGTTGGGAGAACATTTTCATATCGGAAAAGGGGAGAGATAGAGTTTCTGCGTGTTAGGACGGGAAAGAAGTGTTATACAGAATTTTGACCCTCATTTTAGAGGGGTTTTTGGTGATCGCGGAAGGGCAGGTCTTGGAGTGTTCGTGAGGTAAACTGTAATAGCTGGGATTGTGAAAAGACCAGAAGGGATGGTGGGAACGACATTGTATTATCAAGGTAGACTGGGTGTTTGGAAGTGAATTATCAGAGGGACGTGGAGAAGAATGATTGGGAGTAGTCGGATAGAAAACAGGATTACATGGATTCTGAGAGAGATGGTGCTGAATGTGACAGAATTTGGGATCCTGGCTGATTCACCAGAGGTTAAGGAATGATTGGGTGTCATTAAGGGAGCTTCTTTGGTTGGAAGGGAGGTAGAAGTGAAATAGCCAAGGAAACCCTCAGGGACTTCGTCCCCCTCACCTTCCTCTTCGGTACAATACAGCGTCTCCCTTTAGGCATTCCCCCAAGCATAGCCCCAGGTTCCCCTACCCAGGTGATCCACCCTCGCTCATCCACCCCCAGGGTTGGGATCTGAAAGCGCCAGCCCTTCCCTGGCCACCTAAATAAGGGATTCTGGAGGTCTTGCTGGGAGAATACCCCCAGGTTTTCCACCCTACTCACTCCCCTGTGTTCACTTCACACACAGAGGATCTTAGGCAACCATAACTTCCCTTCACTGCAGCCTGTGTTAGTTGTACAGCTTGGCGAATGTGTTTACAATCATGTCCCATACTTGTGTGCTCCACATCAACGTGGGTTTTGTAACACAGTCACATATCTCCTAAGATTGCCTCAAGATGAGTTAATGCTCCTGTGTATTTTGAGAGTATGCATAACATTCAACAAGGCCCCTTATCTGAGGCTCGTGAACCTTGTGAGGACTCCCGAGCAAACGTTGTTAGGCAGTATCCAACTCCAACTCTGACTCTGCCGACACCGCACCAGTTCACAGCAACTCCCCTGTCTCACCACTGCAGCCCGGGAAGCATCACTGCTGCGGCCGGGGAAGAAATGTTCAGAATGCTCGCTGCAGTCCCTACTTCCAAAAAACAAATGCTCCAAGCTTTACCAGTAGCTCCCAGCATCGCCCTCTGCCCATGCCTCCAACCGTCAATCACCAGCACCTGGCCCGGGCAGAGGCACGCCTTATCAAGCCAGTCCTACGTGCAGTATGCCCTTAGCAATGACGGCCAGGCTTCTGGGTAATGTAGTCCGGACCCTAAAGTAGGATAGCGCCAGGGCTTGTTAGATCTCTCTTGGTGGCTACGGCCAAAATGACAGAAGCATGCCCCTACACACCCAACACAGCCTTCCTCAACTCTTGCGTACCAATGTATTGGTATGCAAAGTAATGACTCAAAATATTGTCCAAAATAAAGTTACACAAAGTCACAAGCAATACTCTCTTACTTATTGGGTTATCCACTATTTTGGAATTTATTTTCTTCCCTATGGTGTGAATCACACAATGCCCAGGGGCGACAATCCACATCCCTTGGTCTTTCCTTTGTTGTGCAATACCTTAGTATTGTTTTGCCTGGAGGCAAGCTTGGTTTGCTCTCCTCCCAAGTATTGCCCACTATATTTTTCAAAGTCACTGGTACGAGGAAGAGCAGGGCACGGATGATCAGTATTCTGATCTGTAAGATCCTTGATCCTTGTCTTTAATTATTTTCGTACCTGTGGTTAGGTGTTTGGTTTCCCTCTCTTTCCCCGCGCTTGTGGAAACCTGTTGTTTGTACAGGTTCCCTTGTCAGCCTTACCCCATTGCTGGCAACATTAGCACAGACCCTTGATGTATTTTCCTGCCAAGGTCTGCACCCGTGTTCCCACTTGCCAATTACATTGGGGAAAATTGTCTAGCACATGTTCCTTTTCCATATGCCAGTTATTTGCATGCACTATGTGGTGCTTCGGAATTATTCTCAAGGCTTCTCTATGCACAATGCTTTACTTTTGCTGTGTATATGGAAGTTTGGAAATGCAACTTGTTATTCTGGAGTTTCATGTGCCTGGAACTGCTGTTAGCAGTCCTTGTTACACTGGTCTTTTTATTTGTGGTTGCCATGCCTGGAAGGGGTAAAACCCAGAACGGGCCGGAACAGTACTTAAATATATGAAAAGGCAGCAAAACTCACATGAAAATGATGAAAACACACATGAAGAACATTTAGGAAATTAGGAAGGTTGAACAATGTGTTGGCATTAACCCATTAGTGCCCAAAATCTACATTTTATCAAGGTCACGGAAAAGTACCCGGAACTGGCCGGAACGGTACCCTAATATATGAAAAGGCAGCGAAACTCAACTGAAAATTATGCAGACACACATGAAGAACATTTTAAAATGAGGAAGGTTGAACAAGATGCTGTCATTAACCTATTACTGTCCAGAATCTACATTTTATCATGGAAAAGTACCCGGAACGGGCCTGAATGGTACCATAACATATGAAAAGGCAGCAAGGCCCACTTGAAAATGATGCAAATATGCATGAAGCTCATTTTGGAAATGAGGAAGGTTGAACAATGTGCTGTCATTAACCCATTACTGCCCACAATCAACATTTTAACACAAAAAAGTCCCGGAACGGTACCCAAATATATGAATAGGCATCGAAACTCAACTGAAAATGATGCAAAACCACATGAAGGACATTTTGAAATGAAAAAGGTGAAACAATGTGGTGTCATTAACCCATTACTGGCCAAAATCTACATTTTAACACACACAAAAAACCCAGAATGGTACCCTAATATATAAAACGGCAGCAAAACTCACATGAAAATGATGGAAACGCAAATGAAGAACATTTTGGAAATGAGAAAGGTTGAACAATGTGCTGTCATTAACCCATTAATGCCGGAAATACACATTTTATCACGAAAATGTACCGGAACAGTACCATAATATAACAAAGGCAGCAAAACCCACTTGAAAATGCTGAAAAAATGCATGAAAAACATTTTGAAATGAGGAAGGTTGAACAATGTGCTGTCAGTAACCCATTACTGCCTAAAATCTACATTTTATTTATTTATTTCGATTCTTGTAGGGCGCAACATGCTGTAGGCATCAGACCGCTGCACGAAAGGGAGAAGAAGGAGAGCATGACTGTGAGCTAGAAGAGAGTTCTATTCAGGTAGATTAAAAATAAGTGTCTTCACATGTTTCTTGAAGATAGATAGTGATTGAGATGTTTTAATATTCAGAGGCAAAGCATTCCATGAATTCAAAGCTGTAGTCGCTGAAATGTTTCAAATGAGATCTCGGCTGATTGAGCCGAAGAGTATCGCAGGATCGTAAGGCTCTACAAGATGATTTCCTCATTAATCTATTAATAAGATAGTGAAGGATATGAAGTGTACTTAACATGCGCGCATAGACCTAAATTGCAGTATATAATACTTGAATTATCAATTCAGAATCCATAGCAACAGTGCAAAATACACATGGATAAAGCCATTGAATATATATATATGAAAAGATTTTAATCCAAGCACAGCCGACACGTGCTTCGACCAATGGGTCGTTACCAAGGCAAACTGGTATTGCTGGGAGAGATCCTGTAGATTAATAATCCTGGAGTTAAATAACCCAATATCCCACATGGATAGCAGCAAGTGGGATGTATCCCTGTGACTAAAGAACATGAGGTATTGATACCTCCTTTATAGGGTAACTCTGTAGTGACAGACTGGCCATGGTATTTACTACTTATCTTTAAACGGGCATCCATGCCATGGATCTTGACAATCTATTTATAAGCGTTCTGTGAATGAGGACTTATCCTTTCAGCAAAATATTGGGTTATTTAACTCCAGGATTATTAATCTACTAGAGACCTCTCCGAACAATACTAGTTTGCCTTGATAACGACCCATTGGTCGAAACACGTATCGGCTGTGCTTGGATTAAAATCTTTTCATATATATTCAATGGCTTTATCCATGTGTATTTTGCTCTGTTGTTATGGATTCTGAATTGATAATTCAAGTATTATATACTGCAATTTAGGTCTATGCGCGCATGTTAAGTACACTTCATATCCTTCAGTATTCATCATTTTGGAGGTTCTGAGGGGAACCTTCTATGTACTTTTTGCTGCACTCTGACAAGGCCATAGACAGTTGAGCGTGCCACGCCAGTTATCCCCCCAAGTTTTGCTATTTGCATTAATAAGATAGTGCGGTGCATGAACATTTTGGCATTTGTAGGCGAGAGAGAGAGTTTTATGTCTGATTCTTTGTTTCGCTGGAATTTCCTTGGGATGTCCTCATTAATAAACTGTTGCAATAATCCAATCGTGAGTTTATCAATGAGGATGCCAGGAGAGATCTGTTTGTAAGCTGGAGGTAAGGCCTAAGCTGATGTAAGAGTTTAATTACGTGTCCACAAGATGAGCAAATTTAAGAAACTTGTTTTTTCATTGAGAGGTTAGCATTCAGCATCACTCCCAAGGTTTTCACTGATTTGCTTACAGGAATGATATTACCTGCCACTTCAAAAGATTCATACTGTTGGGTGAGGTTCTTCAATCTAGGACTGGAGCCATAATAAGCAACTCTGTATTGGAGTCATTGAGCGCCAATAAATTTAGTGCCATCCAGGCTTGGATTTTGGTATAAATATGATTCACGGCATTTACATCCTTCTGGAAGGTTGCCAGAAAGTTCAAAGAGGATCAGTGTGTCATCGGCATAATTTGCAAATTGAACACCCAGGTCCTCAATGAGGTCAAGAAAAGGTCTGATATAAATATTAAAAAGCAGGGGGAAAGATAAGAGCCCTGCAGAACACCACATGTACTTGAAATGGGTTTAGCTTGAGCTCTCTCGACTGCCACGCTGGAAGTTCTGGGACCCAGGAAAGACGCAATCAATTTTTCTGCATTTTCAGAACAGTTAGCGATAGTTAATAGTCTATTGTAAAGAAGGTTGTGGTCAATTATAGCAAATGCCGCTGAGAAATCTAATAATAATAGCAGCGCAGGATGTTTTTTTGAATCATTCCAATAATATTAGATTTGAGGTCCAAAATAGCGTTTCAGTACCATGCTAAGCACGATACCCGAACTGATTTGGATTGAGGACAGTGTGTTCCTCAATACATTTCTGCAGCTGTACATATGCCACTCTATCGAACATTTTCAATAGATAAGGGACGTTGGTAATGGGTCTATAGTTTTTGGGGATAGAGAGGTCAAGGGAGTCCTTTTTCAAGAGTGGCATAAACCAAGCCTCCGTCAAAGCATCCAGAACTATGCCAGACAAGAAGGAGGAATTGATCAGTTTAGTAATCCATGGTAGCAGAACATTCATGGAGTCTTGTAAAATGTCTGGAGGGCAGGCGTGCTGAAGACATGAGGTGGATTTCATATTGATAATAATGTCTCTAATTTCTTGTTCGATGCAGGCACGGAATTCAAATTTCTCCAGCATTGGATCTTTCATGGATTCACGTGCTTAGAATATTCCCTGTCGTCAGGCTGGGAACCCTCAGTATATTTATAAAGACCTTTCCTATAGGAAAGATTTTGACACTTCTGTGTCCTATCTATGTCGTTTTCGGGCTGCGTACGCCTGACCCAATAGGACGTAGGGATATAAATAGCCCCACCCCCGTGGGTCCCTTCAGATTTCAACCGTCTCCAAAGTAGCGAGAGCACCTCGTATTTGTTTCTACTTCTGTACAAGGTTGAATTCTACTGTTGAGATTTTTTCGTGCAAATGTCTGGAAAGGCGTTCGTTATTCCGCCCGTGTGCCAAGTGCGGACTAAAAAAAGTCTATGAAAGAGATGGGCACATGGATTGTTTGTACTGTCTGCACCCTCATCACTCGGTGGACAGTTGTGAGATCTGCAAAGGCTTCTCACAGAAGACGCTAAGGGATAGGAATAGACGCCTGGTGACGTGGCTAAAAGAAGGAACATATCCTTCACCAGAGGTATGATCGGCGTGCAGCCTGGCATCCAGGCCCAAGTCATCTAAGGCGGAATCCCATCGCCGGTCGGTGTCGGCAGAGCCTTTTCCGAAGAAATCGCGTTCGATGGAGAAGCGCCTTTCAGAAAAACATCAGGCGAAGGAATCCTCGTCGAAACATGGACAAGATCACCATCAAGGAAAGTCTTCTTCTTCATCTTTGTCGAAAAAAGGGAAAGATACTTTGAAGACCTCCTCTTCAGGGGACCGTCACAGGTTGTCCTCAAGTAGAGACTCGACGAGGCATAAATCTGGCTAAAAAAAGGTGGGATCGCCAAAAGAGTCTGTGTCACAGCCTACACCATCGTCTACGGAGACTCCGTCGTTGACAAGAGTGTTACCGTCAACGCAGGTAACACCGGTAGTGGCCCCGGCGAATACAATAGCGATGATAGACGTATCCACATTGACGTTGTCGACGATGGAGCCTCAAAGGGCGTGGCAGCCGGAGGTGTATGATGCGGTTCTGCCAGAGACCTTACTACAGCCGGAGGCAGTCTTTTCAATATCATCCATGGAGGAGGATCGAGAACAGATTGTGGGTCCAGCAGATCTGGGATTGCAAGGAATTGCATCGTCAATGATTTCGGGGGGGGGGGCAAAATGTCCCGGCTTCATCCTCTTTATTGAACCCTCAATCTACATTATCCTTGCAAGTGTTGTCCACTCTACAGTCTCTTCTGAAGAGGTTGGATGAGAAGTTACCCCTCGTAGACGCACCTTTGGGGATGCTGGAGAGACCTGCCGATGACGAACCGGGTCCTTCTACATGAGTTATGGAAAATCCAGCCTCCTGACCAGTGAGCGAGGAACCACCACGCTCATACCCAGAAGAAGGGGAGTTTCAAGATTCAGAGTCAGAACCTAGAGATTCCTTTTCAGAGGTATCCTCATCCCCTTCGAGGGATCCTACATGGGAGTCGGAAGCGGAGATGGAGGCACCTAGAAGCCCGGCTCATCCATCACCACCGGACGACATCGGCGCCTTTCATGCGATGATGGGCAAAGCCTGTATTGAGTTTGGTCTGAGACCTGAAGAAGAAAAGAAGGAGTGCTTCTTGTTCGACCATATGGGGAAAAGAAGAAGGTCAGTCTTCTCAGTTCCCATTCTAGACCACATCTGGCAAGAAGATTTGAGGACCATGTGCCATCCATTTTCAGAACCAGCAATAAAGGGTAGGTTGGAGAAGAAATTCAAGGCTCCAGACTCTACGCCTAAATGCTTGAGTGCTCAACCATCTCCAGAGTCAGTAGTGTCGGCTGTCACGGCTAGGAAGGCCAGATCGCAGCACAAATGTTCTACCCCTCCAGATAACGAGGCTAGAAGACAAGACGCGTTCGGCAAAAAGGTTCTATCCGTGCGATGATGGTTAAAGCAGCTAACTCGCTGGCAATTATGGCAAGGTATGACAGGGAGATGTGGCATCGTTTGGCCCCTATCCTAGAACACCTTCCTGTAGAACATAGAAAGTCAGCCATGTTGCTGGTCCGTGAGGGAGAAGAAGCGTCGAACCACTCGATTAACATTGCTGTGGATTTGACGGAGTCTAGATTTAAGCAAATAAACAACGGAGTGGTTTTGAGAAGGCAAGCCTGGCTGAAATGTACTTCAGACCGGAAGTCCAGTACAAGGTACTCGATATGCTGTGTGAGGGTGACCAGCTGTTTGGAGAGAAAGTGGACGAGGCATTGAAAGGTATGAAAGAGGATATGGATACAGCCAGGTCGTTAGGAGCCCTGCAAAGTGGAAGAGCTTTTTGATCTTTTCGTCCCTTCCGTGGAGCATCAGGAAATTCCCGTTTTACTGCATTTAGAGACCGAAACTTCAGCAGGCCATCATACGCCTCCCAAGGTTATAGACGTGCAGTCCAGGCAACGTGAAGAGGCCGAAACTACCAGGCTTCGAGAAGAAGGGGATATTCATCGTCAGCAAAAGACAGGCACTCAAAGTCACAACAATGACATGTTACAGGACGTCCTGGGAGGAAGGGTGGACCGTCGTGTCAACAAATGGAAAAGTATAACAACAGACTGCTGTGTATTGGACACGATAAAACTAGGCCACTCTCTGCAGTTCAAGGAAACACCATCACAAATTCCACCTGTGTATTCGGCACAACCACATCTTCGCATAGTACATCAGGAAGTGGAGCTTATGCTGAAAAAAGAGGCTATAGAATTTGTTCCAGTGGCCGAGAGGGGCCAGGGAGTTTACTCTCGTTACTTTGTGGTCCAAAAACCCAACGGCAAGTGGCGACCCATTCTGGACCTTTGGGCTCTCAACAAGACCCTAAAAAGTTCAAGATGCTTACACTTCAGGAGGTCATCCGATCAGTACAGCCGGGAGATTTTCTGGCGTCGCTAGATCTACAAGATGCATATTTTCATATACCGGTGCGTCGATGACACAGAACATTTCTGAGGTTCGTATTCGGTCGGAACCATTACCAGTTCAAACTAATTCCTTTCGGACTAAAGTCGTGTCCCAGGATGTTCACAAAGTGTTTGGCTCCAGTGGCAGGGTGGCTGCGAAGGAAAGGTCATCATGTTTACCCGTATCTGGATGATTGGCTGATAAGAGGCTTGTCACCGAGCATAACTCAAGCAAGCCTAAAGGCTTGCAACTTCTGAAACGCTTGGGGTTTGCGATCAACTTCAAGAAATCCTTGCTAACGCCCTCAAGGAACTTAATATTTCTGGGCGCGGAGTTCCAAACTCAATCAGGGCTAGTGAGGCCCTCCATGAAAAGAATTCAGAAACTAACTCAAAAGGCAAAGGAATGGAAAGTGGGCACCAGGGTGCCAGTCAGAAAATACATGTCACTGCTAGGGGCCTTAGCATCTTGTATCCCATTGGTGATCAAGTGCCTTCTCTTCATGAGGCCGATACAGGAGTTTCTGGCAGACCAGTGGTCCCAGAGTCAAGGTCTATGGTCGGACAAGTTGAGCATCAATCACGATCTTTTGCAGGCACTTCAGTGGAGGCAGCTCTCGAGCAACCTGACAAAAGGTATGCCCCCGCAGGAACCGGATTTTCAAGCAACGGTAGTGACGGATGTATCGCTGAAAGGATGGGGAGCTCATCTAGGCCCCCTGCAGGTTCAAGGTCAATGGTCCCCAGCGGAGTCTACTCTTCACATCAATGTGCTGGACTTAAGAGCGGTACGTTGGGCTCTGAAGTCCTTTCTGCCGCGCATACAAGCATCGGTTGTCAGACTACTAACGGACAATACAACAACAATGTTCTATCTCAGGAAGCAAGGGGGCACACGGTCCAGGACGCTCTCGAGCAAAGCTAAAAAAATATGGCATTGGGCCCTCGAACAGAATACCACCATAATGGCTTACTATCTTCCAGAGGTAAATAATATACAGGCAGATTCACTCAGCAGGGAATTGAACCAACTGCACGAATGGGAACTGGACGATTGTCAGCTAGCAAAAGTCTTCAGAAAATGGGGTCATCCATCCCTGGATCTGTTTGCGACCCGAGAGAACAAGAAGTGTGCACGGATCGCAAGCAGGTGGCCACAGCCCGTATCGATGAGGGAGGAGTTCTCCTTCCCGTGGACGAACAAGTTTGCTTAGGCATTTCCTCTGTTTCCACTCATCCGGTGGACACTCCAGTGGATTCACAAGTACCCATGTCAGGTAATTGTGGTGGCTCCTTACTGGGCAAGACAGTCGTGGTTCTCAGATCTACTGCAACTGTCAATAGCGGAGCCAGTGAGGTTCCAGAAGATTCCAAACCTTCTATCTCAAGGCAAGGGAGCGGTTTGGCACAATGATCCAGACTCCCTCAACCTGACGGCCTGGCTCCTGACTTCTCCGAGTTCGGGGACTTGAACATTCCCTGAGAGTGTCGACGAATTTTACCGGCAGCACGAGCTCCGTCTACGAACGCTTCATATGCAGGTAAATGGAAAAGATTCTGTGTATGGTGCAGGGATCATCTGGGGGTAGACCCCTTGAACGTCGGAGCAGAGCAGATTCTGACATATTTATTGCACTTGGCGGACCAAGGATTGGCCTTTTCCTCTATTAAAGTTCATTTAGCGGCCATCTCGAGATTTACTCGAAAAAGACATTCAACACCTCTTTTCACCGATCGACTGGTAGAGCATTTCCTGGAAGGCCTTTTTCAAAATTTTCCGCCAGCTAAGAAATTTCCGCCAAACTGGAGCCTCAATCTAGTACTGTCAGCACTAATGAAGGCTCCGTTCGAGCCGTTGTCATCGTCGTCATTGAAGTTTTAGTCATGGAAAAGGGCCTTTTTAGTAGCCATTACGTCGGCAAGAAGGCTTTCGGAATTACAGGCATTGGTAATTGATCCTCCATACCTGTGATTTTTCAAAGACAAGGTAGTATTAGCAACCAATCCTCACTTCATTCCTAAAGTGCTGACGACATTCCACAAACATTCTACTATTGTTCTTCCAACATTCTTTGCAACGGCTTCTTCTGCGGCAGAGAAAACTCTCCACACGTTGGATGTAAAAAGAGCTTTGAAGTTCTATCTCAGTCGTACTCAAGGTTTTAGACGTTCAAGGCAACTGTTTGTAGCTTATGGACCTTCAGTGAAGGGGAAACAGATCTCTAAGCAAGGATTGGCCCGCTGGGTGTCATTGACTATTGCTTTTTGTCACTCTAAAGCAGGAAAACCATTGGAAAGACGCCCAAAAGATCATTCAACAAGATCCACCTCGTCATCAGCAGCGTTATGGTCTGGAATTCCATTGGTGGACATCTGTCAAGCGGCATCATGGTCAATGCCGCATACATTTACTTGGCATTATTGCCTAGAGCAACAACATGTGGCAGATATGCAGATGGGGCGAGCGGTCCTTTGGCACCTGTTTCAGTAAGGTAAGCCCCATATAGGGGTATACATACTCTTGTCATTATGCCATATGTTTAATTATTGTCAATGTACCTTGATGGGGGTTTTTTCGTATACCCAACTGCACATGTGGCTTGGATAGTGTTAGTTTGCATTGCACACCTCCATTTTAGGGGTACTGCTGTATAATCTATTCTAAGCATGTGAATCCATGAAAGAGCCAATGCTCGAGAAGGGAGTAGTTTCTTACCTGTAACTCCATTTCTCCAGCGTTGGTATCTTTCATGGATTCACATGCGCCCGCCGGCCTCCCCTGAATGCAAACTCTATATATTCCCTCTACTTTGGGGGTTAAAATCTGAAGGGAGCCGCGGGGCGGGACTATTTATATCCCTACGTCCTATTGGGTCAGGCGTACGCAGCCCGAAAATGACGTAGATAGGACACAGACATTTTTCCTATACGAAAGGTCTTTATAAATATACCGAGGGTTCCCAGCCTGACGACGGGGAGGTGGATTTCATATTGATAATAATGTCTTTAATTTCTTGTTCGATGCAGGCACGGAATTCAAATTTCTGCGAATTAAAAGGGGAAGTGTTATTTTGCCAATTTGTATTAATACAATCTTTTTTGTCAAGGTTGGCCAGTTGATTAGCAATAGCTTGACGATGTCCAGCTATTTTGTGTGTAAATTCATCCTGAATTTGTTGGCACCAGATGGAGTCCCTGGAAATAGGTGGGAAAAGGGATATATGGTTTTTAAAGTCGTTACAAATTTTAAATAGTTCTTTTGCACTAGATTTGGAGTTGTCAATGCGAGCATTGTAAAAGTTCTTTTTAGACTCAATTATGACATTCTTATACTCTTGAACTGATTTTTTATATTTTTCCAGGGTGGTCGGACATCGGTTCTCCCTCTATTCGTGCTCATGGATTCTTTTAATTTGTCTTGCTTCTACAATCTTATCAGAGAACCAAGTTTTGTTAATAGTTTCAGCTTTGGTCATCTTAGTTTTTTCTGGGGCCAAAGTATTGATAGTGTCATTGATGGCGGAGAAGTGGCTGAAAGGTTCGGACATATCTCCATCATGTGAGTTAATATCACCCAATTTAATGGATTCCAAGGAAGAGAAGATAGTCAATAGTGTTTCTACAGGTAATTATAGATCTGGCATTGGTATCAAGTTTTAATGGGGGACTGGGTAATATGGTCGTTGTGTTGACAAAAAGGTGATCTGACCATGGACAGCCCAGGGTGCTAATAGCAAGAGTTTGAACATTATGCACCAATAAACAGTCCAGTGTATGGCCACCTTGATGTGTTGGTACGTTTACCTGCTGGGTATAGCCAATCGCTTCTAAAGCTGATAAAAGAGAAATGGCGGATGTATCTAGTGGGTCTTCAGCCCACAGATTAAAGTCACCCATGACAATAACTGGTGAGTTCATTTTGGTAATGTTATTCAATACATGGAGAATTTGCTCTTCAAAAGATGGAATAGATTGGGCGGGGGGTTTATAAAGTAACATTAAAGCAAAAGAGATATTGTGATGAATTTTTATTTTGATCGTGAGGTATTCACAGCCATCCAAATGATGCAATTTAGGGTCATGACAATTAAGATGTTTTTTCACCACAATTGCCCCACCCCCACCCCGATGAGTTTCACGATCTGCCCTGAAAATGTTCCATCCTGGGGGGGACAGCGTTATTTACTGCTATCTGATTCGAATCTGATAGCCATGTTTCAGAAAGCGCTAAAACATCAGGTTTCTGAGTGCCTATATGGTCTGCGATTTCAAACGCATGTTTGACCAATGATAGTGTATTTAGTTTGGTAAGGTGATTGGTGACAGATGTATAAAAAACATTTGCAGACACAGAACTAGTATAGCAATTTATTTTACCCAGTTCACTTAGCAGGGTATGCTGAGATTGTAACGTAGGTCCTAAGTCCATTGCGGAGGGGCTCAGGAGCAAAACAAGAAGCCGACTAGCCTCCGATTACAACGAGGGGGAGAAATCAAGTCAGGAAAGATTCAAACAAGAAAATGAAGATACAAACAACAAAGGCTTACCTTATGAGTCGGAGCGGCGTACACTTCACGCACTTCACACAAACCGCACTAACTGGCTTAGTCGTGTCATGCAGTGGAGCCTGTTGGGGGGGCTGCTCCGGGTAACCGGGCAGCCCCATACTCATGTCGGGGGCACCCGACGGGACACACAATGGTGCGGCGATCACACCGCAGACTCATTGGTGGGGGTCACCCCACCTGCTCCGGACCACCGGAGCGCCACACGTGGCCGGGGGCACCCGGCGCACCGCGGCCCCGGCTCTGGGGGCACCCAGGCCGGGGTCACCACCCTAGCCATGCTCACATGGCAGGGGAAACCCACAGGGAGGCCGTTGCCCGGCAGGGGCACCGTCCTCGATCTGGGCCCCGTCCTTGGGCCCAGCACATACAGTGTGGCACCGACATGGTGCAAGACAAGAAACACACTGGAGCCTCGGTTGGTCGGACTGCCGAGCCAGAAGCGGCTCAGACCTTTTATTAGGTTGGTCACATGGGTAACCATGTGACCACACAACAACACAGTAGGAGATACCATGGCCCCTTACAGGGGTGCTATGCAACACTCCTCCTTTTCCATAACAACAAAACAAACAAAACCCCAACGTCCCAACATAACCCCAATTACTACTCCTTCAACCACTCTACTAATTTTACATATCCTTAATTAACCTGGGTGAGTGGTTCTATAATTACCAAACACTAATGAAAACTACTGGCACCAGGGGTTTTACTATTACACAGCACTGATGAGAGCTACGGGCACCAAATGAATCACTCTTCCTGTGTGGGCGTGCACAACATCACATTGCCCACCAACTGGGCCATTTTAAACAGGTCCATGTCTGCAGGCCACCAGTCTTCACCATAGTCAAAAGAGGGCCGGCA
This sequence comes from Ambystoma mexicanum, assembly GCF_040938575.1. Classification (NCBI taxonomy): domain Eukaryota; kingdom Metazoa; phylum Chordata; class Amphibia; order Caudata; family Ambystomatidae; genus Ambystoma; species Ambystoma mexicanum. Next base: position 730,356,200 of record NC_090923.1, read on the forward strand.
AAGCCGCACCTGGGGAGGCCCAGGGGCCACATCGGCCAAGTCCATGGTCTGATGGGGAAAACTCATGGCAGGGTGGTAGCGGTGTCCAGAGGATTCCACTGCTCTGGGGCTGACACCACGGCCCCTAGCAACGCCAGTGGACGCTAACACGTTACCACGTGGAGACCGGTGATGTCATCTAAACTTGTATCGAAACCTGGCTTTGATCAGAGAGTTAGGTGACCCTGAGGGCGCACAAGCACTCCTGATGGAGCCGCTACCCTCCCTGGGTCCTCCTGGTGACGACAAGAAACTCTGCAGGGATACGACCGATGGGCCCGTGGGTCGTCGTCTGGTGTCTCCACATTGACGTGCCATGTGGGCTGGTGGGCCGCACCCTTATCCTGGCCCTCAGTCATGTTACTGCAGACCGCAGGGCACTGTGCCTTCCTTCTCCTTCCTGCCGTTGCCAGTTGGTAGGCGACTGCTCCCACACCCAGCCCCATTGTGCACCTGTACTCTTTGTTTGCTCCTTTTCTTGTGCATTTTTCCCTTTCTTTTTTTTCCTACTGCGGGCCGGGTGGTCATGGGCCCGCCCTGTTTGTCGTATGTCAGGTGGTTGGGGGGGGAGGAGAGGCAGCAGCAGCTCAGGCAGCCCATACCGACTACTTCTTTTTGTGTGTTTCGGCCCGGGTCTATCGGGCCACGCCCCTTCCCTTTGTTGTCATTCAGGCCCGTCGCAATGCTCTGCTCCCTTCCGCTTTGTGCCTTGCGGGCCCCAGCTGGACTTGGGCCTGCCTCCTTTCTTCTTGTGAGCCTGGTTAGATTACGGGCCACCACCCTCAAAATGTTTTTTTTTTTAGGGACCCAGGTGGTAATGGGCCCAGGTTTTATGGAGGGGGGGTGGGGGGATCAGCAGCTGCTCAGCCAGCTTTTTTTTTTCCATGCGGCGGTCGCCGCTCCTCCTTTTCGCGGCTGGGGAGGGGCGGCACCTCCTCCTTGCGGTGCAGGGCAGCACAGTTCTTTTCCTCAGCTCCGGTTGGAGCACTTTTTCATTTTTTTTTTCGTTCCGGTCCGGAGCACATTTCGGTCCTTGGGGGGGAGGGTGGCGCTGGGCCCACCTCGTGTTGCGGGGCAGGGCTCATCTGCAGCCAACACCGCTTGGCAGTCCCCCTCCCAGGGGATGGTAGCCCATCTCCTCGCGGTAGGCACCGCGTGTACAGCTGCTCCTGTGGGGAAGGGGCAGCTCCCCTTCATTGCGGCTGGGGGGCCACTGCGCATCCCTTTGCGGCCTAGGCCGCCAGCATGCCCACCTTTGTTGCCGCCGACGCCGCCCCAGCACCCCAGCATTCCTCCCCCTCACTGGGGAGAGAGAGGCAGCAGCCACTTCCACGGCATCTCCTGGGCGCAGACCTACCCCTCCTTCACACGGCCGACAGCCGCTCACGGTATCCAGGCGGCAAGAGCCATGGGCAATGGTCCTCCTCACAGGGTGGGTGGGGGCGGACAGCTCCTCTCTTGGTGGCAGGGGGGACAGCAGCTCCTCTCCACGCGGTGAACAGCCGCTTCCATTTTCGTGCGGATGATACCGCACTTTTGCACTCTGGGGGCACATCGTCCTCGTCTCCATTGTTGGGGGGGCTGCTCTGGGTCACCGGGCAGCCCCCATACTCATGTCGGGGGCACCCGACGGGACACACTGATGCGGGGATCATGCCGCAGACTCAAGGGTGGGGATCACCCCACCCGCTCCAGACCACCGGAGCGCCACACGTGGCCGGGGGCACCCGGCGCACCGCGGCCCTGGCTCTGGGCGAACCCAGGCCGGGGCCGCCACCCTAGCCATGCTCACATGGCAGGGGAAACCCATAGGGATGGCTTTGCCCGGCAGGGGCACCGTCCGGACGGCGTTGCCCGGCAGGGGCACCGTCCTCGAACTGGGCCCCATCCTTGGGCCCAGCACATACAGTGTGGCACCGAAATGGTGCAAGACAAGAAACACACTGGAGCCTCGGTTGGTTGGACTGCCGAGCCGGAAGCGGCTCAGACCTTTTATTAGGTTGGTCACATGGGTTACCATGTGACCACACAACAACACAGTAGGAGATACCATGGCCCCTTACAGAGGTGCCATGCAACAGAGCCGGAATATAAGGCATGCAAAAAACTACAGGATTGCTGGGAAATGCAGTCCTAGAGCGTGCAGCGTGAGTCTAAGCAGCATGCTGATTCAAATTTGCTCGGAGTGAGTAAATGCGGCGCACAACACAGGGGGTCTAAAAACAGATCAAAGGCAGTATAGAAGTAATTACAAAACAAAATTTTAAATTCAGTGATTTGATATTTGTAAGACAAAAAAAAATTGTTGCAAATCAGGTACAAGGGGACTAGATTGATACTAAGTATATGGCACGAAACGAAACGCAAAAAAGTACAAAAAAGTATCACGAAAAAAAAAAGTACCGGAAAGGGCCGAAATGGTACCATAACATATGCAGCAAAACTCACATGAAAATGATGCAGACACACATGAAGAACATTTTGAAATAAGTAAGGTTGAACAAAGGGCTGTCATTAACCCATTACTGCCCAAAATCTACATTTCAACAAAAAAGTACCCAGAACGGACCATAACGGTACCCCAAAATGGGAATGCCCTGCCAACCTCACTAAGGAATGAAACATCATACACCACCTTCCGCAAAACCTAAAAACCTTTTTGTTCCGCTAATGTTTAAAACCAGCCTGCATAATTATGCTATTGCACTGTAACCATAGCAAAGCATAATATTTGACCCGCTGTGTCTCTCACAACTTGTCATTCCTATGTAATCTTCTTATACTACTGCAACCGACTATGTTACATCTTACCTATGGTAAGTTCAAGCTCGCTGTAACAGCGCCACGATGCCTCAGGGCCGTTTTGTGCGCTTTATAAATGCAAATAAATAAAATAAAAACCTATTATATGAAAAGGCAGTGAAACTCAACTGAAAAGGATGCCGGCAGACACCAAGACCATTTTGAAATGAGAAAGGTGAACCAATGTGGTGTCATTAACCCATTACAGTCCAAAATCTACATTTTGTCACGAAAAAGTACGGGCCACAACGGTACCCTAATATACAAAATGGCAGCAAAACTCACCAGAATATGATGCAGACACACATGAAGAACATTTTGAAATGAGTAATGTGAAGCAATGCCTGTCATTAACCCATTACTCAAAAACATGGTCTATAGTGATGTGTCTGCCAGTACTTGGATATATGGAGTAGAACTTGGTAGTTAAAGGTATGAGTCTATGTTGTATGGTAGAAGAGCACAGTCCTATTATGGACGTGCCTGAGCATTTGATGCCAAAACGGACAAATTATGTTAATGTTATGGGTTCTTGTACCACACACTGTTGCCACTTGTGTGGTCTCTTGGCACACTGGCAGATCTGCAATGTAAGGAGTGTTGGGGCTGGGGGTTGTTAGTGGGATTGAGAGGGAAAAGAGCAAGAGAGTTTTGATGTGCTGTGTGTAGCTTCAGTTCGGAGGAACCAGTCACTGAGCGTTGGTGCATTTTCGGTTGCTAGATGTCATGTGGTCTTGAGGTATGATTGTGCATGGTTTGGTTCATGTTGGGTTGGGTGTTGTGAAGTGTATGCAGGTTGTGGTGCAGTAGATGTATGGTTGTGTCCAGTTCAGAGTTTGCAGAATTTGATAGTTTTTAGTACGGTTAGTTAGAAGAAACACATGGCTAACTTACACAGTTAGGCTAATTCCAAAATATGGCTAACTTACACCATTAGACTAAATGCCATTCATGGCTTACTTACACATTTAGGCTAAATGCAGGTAGATATATGATATTAGGTAATAAGAGTGGTGGGGTTTTACTGGAGTACAGTAATGGCTGTACTCCCCACCCACACCACTCTTACCTTGTTAGTCGCTGTAGGTTGTTTATGTCAGGTGCCCACGGGCTAACAGGGGCAAACAGGGAGTGGAGGTGCTCAGGACGGAGCCGTCCTTTGCCTCTGGTCCTTAGCCAGTGGCTGCTCAGGCAAGGATGCCATGGGTCTCTTCAGGATGAGGGAGACCTGACTTGCTCACAGCCCAATCCAGGGGTTGCAGGCGGACCAGGGTGTGCAGGGCGGGTGCTCAGGGATGGACTGGGAAAGCACCAAACAAGCAAAAATACAAAGATGAAACCAAAGTGGAGGGAGGGGGGACTGGAAGCGGGACACAAGAGCAGGGGCACTCACAAGCAGTGTCTGGTAGGACTGCACAAGTAGAATCAAGTGGTTGAGAGGAGCACTGGCAATGAAGAAGACACTCTGCTCCTCGCTACCGGTTGGGACACATGACTTGCTCAGGATAACATGGCCCGTGCTGTGGATATGTTTGTTTATATACTTTCCCCTGTACAAGTGGAAGCCACAGGAAAAGGAGTGCAACGTGTGACAAGTTCGTACAATGGGACAAGAGATCTGAGTTTTCTGCATTGGGTCTGACTGCAATGAATACCCACATTCAGTGATGGCACTAAGTACAATTCACAAGTGTCACTCACTACCCCCAGTGTAATAAATCTGCAAAGGCGAGAGACATTACTACTTGTATATTAGCATAGATTCCATTACATTTAACCAAATATAAATGAATTAACATTGTAAATAAGAGACTATAACATGGTTTCCAGCTACCAATAAGTCATTCATGGATGAGCTGTCTTTCACAATATAGGCCATCCCTTTCTTGAAACTCTTGACCAAGCCACCCGAGAGCCTTGGGACATCATCTCACTTGTAAAATGTTGATGTAAAATGTCAGTAAAACCTGCCTTCTATTCCTCTCAGTCTAGCACACGAGACATGCTGATTGTGTTGCCTGACCCAGATGCATATGACAAATGTTGTGCTAATAAGTCACATAAAACGTAACATAAAATGTCTTTCAAAGGTTATCCATAAACTTTGATGCCGTGTGAGTGTCATATTTTGTGTAATAGTCATCTAATGCTGTAGATAAGAACTCAACAGTGGATGTTACCCTTTTGGAGCATTCCTTGAAAACTGTGTATTAAAATCTTTCTTAATATTCTGCTTAATCTCTTTCTTTACTTTGCAAGATTTTTGTTTCTTCAACTGTGATTTTGGGAAAAATGATTTTCCACTAATTAATTCCATAGCTAGCTATAGCTAGCCACTGCCGTACAGCAGTCATGTTTGCAGGGAATGGTACAAATGACCCCTTAAACAATATTTGTGCAGAGAAATAGTCCACAGCTGGATGAATCATGCTGACATGGTACATCATGAGGAGCATGGATTGTCTACTTAGACCAATCAATGTTGGATGCCACCTGCATGTCCATGAATGTTTGTAGCTTGTTTATGTACTTTGTGTAGAGGGTTTTCTTGGAGTCTAAATACAGAATAATCTTCCACTTCATGAAAACTAGCATAAGTACTCAGTGAGTATTTTGCACATTTGTGGGGATGATCCAGATGTCCTTTGCCATAATATGTGATTTGATGCCAAACTCGTAGAACACTTGAAGAGTATACACGTAAGTCAATGGAATGAATTATGAATGGATTGAAAATACTCACATGTACATGACATTCAGTGGCATGTTTTAGAGAATCTCTAGTAAGCAAGAAACCTCCAATGACTGTGTCAACCAGTCAGTTATCACCCAAGAGAAACTTCATGTCTTCAACGTTGATGTAAATATTTTGAACTAGGACACTCTGCAGTGCGTGGATAACCTGGTATTAATTCCCATGGAGTTCAACGTCTTTCAGTAAGTAGTTCCAACAAATCACATGCTTGCATCTTGGAATAATATTCTCTATAGATTTCACAATAGCAGATTCTGTCTGTTACTATAGTAATGGAACTCTGGTTAATTTGAGGCATATGCTTTGTCACAAAAGACAAAGGGCCTCATTACGGGTTTGGCGGTAGCCATGCCGCTATTGGCGGCATGGCTGCCTCCAAAACCAGGTCCGGTCTGGGTTCCCTGAATGGGGAATTACCGGGCCATTCCGAGTTCGGAGGGCCCGGTAATTCCTCCCTCAGGGAACCCAGGCCCGGACCTTCCCTATTCCCATTCGAGCCCCCATAGGGCTCAATGGCAATACGAGAGAGAGCTAACAACGGGCCGATTACGACTGGCCCATTGTTAGCTCCCTGGTCCCCTCGCGGGACCCGGTAACGACGCCTGGTTTTACCAGGCGTCCTTACTGGGTCCCGCTAGGGGACCTCGTAATCAGGCCGAATGGGACGCACCCATTAGCGGACCCCGTTAACCCATTCCGCCTGACTTGTAATGAGGCCCAAAGATGTTTCATGAGCAATTGTTGTGCGTTTATCATGAATCAGTACAAAGGCAGGGATTGCAGGATTTTACTCAAAAAATGAACATTGAAATATTAGCGGCGAAAGGTAAAAATCACCTAATTGAAATGTTGTATAACATGAAATTAGGGTTCTTGAATTCAACTTCATCACTTCCTTTACTTTACTTTACTTTAATATATTTGTATTGCACAACAATGAACCCTTGGGCATGATGGCGCGGACAAGACTAGACAACAAAAAACAAACATATTGATAATGTCTGGAAAAGCCAAAGTTACAATATGTTTGGGAACCAGAGAGTAATGGCATACAAACCTTCCAGTGCATAGTGAAGCTCGTAGGTGTTATATAAATCATCATGACTGATGCTACATTTCTATTTCCCATAATTAAGTTTATTTTTTATTTGCTGTGTATTTTTCGGTAATGTAACTCTCATGTGGGTAGGGGAAGCATTGCATTCTGCTATTTGTTTCTGGTAAGTTGGAGTTGGACCTAAATCTTCATTTTCAGCTATCTGTTTGTTTGTTTGTTTGTTTGTTTATTTATAGCGCGCGCCAGACCCGAGGGTATCCGGGCGCGTGTTCAAGGATACTTTAAGCTTACATGTTACAGTTACACATTTCAGGAGGGTTACAGGGTGCATTAACAGTAAATGATGACAGTATACGTGTTACAGTTACACATTTTAGGAAGGTTACAGGGTGTATCAACAGTGAGTGATGTTAGTATGCATGGTTACATGCGCAGGTGAGTGTGCACAGGGGTTTGTGCACAGTATGCATTGAGTGTCGGGAGCAAGGTGGGTCAAACGGGTGATGAGCGAGGTATGCATTCGGCTGCAGATTGACAGGTGGGTCAGACGTGATTAGTCCTAGTCTAGTCGGTCATAGGTCATTTTCTTTGAGCCATTTAATGCAATTAAGTCTGAAGCGTGGATAAGATTGGTCAGACCTTAAGGATGATGGGAGGGAGTTCCATAGCTGGGCCGCTTTGACGGGGAAGCTGATGCCTCCGGCTGTGCTCAGCTTAAATGGAGGCACGGCTAGTTGGTTGGTGTATGCTTCTCTGGTAGGTCTGTTAGAAGTTCTCCTTTTGAATCTTTCTGTTAGGTATTTGGGGGCTAGGTCATTAATACTTTTGAAAGTCAGTGATGCTGTTTTGAGTTTAATTTTGTCAGCTGTGGATAGCCAGTTAGATTGTCTTCTGACGTCTGAGATGTGCTCTCTTCTTGGGATTCCTAGGGTGGCTCGAAGGGCTTTGTTCTGCAGGGTTTGGATTTTTTGCAGTGTGTGTTTATTGGACCCTATGTATAGTGCATTGCAGTAGTCCAATTTGGATAATACTAGGGCTCTTGATAGGGTGAGACAGCTGGCGGTGGATAGATATGGTTTAGCTGCTCTAATCAGCTTACAGGTGTAAGCGGTGCCAGAGGCCATCGCATTCACCTGCTTTGTTAGGGAGAGGCAAGAGTCGAGGTGAAAACCTAGTGTTTTTACTTCTTTCGCTACTTTAATGGTGTTGCCATCTATGACAAATGATGAGTAGTCATCGTTCAGTCTTTTGATATTTTGTGTGTTCCCCAGTATGATGAGTTCCGTTTTGTCATCATTCAGGCATAGGCCATGACGGGCCATCCATGCCTGGATGATGAGGTATATTCTGTTCACCAAGGCGAAATCCTGTTCATAATCCCCCGAAAGTGGGATGAGGATCTGAGTGTCATCTGCATAGTTTGTGTAGGTGACACCCAGAAGGTCCAGATCATCGAACAGGGGCTTCGTGAAGATGTTATACATAGTCGGAGAGACACAGGATCCCTGAGGAACGCCACATGTGATAGGTACTGGGTCAGCCGCTGCAGAGATGGAGAAAACCCTCATGGTTCTGCCGCTTAGGAACAATCTGATCCATGCAATGGCATGTATGGAGAAGTGGGCCGCGGTTTCCAAGTGGGTACAGAGCACATCATGATCCACCAGGTCAAATGCTGCTGAGAGATCCAGCAGGAGGAGTAGGGCAGTTTTTCCAAGATCTCTCAGCTCATCGACCTGGGGTTTGAGATCGATAAGTGCAGTTTCGGTGCCATGTTGAGGCCTGAAGCCTGACTGTCTGGTACCTAATAGTTGGTGCAACTCCAGATATTTTTGGATCTGTAGGTAGGCCACTCTGTCTAGGATTTTTAGCAGAAATGGTACCGTGGTGATTGGCCTGTAGTTAGTCGGGATGGCGGGGTCCAGGGTTTGCTTTTTAAGGAGCGGGAGGACCCATGATTGTTTAAGATTGTCTGGTACAGTGCCTGATGCAAAGGAAGCATTAATAAGTTTGGAGATAAATGGGGAAAGGTCTCTGGCCGCATCTTTTAACAGTTGGGCTGGGCATATGTCGCCTCGACAGTTAGTTGGTTTGAGCGAGAGTATTATTTTTTCAATCTCCAAGATTGCTACTTTGGTGAAGTTGAATTTATGTTCTGGCTTGGTAGAGGTAGGTGGTTTACCACTTGGGTTGGTTGAGGTGGGTATATTTTGTTTCTTTTTCTCAATTTTGGTTTGGAGTGTAGCAATTTTGTTGTTTAGAGCTTTTTGGATGTTAGAGCACCATGGTTTATTTTTATCGAAGTTGTCTGGAGTAGGGATGGGGTGTTCCAGTTCCTTTGGTATAAGAAATAGTTCTTTGGTTCCGGATTTAGCCTATAGTATTCTGTTGTTAAAGTTTTCTTTTTTGGCCTTCCTTATTTCATTTTTGTAGATCTTGGAGGCACTGATGAGAGCTATTTTATTAGTCTCTGATGGAGTTATTCGCCAGGCGGATTCGCATTTGCGTTTTTCAATTCTTAGGGATTTGAGGTGAGGGGTGAACCAGGTGTTTAAGTGTGCTCTGGGCTTGCTTTTTCTCATTTTCAACGGGGCGATAGTGTCCAAGGCTGTGGCCATGGTTGAGTTGAATTCGTTCACTAGGGCTGTTGGGTTTAGCGATTCAGATAAGGAATTTAGAGTTGGGAGGATAAGTGGTAGCAGTTTGTCTGCAGTTATGTTTTTTTTGTTTCTGGTCGGTAGGGGGGGGCTAATACAATTTCCTTGGGTTGGGTGGTGTTTTCATTTATGAGGAAGGTTACTAGTGCATGGTCTGTCCAGATTTGTGGGCAGACATAGGTGAGAGTTACATTACAGTTGTGGTTGGCTACCCAGTCGATTGTTCGACCTTTTTCGTGGGTAGGTTGTGAGATTCTTTGGGTAAATCCCAGTTCTGTGATGACATTGGCGATGTTAGTCGCTTGCAAGTCTTTGTGGTCATTGAAACCTAGGTTCATGTTTCCCAGGAGGATGGCTTGTGAGGAGTTTTTTAGATTGTTTGAGAGGATCATAGAGATGTCCTCCTCAAAGGTTCCAATGGGACCTGGAGGCCTATAGATGAGGTGTATGTTGATAGATTGAGAGGGTGATGTTGAGAGTTTGGTGGTTAAGGATTCACAAGATTTGGTGATTGAGGGCATTTCTATTGTTATGGCGAGGTTGTTTTTAGCGATGATGGCTAGGCCGCCTCCTCGAGAGTCGGTTCTGTCCTCTCTGAGAATGTTGTAGTTAGGGGGCAGGGCGAGCATCAAAGCGGGTCCTGCTGCTTGGTGAAGCCAGGTTTCCGTTATGGCTAGAAGGTCATAATCGCCTATTTGGATGAGATCGGCAATTTTGGTGGCATGTGCTATCAATGATCTAGCATTAATGAGGGCACCCTTCAGCAGTATGTTTGGTTTGGGTGTCGCAGGGGTGACATGGCTTTTCTTTTTGGTGGGTCTGATGCTTGATTTGCGGTGGTTGTTAATGGGGCTGTCAGCGTGGGAATCTCTTTTAGTGGGGGAGGTGTCTAGTTTGGGGGCATTGCGTTGGTGGTTTCTTGTATTGCTGGGTTTGGTGGCTAGTCTGGCTAGGGGTTCATAGATTTTGGGTAGTCTTGATCGTAGTTTTGCATTTCTACTTAAGGTATCGCATGGGATATTTGTTATGGGGTGGTGGGTGGTAGGTATCTTTATCTTTATAGTTTTTGAGTTAGTGTCTGGGATGCTGGTCGGTCGGGGCTCGTCATCAGAGTTTGACGTTGCAGTAGGAATAGACTGCGGTGGGTGGTTTGCTGCTGTCATTGTATAGCAAAGGGTAATCAGGAGGAAGAGGATGGGGATCATTCTAAAGAGCATACAGTGGCTGTCAACACGGTGGCTAAGTATGGGCAGTGGTAACACAATGGCTAGGTAGGGGCAGCACACTGGCTAGGTGTGGGCAACACAGTGGCTAGATGTGGGATGCACAATGGCTGGGTAAGGCAACACGGCGGTTGCGCGATTGAATCTAGATACGCAGGGTTCACCCAGATTCAGAAATCAGGGTAAGGCTAAGGTGCGTGTGCAGACAGGGTTCATCTAAATTCAGGGGTTCAAAAGTGGGGCTAAAATGCATGTGCGAGCAGGGTTTACTTAAATTCGGAATTGGAGGTAGGGCCTGGGTGGCAGATACCTATGCGGCACCTAGATTAGCAGTACAGTGGGCTAAAGCACAAGGCAGCAGTACAGTAGGCTAAAGCACAGGCAGCAGTATAGTAGGCTAAAGCACAGGGCAGGGCATCACCTAGATTTGAGACAGTGCAGTGGGCTAAAATGCAGCACTTAGATTAGCAGTACAGTGGGCTAAAACACAAGGCAGCAGTACAGTAGGCTAGAGCACAGGCAGCAGTATAGTAGGCTAAAGCACAGGGCAGGGCATCACCTAGATTTGAGACAGCACAGTGGCCTAAAATGCAGCACCTAGATTAGCAGTACAGTGGGATAAAACAGTAGGCTAAAGCACAAGGCAGCAGTACAGTGGGCTAAAGCACAAGGCAGCATTACAGTAGGCTAAAGCACAAGGCAGTAGTACAGTAGGCTAAAGCGCAAGGCAGGGCATCACCTAGATTTGAGACAGCGCAGTGGGTTGAGATGCAGCACCTAGATTAGCAGTGCAGTAGGTTAAAAAGACCAGGTGACTAGGCGTGGCAGGACTCGGGTCAGAATAGTTCCAAGGGTCTGATGTCCCGCCTGACCGCGGGAGGTATTGGCAATATCTTTCATGTCGAGAAGTATGCAGTGGCAGGCAGTAGTGAATTAGCATTAGAAGTTATAGTTGCTAGCAGGCCAGAGAGCAATGGTGGCAGTGGGATATAGAGTGGGGCAAACAAGAGACGCTGATTGCTATAGCGGGACAAGGTAGTAGCTGGCAATCTATGACAGACAATCATGGAGAGCTTGGCAGATGTATGGCTCTGTAGAAGGGCTCAACAGTGCAGTAGTCATAGGCACATGTGAGCAGGTTAAATCTGTGAGCACAGATGGCATTGTGCGAACATGAGCTCTTCAGGGGTATTTTCTCATATTTCCATGAGGTATGCATAGCTCAGGTGTTTTGTCTTCACCTAGATGATGGACAATCACTTTTTCAACACTTCCATCATGAACTTCAAAGCCATATCTGTAAAATCCATTTGTATTGATCACATCTTCAATCATCTTTTCTATGCTTTTTTCCTTCATAACTGTATAGGAACACCTGCCCATTTTCTAGATTAGATGCTTGAAATGTGTAAATATTGCCTTTTACATGATGCCTTAAAATGTTGAATACTTCTCATGGTGAAAGTTGCGTTTGTTTGTTCATATAAACTATACTGCACATTCTGGAGGAAAAAGTCAAATTATTTATTAAATTCAAAATGAACAGTGTTTCCCTCACACACTAAGATCATTACACATACGCAGGCAGTGGGTTTGTGGCTCAAGAATAGACACACTCATAAGGGATGATGTCGGGACATAGTGGTAAAGGAAGGTTGTCTGGAAGGTTCCATGTGACATCATCTATGTTCTAAAAAAATTTAAAGCACATCTTTACATCTATGGAAACAACATTTTTAAAATCTTTTTTCTATTTTTTCTGTTTACATTTTTATGTGGGGAGACTAACATCTACATTTCTTTTCTTGTTTTATTTCCTATCTCATTCCTTTTTCTATCTATATTTAAAAATAAAACAAAATCATTTTTACAAAAAAGATTGCAACAGAAGTAAACACCTGCTTTGAATTTTAAAAAATATAAACACACGTTTCTAGCTAGAAATACTGATGATGGATGAGGTCTGGATATAGTGATAAATAAAGGATGTCTGCGTGTAGTGATAAATGAAGATCTCTGAACATAGTGGTGAAGGATGGTGTCTGGATATAGGGATAAAGGAAGGATCTCTGGACTTAGGGGCATATTCTGATGGAGGTTTAATTATTCATGTGTGAATTCCCCATTCAGAATCTGCACCTGTTTTTACACCTGTTTCCTATCTTTATAATGGGTCCTATTCTGCTAGAGGTGTAATATCCCCATGGGGTTGTTCCATCTCTAGCAGAATAGGGTCTAGTATAAATTTAGAAAACGGGTGTAAAAACAAATGTACAATCCAAATGAGGAATTCACCCATGAATTACACCTCTAGCAGAATAGGGCCCTACGTTCCACACTATATACTAGAATGGGTCTCTATGTGCTGCTAACAAGTAACCTGTGTGTATCAATGGGGTAAACACCATATCTTCAGCAGCCTCACTAGATGCCCTTTACACTGATTCCTCTAACTTCCCCTGCTCTCACTGATCATCCAAGAAGGATGGCAAGATGGGGGATCTTCTGATCAGTAAAGACATGCCATCCACGCCTCACCCCAATTACATAATCTCATTTTCTTTTGAGTATGTTTGTATTCAACTCCTTGTTCCACCTCCTCTTGCATAATTATCATCTATTGGCCTCCTTGATTCTTCAATCTCTCTTTTCCAATGATTTAGACCTCTTAATCAAGTCTCTGCCACTGAACTCATGGCAATTCAACCTGGCAAACATGACTACGGCCACTGTCTTCACCTTGACTCCTCATACTCTCACCATTTTCTGATCACTCTCTTCAATCAGCCGGCCCAAGTTTGCTGAAACTCACTGGACTAAATGACTCTTGATCTGAACAAAGTCAGGCCCTTCCTATAGGTGCTCTTTCCATCTGTTACCAACTCCAGTGAGAAGGCCTTCCAAGATTTTAACGTAGCACTTGTGCTCTCATTGAGGACCATTATCCCTATTGCCCCTGTCCTGAACCTTGGATCTCTCGAACCATCTAACATCTCAGAACCCTATTGTGAGGGGTCAGAAATGTGAGGCGGACAACTTTGTAAAGAGTTTTAAACTTTAGCCATTTTATTAAATAAAAAGGTTGGATAAACGCCTCACTATCCCTACCCTGATGAGGATTTCCCTGTCTAAAATAAGCTAAAAAAACACTCTAAAAAAAGGATATCTGCCCCTCACACTTTTACATTCAATAAAGCAATAAGGAAATGTATGGCAGTTCAATCCAAAAATGATATATAACATAAACCACATTCACAATATGACCACTGTCTCTTTTCATAACCTGGGTGAATTCCTCTTCCCCAGGTTTGAGCAAGGTTTTGCTCCACAGTTCAAAAGACATCAGGAAATCCTCTTTTTGCTACAAAGTTCCAACACAGTTCTTGCAGATTCAAAATTGATAATTAAAAGTTCAGTTGTATCAACAATGTACTATATATATATTTATCACCAGAACAAAGATTATGCCCAAAGTATAAGACATTTCTAAGACAACTACCAGGACTCCAAGAACCGAGGAAATAGTTTCTAGGATTTTCATTCCCACACCGATCTTTACAACAATAATAAATCCCCCAGAAGGGCGACCCCTGCTGGCTTTAGTTGCCAGTTGGAACCTCGAGTCAAAACCATCAATGTGACATTTTGAGACCAACCATGATTCCTGTATACATATAATGCTGTTAGTAACAATATCTGTGCATAGCTCCTTAGAGGAAGTTAAATGTGAGTAACCGCTTGATTTCCAGGATAATATGGAGATCTTATTCTAAAGTCCCACTCTTAGATTTTTAAGTTCTGCTATGGATTCCTTCAAAGTTTGGGCCAGTAGCATCCATGAATTGACATCATCACATTTAGGAGTAAGCCAGTACCTCCATTGAAATTTCTCTCTTTTCTGTCCTCTCGAACTTCCTCCACCGGTATATAAAGTCCCACCCCAAAATTCCTGTTGAACCCTTCTATTCTTTCTCTAGTATCATCCCTTTTGTTTCCGCTAGGTAGTTGTTCTTGGGGTTGAATACTGACACTCAGATTAAAATCTTTTATGTCATATCCCAATCTATTTAGTTCCATAGTCTCTTTTAGGACCAAATCATGTACGGTACGTGAATGGAATACCAATCGTACAAAGTCAAAACGATCCAGATGGATGTAATCGATTAGTTTTAAGTCTGCAGATGTTAACAGTCTCAAATTAGGAATTTCCCTAAACAGCGACAAAACACAGTTTCTATTCAGGCTGGGAGGGCCTCCATGGTCAAATAGAAAGAATAAAAACATACTCGGATAGTCAGTCATTATGGGTCGCCGCCAACATATTTTCCCAAAGTCCCCCATTCTGTGATGGTTTTGGGATAAAGTCCTCTGCAGCTACGTTAAATTCGGTTGCCTCTTCATAGAATTCCTTCCCATAATTTCCCTCGGCCGCCATAGCTACCCCTTTGTGCGTGTAATTCTTTCTTAGGAGTATCCGGGGAGACTCCCTTATAGCTGGCGGTTGCCGTAACCAGTGGATTTGAATTATTTTCCTGAATTGAATTAGGATAGTGAGGCATACTTTGTTCTATCATGCTTTTGAT
Organism: Ambystoma mexicanum; assembly: GCF_040938575.1. Taxonomy (NCBI): domain Eukaryota; kingdom Metazoa; phylum Chordata; class Amphibia; order Caudata; family Ambystomatidae; genus Ambystoma; species Ambystoma mexicanum. Next base: position 730,371,316 of record NC_090923.1, read on the forward strand.
CAAAGAGACCAAAGATGCATTATCCATAGTGATACATTCTTCAATCTTAACATTATCCGTAAGATCCTTATTTTTCACTCCTACGCTTCAATCCATTTTATGGACTATGTCAGCTGGAGAAGCCTCCAGTTTAGCTGGTTCAATTTTTTCTGTAAGTTCCTTATTTTTCACTCCTATACTTGGGTCCATTTTATGGAGATTGTAATCTGGAGATACATCAGTTTTAAATCATTTAGTTTGTTCGATATATCTCCAAAAAAGTGTTGGGACCCACCATTTTGTCCTTGTCCATATTTTGGGGAAGATTTAGATCAATGGACTTCTTCTTTACCTCAGTTGAAACAGGTCCACTTTCCTGAATTTTGTTAACTGGTCCCGGATTACGGGATTTTGATCCATGCACATACGAAACATTTTGTGAGGAATCTTGCACTCGCAATTTTTTGGAAAACAAGTGATATGTTTCTTTACTTTCGATCTCTTTAGCACCTTTAGTGCCCTTATGCCTCATTTCGTCTGTTAAGATATTTGAGGCTATCCACACTTTCGTTTCCTTGGTGCATGTTGGCAACTCAGTTTCCCGAAAGGGGCCTGTGGAGTCTTTGTTCTCACACGCCTCGTTTGGCCCAACTGGTCTTGATTTACAGCCCCCTTTATTATCCGCTTTGCCCCTACCCAAAACGTTTTTCTTTTTTATTGTTGGGAGGGCATCCTCCTGCTTTGGGGGATGAAAGGAATTTGATGTTTGCATTACGCCCATCAAGGACTTGGATTCATCATCCAACTGTTGCAAGTCCTTAAGAACTTCATTGCAGGACTCATTCTTCAGTTTTCTTTCGAATATATTCCGACTTTTTTCAGAATTTTTATTTTGTCTAGCATTCAGTTTCTGTAATCTAAGCAAAGAGTGTCTTTCTTTACGGGTAAGTAACAACGTTGGGGTTCCATCAATGTTGGTTGCCCCCTCTACTTCTTCATAGTTAGTGTAGGGTCCGCTCTTCTCAACTTCTGTTTCTAGATCAATCAAGTCGGTCAACTCCGACGGACTGTCACAGTTAACATTTTCCTCCTGAAAGGAGGACGTAGACGAGTCTTCCACATATTGCATAAGTTGCAGAGTTTTAATTGCGTCTGTCAAGGTGGTTACCAAAGATATCACTTCACTGATCTTCACAGAATTAGATGCTATTTCTTTCATTAAATGCCTGTCCTGTTCTACATCCCTTATACCCTTGGGCGATTTAATTGGTTCAGGGGCCCCATCTGTGGCATTTAACATATTTGTAAATCCTCCCATCTCTTTTTTAACATTAGTACCTACTAAAATGGTCTGCGTATATTGAGTGCTCTTGCATAATGATCCCCTCTGCCTTGAGCATTGTTTGTTGAATTGGTATTTCTGGGTTTTTAAATACTCTTGGCTTGAGTATTGCGTGTATGCTTTTGTTTGGACTAAAACTTCCCTGCAGGGTTTTTGGGCCTTCCACCAACTCACACGCTTGCTTGGACAGTCACTTTGGTTTAATAAGTAAAACATTCCTTGGTTTCGTACAGTTCAGTATTCAGAATTGTTATCACTGCTTCTCTCACACACACGTGAGTGAAACTGCCTGCTGGGAACACGCGGATAGCTTTGGAGCGCTCCAGAGTCACTTGCAAGCTGTGAACTGACCGGGTAAGTCGCTCGCTCCCTCTCTGCTTGGTGTTTGGTGTTCGTAGGTCTTCTGAGGTTGTGGCTCCTCATCAAACAGCCTCCTCTTATCCACCTCGACTCGTGCCACTTGAAAGTGGAGCTTCCTTCCACTCCGGAGAGGCTCAGGTGCAACCCAGCTACCTGAAGCCTTTAATGAGGGTACACTTCCCTTGCTACTTCTACTTCATGCTGTACGACCTCTGCAAAATAAGCCTTCAATTTGCAAGCGTCCTTTTCTTACGCTTCACACTGCGTGATCTCTGCAACAGGAATAACTCGAGGCAAAGACCCTCCCAGGACCCGACACTGCTCTTAGCTGTGCGGTGATCCTGGTGCATTCTCTTATGCCAGCTTCACTTTCCTCGGCCTGCACTGCTTTCTCCTCCCCTGCTGCTCCGGCTGTTCATGCTCTCCCTTTTCCTGCACATGAGGGGGCTTTTTAAGCCTCTCAGTCGCCCTCAGCTGTAGGTCATTTACATTAATTAGCTGACCTCTCCAACAGCAGTATTCCTCTGCATCCCTCTTCCTTGTCCCAGTACTGAGGGAATTATGTGACTTGAAGTCCCTGACAACCAAGTTAGTTTTCCTAACTTCTTCTACCTTACAATAAGCCATTCAAAGAGGAAAATTAAACAAGGAGGTTTCTCCTTCCTTCTGCCTCGAATGCTCCCACATGTTCGCGCGAAGTGCCCTGTTATTCCACATGTCCAACATACCGGAGGCGCTCTTCTGACTAGCCCCCTTTGGTTAAATCCTCTTAGCACATTTTGGTTATCATTCTGCATATTCTGAAACCCACCTTGGTTATTTTGAAAACCTCCCAGATTATTATGGAAGCCATCCCTTCCTCTGCAGGCCATTCCTCTGCCAACAGGATAAACCCATTCCCTCCTTGGTCCATCTGACGCTGATTATTCACCTGCGATGTACACACTGCTTGCTGCATTCCCATCCCTTCTCTGCCTGTCAGTACCACCCCTTCGATGGCGTATTTTGACAATTTCTTCTGAACTAACTTGGCTTCCTCTAGTTTTCTAGCATCTCCTTTCTTCTTTTTTTTCTCCTGCAACAGCCGGCAGTGATGCACTATAGTCAGCTGTATCTCTGCCCATGGCTTCGCTTCCATTCCCACTAATTTCTTGAGCTGTCTCTGCATCTGTTCTGGCAATCCCTGACACTGAATATGGTAAAATACTGGCACTGATTTCCCCCACGACTCCCTCGTTTCCAAAGTCCAGCGTTCCTGAATACTTTGAATATAACCAAGCGAATCTTCGTCATCTTTCATCTTACGTGCCATAATTTTACCCATATCTGACGTATTAGGATACTGTACCATGAGCGCTCGCCAGACGTCTGCTCTACAATTATTAAATGGTGCATGAGCTGTGTTCTGTGCTGTGACACTTGAATAACCTGTTCTTGTCCAAATGTCATCCACGCTTTCCCCAGGAATGGCTGCTAGGAGACCCTTGATGTCCCCTATAGTTAGAGTATTTCCTACTGTCACCTTCCCTAGCTCATAAATCCATTTTCCCGCACCCACCGTTAAACTAGGAAGTTTACATCTTAAATCCTTGTACATCTGTGGCCAGGGGATATACTGCGGTCTGGCCCCTCCTTTCTCCAATAAAGGGGACTGCGTGAACCTAAATCTGCAATCGGCTCCCATCGTCTGCCTATCCATAGTGAGGACAATGGTTCCTGATTGCCTTCTACCTGGCAATGACCTCAGCCTGTTTACATATGGTGGCAACTCTCCCTTCTCACTACACGATTGTCCTTTAGGTCGCCCTGGGTACGCCATGGGATCTGGCGTCCTATCTTTAGGTTGCTCCATATCAGACCATCTCACTTCCTTATCTGTCTGCTGACATCCCTTGGGACTACATGCACTTCCTCCCTCCTCCCCATGGAAGTTTTCCCTGTCTCCGTTTGACATATCTAGTCCCCAACTAGTATGACTCTTGTCTCTTTCATCCCTATTTAAGGTCAGCCTGTCTAAGGACAAGGCTCTATGCTCGAGACTGAATGGGCTTCCTTCTTCACCTTGTGATTGGGTGACTATAGATCGATCTTCTTTTCCTCTTCTTCCCGATTCACCTCTTGCTCTCATCTCTTGATAGCAGTGGTCGAAGAGAGCGGGAGCGGTCGGGAGCGGTGCTCCTCTACTTTTTAAAATTGCCTTTTACAGCTCCTATACTTTTATTAAAGAAACCGTTCCGGAATGGTTTCGTTTTAAAATAAAAGTCTAGGAAGAAGTTGAAACTTGCACTTTCAGTGCACTGCACTGAACGTTCCCTTAAACTGCAGGTGCAAGTGTTTGGGGGGGTGTATTGTGTGTTGGAGGGGCATGGTGATGGGGTTTGTGAGGAGTGGGTGCAGGCCAGCAGGGAACATAGATCCACTACTTCTTTTCGTAGACTTCGACCACTGCTTGATAGGCTTTATCGATCCTATCTTAGATACTTCCTATCTCAAAATTCTCATCTAATGTAACTTTATATGGCCCTGACTTTGCTCCCTGCGACGGCAGAAACTCCTCTACGGTTATCCTAGATGGTCCTGCCATTGCTCCCTGTGACGGGAGGAACTTCTCTGTATGGCTCCATGATATTGCTGGACTCGGTTCCATGAACTCTTTCTCAATGCGATCAATATCGTGTTCCCTTTGTCTCCTTTTTTGCTCCATTTCTTCACCTAATTCCCTTTGCTTTCTCTCTTCCCAGCTAACCCTTTCCTCTTCTCCTCTTTCCTCTTCCCTTATTTCATTGGCTCGATGCTCTTTTTCTTCCCTTCGTCTTTGCATTCTTTTATCTCGTAATCTCTTTGCTTCCTCCTCTTCTCTCTTCTTTTCTTGCCTGTCTCGTTCTTTGATTGCTCTCTGTCTGCTATCATACTTTCTTTGCTCTTCTGCCCTTTCTTCTTTCTTTTGCTGTTCCTCCTGATACGTCTGTTCTCGCCTCTGCCTGCTCTTTCTTTTGTGCTCAGCTTCTTTCAATTGTTTCTCTCGTTCCCTGTCTTTTCTATCCTGTTCATCTTGATCTTCCTTTCGCCTGACTTCCTCGATACTCTTCCCATCGAGCTTAAGCAATATCTGTCCACCCATCCATTCGTTCTGTATGAGCATTACTTTGTCAGCTTTATCCTCTTCTCCTTTCCATCTCTTAATCTCTCATTCTATTTCTACTGATACATTCGGTTGTTCACTCTTCTCTTCTCTGTCTTGTAAGACCTTAAAGATCACCTCCTTTCCTTTAGTCTTTTCTGGGCTATCGTCACTGCTGTAAGCAGGTGGTTCATGTATCGGATTACTATATCCTGTTTCTGCTTTAGTTCCCTAAACGGATACAAGCCTTCATCTTTTGTGCTATCGCCATTTACTTCGGGTGAAGTAAGGGGAGCAGAAGGCTCAGCACCTTCCTCCCTGCACTGATTAAACATCCAGTCCTCGGGAGGCGGGTCTTCCCGTTCCTCCTGGTACATCTTCCAGAGCTCTAAAATAGCTAACCTCTTTTCCAATTTCTTTGCTGTGTACGCAGCGTGCAAGTATGTGGTTGTGTGTTACAAAACCGTTTTTGACAGCGATCCCCCTTGGGGCCATGGCATGAACATCTTCTCTGCTGTACCCTTGACCAATTCCGCACTATACTGTTTGAGCTTGGGTGTGTGTTTTGGCAGCATCTTGCACAGGTGTATCTGTGGAGTAACATCCCCCATTGTGACAAGTCTCAATTGACTGTCAATACTTACCATTAGTCACACTAATACATTTCAGAAAAACAACAAATATGAGCGCGATCCAACACTCGTGGCTCAAAGCCTCTACTTCTCAATTAATCTACCTATTCAGTCGGCTATGACAATGACTAAAAGATAGATAACAACTTTTTCCTCTTCCTTAACCTCAATTTTTCTCTTGTCGCTTCTATACACTTTTTTCAAGTTCAAAATACACAGACAGATCAGTCTGTTAAACCATAATAATATAGTGCATTCTTATTATGAATATTGGCCTAAGCCCATTCGCGTTACGCAGAAAACTGCATTCGCAAAATTCCGATTTTGGGTTAACTTCGCCGCCGTTTTAAGACTCATCCAGCATTTCGATTTCGACTCACGTTCCATGTTCTAAAATGGTGGACTGTGTTTTCAACTTGCAGTCAAGCCGAATGACCTTTGCGTTTTGTTAATGTTTAGGCTGACCGAGAGCAGATTGTTTAACTTATGCAAAGAAACCTTGTGCTTCATAAGAACTGTCATTTAAGTGTTGTCTGCGCTCACAAGCCTCATCCTCGTATAAACACCAAGACAATAGAAAGTAAACTCTGATCGTATGCTTTGGCTGAGCTGTATTGTAGCGACTCTTGGAAAAAGGCTTACCGTGGATTCGAGAACCAACGGCATCATTGTATTTTGATGGACATGTATACTTGTTTAATCCTTTGTATAACATTGTAACATCTGTCATGTGAACTAGGCACGAACTCTAGCCCGTGAATTATTAACTTGGAGAGAGGCTGGACAATATTTCTAAAATGGTATAAATATGTCTGTGTTTAGATGGCCAGCACTCTCACTCCTCACTGTGTCTGCTAGTACACACTACGAGGTGTTGGGAGCCAGATAGCTATCGGTTTTGCTTTGTAAACTGTACAGTAATAAAAGATACTTGTATATTTTCAGCCCTTGATTGGTGTATTTCATTTGTGGTACTAAGCCTCGATATTTGTTTGGTCTTTCAGATGGCGCCCGAATAGGGACCCTCAAGATTTATGCCACCTCGTTGAAGAGAAGACGCGGCCATTGGACCGGGGTCAGAGAGTGAGAAAAAAGGGTGCCCCTTTGTATGAGAAGTGACACCTCAACAGTACTGCACAATCCAATACCTGAATGGTGAGCATGCGGTTCGAGAGGGCATCTTGATGAGGGTCCTCATATTGAGGCGGGCAGTTTTTCCGAAATCACCAATCACGAGGGTCCTTTGTCCTTTGTAATCCGATTGGACCTCCTCAGTCCTTTATAATCAGGTGAGTTGTGCCCCAATTCCTAAGTATCCCGATATTTGGTTGCAGTTTTGTCCTCATGAGCACAAAAGACGCCAGGTAACACCAGTGATCTGACATGCCTGGGAAATTGTCTGCCTGTTTCAGGGGTTTATTCCGCAGAGACAGACAATCTTTGGAATTTGGCCGACCGGCACCACAGGAGGGGTCGCCGGCATGTACTATGTGCTGTAAGTACACCATTGGTAGTATAGTATTCAATGATATTTGGCACAGACAAACTAGTTCATGGTAGTTTTGAGATTGCCCTTATAGAGTATTTAGAGTCTATATTGTTAGAGAAAAAAGCTAGGCCTGCAGCATTTGATATAATTCAGAATTGGAAAAAAGAAGCTATGCAGCAACTTAAGAGTAAAGAGAAGCATTTACGTCGTCATATGTCTAATTCAGAAAAGACATTCTTGTATGATCAACAGAAACAGTCAGAGTCTGTTAGAAACATGGATAGGGCTTTCCAACTTGGTGTACAGAATATATATCCGTCTAAAGATTTTAATATCTCAGATGAACTAATTGATCAACTTTAAAATGAACGTAGGACTGGTGCCACTGCACTGCCTCCTTATGTATCTGTTGCTCCTCTTCCTATTGTTGCTTCTTCTTCTGTATCTCCACCTTTACCGACTATTACTGTTCCTGTGATTCCGTCTTTGTTGCCAGCGGTAGTGTCTCCACTACATGTTTTACAAGATTTGTCTACTCTCTCTCTCTCAAGCAGTTATGCTCCACTTGTAGCAAATGAAGGGGTGAGTGCTGAATCAAAAGTATTGACTTGTAGCACAGTTTCCAAAAATAAGAAGAGAGAATTATATACATGACCTAAAAAATGTATAGAGAAAGGTGAAAAATCAGCTGTATTAGCTACACTTCTTGATCTAGAAAGTATTCCTGAACAGAATGTTTTTATTGAGGGGATGGGAATACACTTGGCTGTATTGTGGAATAATTTGACGGACATGGATGTCCCACAAGGGTTAAGGGATTTGCATGTCTTAGCTTAGTCAAGGGATACTGCGGGGAAAGTAAATGAGCAAGTCAAGAGGGTTTTTGAGTTTAGGAGGGAGTTAGAATGGTTACAGAATGATGAAGTAGATGGTGCTAGATTGGACGCTTTGTATGTGCAGAAACGGTTCCTTCCTCCTTGTAAATCAATGAGCGAAGATACACGAATTTGCACAAGGGATGCGCTTAGATGGATTTGGGATGTGTCGAAATCTCCCATAGAAGTATATGATACGTTTAGTCAGTATACTCCAGAAATGCAGAAAAAAGTGTTACAGGTAATGGTAGAATACCTGCAGGATGAGTGTATGAGGAAAAAGATTTGTTGTCCCGCAGATTTGATGATTATTTATGAGAGCATTTGCGCCTGATACTGCTTTGACTACTTTAGAGCTCGATCTAGCCCTATTGCTTAACAAACGTTCTGAGTAGCCTACTTCTCAGTTGCCTATGAGAGAGGTTCTTCTGACATTTGTTCCTAAAGTTGAGATTCCAGCTAATGTTGCAACAGGCAAAGTGGCCACTACTATTGAAGCTCACGGTGTATCACAAATTGTTCATGTCCCTTTCTCCAGACAGGAAGTGAACACTATTAGGCAGTCGATTCCAGACATTAGGAAAAATCAAACAGGGTATTATAAAGAAATAGAATCTGTCTTGCATTCATCAGTTTTCACCCTGGGTGATATAGACTTGTTGTTCCCTGTGATCCTACCTGCTGATTTATGGAAACAGATTAGGTCTGTAGATGATCAAGCAGGACTGGGTGACACGTGAGTTAACTTGGTGCGGTTAGACGGAGAAAGGAAAACTGGTGAGCGACCACTGCAGGTGATACTGACATTGCCAGACAGAATAGTAACAAAATTAAAGACTCGGGTTCCTGAAAGAAGGATTGTTTGGGACAAACTCACTGCTTGTACCCAAGGGAAATCTGAAGGTGCTACCGAATTCTTTAATCGGTTCGAACAAGTATTTTCAGATTTTAGCAGACAGGTTTTAAGCACCGAGTCAGGGAAAAGGTTGTTTGTGGATACATTTGTGTGCGGATTGTAGCCTGATATCCAATCACAATTCATGACTTCCAAAAGTGCTTGACAAGCTAAATAACAATCCGAAGTATTGCATATGGCTCCGTATTACGAAAATAGAGTCAATAATTAAAAAGATAGGATTGAAAAGAAAAAGGGAGACCTGAAAACTGAAGTATTGTTGCAACAGATAGTTAGAGGAACCAGAGGTGGGAGTACACAGTTTAGAGGCCAGTATACTCCACAAAGTAATACACAGTTGGGTCCTGTACACCTGAACCAGTGTGCTTATTGCAGACAAGAGGGCCATTGACGAGCCCAATGTCCGATCCTTCAGCAGAGATCGAATAACACATATGGTATCTTGGGTAGACGATCCAGAGGCCGCCCTGCGGTAGGGGGTCCTAGTAGAAGCCAGTTAGCTCAAAATCCACAGTCATTCGCTCAAGATAATCAGCAACCTAGTATAGATAGTAGAAATATTTTTGATAATCCTTCAACTGCCTATCTTTCTGAGGATCTTGTCTTTGATGATATATTGTTTCGTTAGGACAGCCCGAAGCAGGGTCTGAAACCGGTGCCTATTCCTGTCGATCAGAAAGGGCCCTATGTTGAGATGAAAGTGGGAATAGGAAGCATCTATTTTTGATAGATGCAGGAGCACAGAAGTGTTCCATATTTCACTCACGGGTTCCAGATATTCCACTGTCAGGGCAGAATAACATTTCTGTAGGGTTTTCTGGCATGCCAGTGGTTAGTCCGGTTTCTTAGGCGATACCGATTTCACTGGGGCCGTTCACGGATCACGGCCCATTTCTTCTAATGACGAATTGGGGTGAGAATTTGTTGGGGTTGAATCTGTTGAAGGAATTTAATGCAGTAATTAATTGTTCTTCGGATGGAGTACGTTTGACGATTTCACCCCAGCAATCTTCTGCCTCACAATTTTTGACTAGACCTTTACCGTCTGAATTTAGTAAAGTTCCGGAATGTTTATGGGTGGTTGACGACAATGATGTCAGCATTTTGCAAATTGAACCTGTTAAAATTGTTTTGAAGCCAGGAGCTAAGTTGCCACGTATTCCACAATATAAGATTTCAGTTGATGGTGAGCAAACTCTAAAAAGCATAGTTTCTGATTTTGTTCATCATGGAGTGATTGAGGAAATTGCAGGAAGTTTGTGCAATAGCCTGATTTTACCAGTGTATAAGAAAGGGGATAATGCGATTCCTTTCCGTTTTATTATTGATTTCCGTGCTATCAATAAGATTGTTGCTCCACAATTCCCAATTGTGCCTGATGTAACCACAATATTAACGATGATTCCAGCTTCTGCTACTCATTTCAGTGTGGTGGATCTTAAGAATGCCTTCTTTAGCATTCCCGTACACGTGGATAGTAGATATTTGTTCACGTTCATCCTAGGGGGCGCTCGTTTACATTCACTTGTGGCCACAAGGGTACATGGAGAGTCCGAGCATTTACAGTAGAGCTTTGAAAGAGCAGCTCGATACACTTGAGTTGCCTCCCACTTGTACATTGTTGCAGTATGTTGATGATCTTCTTTTAGCTGCAGACTCAGAAGTTGCTTGCAAAGAGGGTACTGTGTTGTTGCTTATTCATCTAGCAGAGCATGGGCATAAGGCTTCATTGAAAAGTTTCAGTAATGTCGACAGGAGGTTGCCTATCTAGGCTATCTCCTGTCAAAGGAGGGAAGAAGACTGACACCTGAACGGATAAAAAGCATCTCTAGCATGTCTGTCCCAAATACACAGAAATAGGTCAGAGCCTTGATAGGAATGGCTTCTTATTGTAGACAGTGGATCCCTGATGTTTCACTAGTGATAAAACCAATGTTGGCATTGACAAAGAAGGGCATTTCTTTTCCATTACCGTGAAACCTCGAACACCAGAAAGCTTTTGATCTGCTCAAGGCTGCACTGTGTTCAGCACCAGTTTTGGGCACACCAAATTATGAGAAGGCCTTTGTGTTATATGTGCATGAATGTGATGGATGTGCTTTGGCTGTGTTAATGCAGGAACATGGGGGGAAGAATAGACTGTGCGGTTTTTTTTCCTCCACACTTGATCCTGTTGCATGCGCTTTGCCGAGATGTTTGAGGGCTGTCGCTGCTGCTGCGTCCGTAAAACAAAGTGAGGGTATGGTTTTAGGTCACTCTTTAACCGTGATTGTACCCCACTCCGTAGACGTTCTATTAAACAGAACGCAAACGCAACACCTTACTTCCGCACGATTAACAAGATACAAATTGTTTTTATTTGCTCCACATATCCAAATTAAGAGGTGTTGCGTATTGAATCCGGCTGAACTATTGCCTCTTCCGCAAGTCATTGCTTGCAGTGACAACATGTCACATGACTGCCTCTATACTACAGAACAAGAAACCAAAGGCAGAATTGACTTAAATGACACACCATTGAAAGATCCGCAAGGGGAGCTATTTTGCGATGGCTCCTGCTTCAAACTTCCGGATGGTACATCCACTGCTGCTTATGCCATCACTACATTAAGCACGATTGTGGAAACCAAGAGAATTTCACATAACTCAGCGCAGGCCGGAGAGATTATCGCATTGACTTGAGCTTGTGAACTTTCCGAAGGGCTTAGAGTAAATATATTTACAGATAGCCAGTATGCCTTTGGGGTGGTTTACAACTTCGATAGACTATGGGCAGAATGGGGTTTCTTGACCTCACACAGAACTAAAATCCAATATGGTACCTTGATAGTTCAGCTACTCTCAGCACTTGTGCTTCCTACTCAACTAGCAATCATGAAGTGCGCCGCACATCAGAAAGTAACAGACCATGTAGGGAGAGGAAATGCTTTTGCAGACAGGATAGCTAAACAGACTGCCATTGATTTATGTTCAGAAATGTATATAACAAAAGAAGCTATGAATACTGTACAGTAGATGAAGGAACTGATTTGATAAAAAATATTCAAGCTGATGCCTCTCCAGAATAACTTAAGCACTGGGCTGAGGGTTTAGCAAATTTGGATGAGGAAGGTTGTTGGATAGACAATGTAAGGAAAAGATGGATGCTACACAATGCTTATGTCACCGCTATGGCTCCGATGGCTCATGGTCCTACCCATATATGTGCTAGAAAAATCTGTAAATTACTAGAACCTGTCTGGGTAAATGTAAATATCTCAAAGACTGCTGAGCGTTTGGTCCAAAACTGTATGGTATGCTTACAGCATAATGTGGGGAAGGGTACAGCGACACAGAGGGGTAGTTTTGGTCCTCCCTCTGTGCCCTTTGAGCTAATACATTTCGACTTCATCGAAATGGAGTGCTGCTACAACTATAAGTACATTCTGGTAGTCATTTGTGCCTTTAGCAAGTGGGTTGAAGCCTTCCCTGTGAAAGATGCCACAGCAATGACAACGGCGAAAGCCATGCTTAAGGAATATTTTCCTAGGTTTGTTTTGCCGAGAGTCATCTGTTCGGACAAAAGGGTCCACATTTTATCGCTGCTGTTATCCTGCAAGTGTGCGCAAGATTGCAGATCGATAAACGGTTCCATTCGGCCAGACACGCTCAGAGTGCCGGACTTGTAGAACGCCATAATAGTACCCTAAAGAACAAGCTAGCTAAAGTCTGTGCTAGCAGTAACTTGAAATGGCCAGATGCCTTACCGGTAGTTTTGTTGTCCATGCGGACGACCCCACAGACTAGAACTGGACTCTTCCCCCTATGAGATCGTGATGGGGAGGCCAGCTAATATTTGAAATCTACCTAAACCCAAAAGACTGAAAGACATGGAGCATTTACTCCTTTCTGAATGCTGTGACCAGTTAACTCAAAACTTGTATTTGATTTATCAACAGGTGCGAGAAGCCCTCCCAGTTAAATATGAGAGGCCAGGTCATCGACTTCGACCTGGGGACTGGGTGCTCACAAAAGCTTTCGAAAGAGCATCCTGTCCCGCACCGCGTTGGAGAGGACCGTTTCAGGTCCTGTTGGCCACACAGACTGCTGTACGAGTAGTATGAAAGTGACACTGGATACACGCGACTCATGTAAAAAAAAATACCTTTTCCTCTGCTACTCGATGAAGAAGAAGAGAAGGAAACTGTTTGTTCTGCTCCGCATAAGCCTGTTTTGAACAACACCAAGGGCATCTTGGAGATTCTTCCGGAGCCCTTGGGCTCTGGGGAGACTGCTGCTTTTGTCTTTGAATTCTTCCCTGGATCTTTCTGCACCCTTGGGCAATCTTGCTTCTGTTTCACCACTTCCATCAGGAAGCAACAACACTCTGTTCACAGATCACACCATACCTGGAGTCTTGTGGTACCAACGGACGTAATGAAAGAGTCTGACGGAGAAACTTTTTGAACGGATTTTGAGGAACAATGCCCTTCTCTAATTCTACTCATACGGAGCAAGCTGTCGGCCTTGTGGCTAACAAAGACATTGAGCATCAAAAATCATGGTTCTTGAGGACTCACTGTTTTCTTGTGATAATGTTAACTAGTCTAACAGTTGTACTTGAGCTTGGGTTTTGGTATATTGAGGGGGTGCGTCCACTTGAGACTTTGTTACCAACCAAAATTGTTCCTACTATGTCTTCACCTTTCGTGAATCTGCAACTCTACCTCGTAGGGATTCCCAACACAGAGTTGCCACAATAACACTCTACTATTAATCATGAATGCGACCCATGCGATTTTAAACAGAACGAATTGCTGGATATGTTCGCATTTGAATGAATTTTTAAGACGAGTCCTGATGCCTCTGGGATATTGCCTTTTTGCGAATAGGAGCAAACTCAATGTTGCTTCTATTAGGCCTTCTGATAGACTTTCTAGAGCTTTCCAATCATTAATTTCTTTTAAGATGGCTCCCGTAGGCAACCGGGATGCCATGCCTCCTTCTTATAGTATCAATCATAGCCCCAACTCTGTTTCCTTCTGCATACAAAGGGATGGTTCTCAGTCAATGGGTACTTTTGAGGTTTGTACCAACATTGCGAATCTGACTAGTGAGGACAGACCTTTGTATGTAGGTGATCCAGTTATTTTGTCTGTGGCAATGAAGCTTATCCTTGGCTACCTAGAGATTGGCACTGTACTTGTTATTTGGGTATCTTGCTACCAGAGGTATATGTAGCCAGCACCTCTGAGGTCTCTAGAGCTCGTCCAAGGCGGGACGAGAATGGTGATACTCCTTTGCAGGTCATAAGTGATGTAGCGAAATCCTTTGTGCCATTTTGGGTACAGATTATGAACTCTGAGGATGTTAGGAGACTGGCAAGTGTATTGGATAGAACCATCAACAGAACCACTGATATACTATACAATATGACGTTGGAACAGAAAGCAATTAGATTAGTGGCTCTACAGAACAGGATGGTGTTAGATGTCATCCTAGCTGAGCATGGTGGGGTATGTAAATTGGTGGGATCTGCTTGTTGTGTTTTCGTACCTGACTCCTCCCCTACCATATTCAAGGCAATACAAAATCTTCACATCCTAAGTACGGAAGTACATGTTCCCGAGGGAAGTTGGGATCTTAGTGCTTGATTCTGGAACTTTCTACGTTCATGGGGATGGAAGCTCTTTTCAGTCTTAGTGGTAGTCCTTGGTATTCCATTGTTCTGTTGTTGTTGCATACAATGTCTTCCTGCCATATGTTCGATGTTAGGGGAATGTTGTGTGCAAACTGTGGGTACACTAGGACCAAAAATACATGCACTCGAGAAAATGACTAATGTTTTTGTAATGAAGGATATCACTATCAAGGATTCAACGGTGATTGGTATTTCTGAAGAATGTGATTCAGGATGTTCCAGACATTGAGACATGGGGTTTTGAGTAAAGCGAATGGTTGAGTAAAGCTCTTGGCTTATACCAAAAGGAGGGTTTGTTAAACCGTAATCATATAGTGTCTCCGTATTATGAATATTGGCCTAAACTCATTCGTGTTACGGAGAAAAACGCGTTCACAAAGTTCCGATTTTGGGTTAACTTTGCCGCCGTTTTAAGACTCATCCTCCATTTGGATTTCGACTCACGTTCCATGTTCTAAAATGGTGGACTGTGTTTTTGATTTGCAGTTGAGCCGAATGACCTTTGAGTTTCATTAATGTTTAGGCTGACCGAGAGCAGACTGTTTAACTTATGCAAAGAAACCTTGCGCTTCATACGAACTGCCATTTAAGTGTTGTCTGTGCTCACAAGCCTCATCCTTGTATAGACACCAAGACAATGGAAAGTAAACTCTGGTTGTATGCTTTGGCTGAGCTGCATTGTAGCGACTCTTGGAATAAGGCTTACAGTGATTTCGAGAACCAACGGCACATTGTATTTTGATGGACATGTAAACTTGTTTAATCCTTTGTATAATATTGTAACATTTATCATGTGAACTAGGTACGAACTCTAGCCTGTGAATTATTAACTTGGAGAAAGGCTGGACAATATTGCTAAAATGGTATAAATATGTCTGTGTTTAGATGTCCAGCATGCTCACTCCACACTGTGTCTGCTGTTCCACACTACGAGGTGGTGGGAGCCAGATAGCTATCTGTTTTGCTTTGTAAACTGTACAGTAATAAAAGATACTTGTGTCTTTTGAGCGTGTTATTGGTGTATTTTATTTGTGGTACTAAGCCTCGATATTTCTTTGGTCTTTCAAGTCGACTTTACATATATCTCATCATGATACTCCTTCTTAGCCCCTAACATACCCCGATTGGAGTTTGAGTCATTCCCTATAATAAACCTGTTTATGTGCCACCTAAGTACTCACTTGGGTTTTGAAATGACCCCTTCTAAAGCTCCTTGAGCTAGGAAACCCGGCTTTACAGAATCCTCCTCGTTCAAACACTTCTCACTATACACTAAATAAACCCCCGTTACTTTTCTACCTGACCACAATCCCCATTCCCCTATTTTGCCAGTCCCCTCAATCTACTCACCATTTGCTTTTCAGCTCAAGATCCTCGGTATCAACCCCTCCTCCAAACAGCCACCATCGCCTTCAGTACGCATGTGGAAACCAGGAGGGATTTTGTGAAAGAGCGACCCGTCCCACCTGTATCGTTTTTCTTACAAGAGTTCTATATCGGCCACTCTCCACAGGTAACATTGCGATCCTCCGGCTGGATGGCAGAGGGTGTCTGACTATCCGGAAATGCTAAAGACCTACTAACCGACGAATCTGAACCATCCTCTTTCTGCTACCAAGTGAACCCGTGGGCCCTTTAAGATGATGTAACAGTATTTGAGATGGATGGGGATGCAGATCTCAATCTAAGATCAATAATCAGACCGACTCAGGAAGTTGGCAAAACATAATTGTTTTAATTGCAATTGTCTAAAACAGGGAGTACAATGGACATCAACGGACGCCGCAGAAGTATTCGCTCTTAAGAGTTCTCCAAACATTTCATGAAGAATAACATTTATATAGCAGAAATTTGACATCACTGATGTCATACTACGTGGCAAAATAAGAAAACCTACTTGGGGATGTGATAGGCTTAAAAGGAACATCTAAGTATACTTTCTATGGGGGACTGGACTGGGATTGGGTCTCTAAGGTCAGGTGGACAGCTATGCCCACCCCTAGTGTAAGTCATCTTCCGAATCATGAAAATACACAATGTTTTATTGGCTTTCGAACTATAGGGCTCTCTGCTACGTGGCCCTCTACAATTGGTTGGCACACTTGCACCCTTCTGGAATATTCCACTCGCTAGCAGCACGCAAGCTGGTACCCCAGGTGCTGGAGGGTTGGCTTTGACATGCCTCCCCACCCAATTAGCCAAACATCCATCATCACTCCTGGTGTCTGCCATTCTATTAGGTCTTTGAACTCGGCCTTGCAAATATTACTGTGCCTGAGAATAAAAGGGAGTAGGAGCATGGCCTTATCTTCTGGTCTCGGTGCAGCTCTCCCAAAGTCTATTCTCATCTTGACCATGTGACAGGAGACCGTATTTTGAGCTCCTTTGTGTTATTTAATACTATTAAATGAATAAAACCTGGCACTTCTAGTGTTTTTCCATTACACCTCACCAGGAGCACGTCTTGCTTCTCACGTTCATTGTATCTTCTCAAATAGATAACCATTTTCTTGGCTGTCCCAACCCTTGACACTGGGCCAGACAAGCCTTCTCAAATCTGTGTTCGCTGTCAGCTGTTTTATTCAACTGTGCCACACTTTCAGCCTTTCTGTTCACAGGGTCCAGGTTTGCTAAAATGTGTCATGGAACATCCAGATTCTATACACACTTATATATGTATTGGCTGCACTGCCTGCAGTCTATTAACTACGTATAGCCAGCCTTATGATTACTTAGTCTACTTGCGTTACTGCCTCTGTACAATTATAAAACGGCTTTGCATTTTCTTCAGTGCTCTCCGCACATGCAGTCTTCATTTTGCTCACAAAATGTTGCTCAATTCTTTACTTCATCATCAGATTATATACGGTCTATTCACCTTCTTCATTGGCACCTCTTCTGAGTCTGTCCTTTCTGCTTCATGTGACGTCATCTTCACACTTGTTCCGGAACTTCCTTCAGAAGACTGTAATTTTCTTGCGGATACATCATATAGGGTTTTCTCAATGGATACCTTGTGTCACGTTGGCACAGTTATTCCGGGTTAGAGGGAGGCGGGAGGCTGGGTGGATGTGACGTGGGTGGGCGGGGTGTTGGTAGTTCCTGCCGAGTGTTCATTAAAGAAAGGCGTATAGCAAGAAGCTCTGTGTCTGTCCAGTAATATTGCACAGCAGTGTGCGCGAAAGGGACATGGCTCCAGGCCACCACAGTGGCGACGAAGAGGGTGCACTGACTGTGCACACACCCATGCCGAGGTGAGAGATCAGACGTTAGGAGGAGCAAATGCCGTTCTCCGTAAGATACGCACAAGGAGGGAATCACACGGAGAGGCTGTGTTGAATCTACACACAGTTATTCAGGCACCCGCTGACCCCCCGGGCCGCGGCAGTGACTAATCACAGAATACTCAATCGTGAGCAGCAAGGACTCCAGAGCAGAGGCGGTGATCTGGGACACGAACAAGGTAAACAGGGACAAGGGAGGTGATACAGCAGATGGTGCTCCTGCTTGACAGGTCGGCCATCTCTGTTTTCCACCTCATTGGTGGCACAGAGAGGTTTTTATGCCACAATACGCTGCTTGTGCCTAATAGGCGGCCGTAGAACCCCAGAACTCCTGAGAGAGCCAGGCAGAGCAGGAGTGGGGGAGGATGTCAGCCCAAGATGGAGGACAGGGTTCCCAGGCCGAGGGGCCACAAATACCGGATCAGATTCCATACAGATTACCAGACTCCCTGGCTGCACAGATGCCAGGTGCCTTCGACGTCACAGACACAAGCAATATGGGGCTGCGGTGGGCCCGGTGGATAAGGGACTTTGAACTGTACATGGGGGCCACATGGCCCATTGATGATGCCAGACAAAAATGTTTTCTCAAACTGGCGGTAGGTTCCGCCACACGTAATATCATCAATGAGATGCCAGCAGATTCTATTGATTCCATACAGGACTTGAAAGAGGCTCTATCTGCGTATTTCATACCACACACTAACATAGATTACGAGCGCCACCTATTTCATAGCACCAAACAGGCAAAGTGTGAAACTATGGATGCATATGTTATGAGACTGAGAATTAAAATGAAACACTGTGACTTTGCAAACTACTCAAATACGGAGGCCCTGAGATTTCAGATCATTGCAGGATTTAAATCACAGACGTTCAGGTGGAAACTGTTACAGAAATCCCACACTCTGGAAGAAATACTAACGCTAGTATGTGCAGTTGACTCGCAGGTGGAAAGTTTCAACACCACCAAGCCAGTTGATGCAGTCCATCGACTCCAACAAGAGAGGAGACCAGAGGATCCATTTTTCTACAAATGTGGCTTTGAATACCCACACGAAGGTACGTGCCCCGCCATTGGCCAGCGATGCGCCACGTGCGGAGAGGAAGGACACTATAAATCGGCGTGTAGATTTTCCAGAGAAAAGGGTAGAGAGAGAGTGAGAGAATCTCTCCCAAGATCCAAACCGAGGGCCATGCCTCTGACATCACAATCATCCGGGACAACATCGCATCGCTCACCGAGGCACAACGACCCCGAACCAAAAGAGCGGGAATCGGGTGATGAGAGACAGAGATGGGACAGGAGAGAAAAGAGAAGGTACGTCACCCGGATGAGACCAGAACACAGATCCAGGCGAGCTGTGCGCTACCTCATAGAACAATCTCCATCTGAATCTGAGGTTAGTTCATCAGGGAGTGAACATAGGACAGCATATGTCTTAGCACTAGGCAATCCAGCAGCCATAGAGCACAGTCCAACGCTAATTATAAAGCTCAACGAAAGACCCACTGAGTTTCTTATTGACACCGCGGCTACAGTGAATGTAGTCAGTGTGAAAATATTCAAGGAACTACCTCAAAGCCCGAAACTAGTCCCCGCCACTGTAGACATCTATGCTTGCGGGGCTAAGACACCACTCAAGTGCATAGGAAAATTTGAGGGGTCATGCCGCTATAAAGGGCAAGAAAGAAAAGTGCCCATTCACGTGCTGGCGACCGAAAGTGAGAGTGGCTGTGTACTCAGTTTTAAGGCGGCCATTGACATGGGCCTCATACACATTTTGTACAAGATCATGGTACACAAGTACATTGATCCCGTAGCTATGATCACAAACCTCTAGCCCAATCTATTCAAAGGTATTGGTAAAATCCAAAAAAGACACGTGAAGCTGCACATAGATGAGACATTGCGCCCCATAGCACAACATTACATGGGCATACCAGTAAATATTCAATAAAAAGTATAAGTTGAGCTACACAAGCTCCTGGAACAGGACATTATAGAGCCGGCCATGGGCCCCATCACCTGGATGTCGCCCATTGTTCTAGTGCCCAAGAAAGGCTCCAACGCCATCAGGCTGTTCGTCGATATGAGGAGGCCCAACCAGGCCATCCGGAGAGAGGCACATGGCTCCGCGCATCACTGATATGATCCATCTACTGAACGGGGCCAGGGTCTTCTCAAAGTTGGACTTAAAGAAAGGGTATCACCAATTGGTACTAAACCCTGAGAGCAGAAACATCACGATGTTTGTCACCCACTTGGGGCTATATCACCACAAGCGGTTGAGCTTCGGGGTCTCCTCGGCTGCGGAGATATTCACAATCTGATAAAACACACCCCGAACTGTATAAACTACAATGAAGACATCCTTGTATTCGGGACGGATGTAAGCAAGCACAACGAGACCCTGGCCAAGGTTTGCAAGGCGCTGGAAGCCGCAAATCTCACCCTCAACCAAGACAAGTGTGAGTTCAGGAAAGGAACTCTTCCCTTCTTTGGTCATGTATTCTCAGAAAATGGCATGACGCGGAGCTTGACAAGTTGCAGCTCTAAATGAATAATTGCTTCCAAACAACGTCTCTGAACTGAGGTCATTTTTAGGCCTCGCTAGCTACTGCACAAGATATATTAAAGACTTTGCGAAGGTCAGTGAACCCCTGAGAGTGCTGACTAGACAGAATGCAGTATTCAACTGGTCAGAGACGTGCCAAAGAGCTTTTGAGATGATTCGGCAGAGAGTCGGCAGAGCTGAGAATATGTCCTACTATGATCGTGCCAAAGAGCTTTTGAGATGATTCGGGAGAGAGTCGCCAGAGATGAGAATATGTCCTACTCTGATCCGGAAAGGAAGACAGAGTTGACGGTCGACGCAAATCCCATGGGACTTGGTGCCATCCTGGCCCAAGTGAATCCAAAAGACCCGGCGCAGACCCACATTGTTGCCTATGCGAGTAGGAGTTTATCAACAAACCAGCAAGCATATTCCCAGGCTGAAAAAAAAAGTTTGGCAGTGGTCTGGGCCTGTGAACACTTTCACCTTTTTCTATACGGCAAGCCGTTTCGAGTGGTGACGGACCATCAAGCGCTTCTATTCTTAAATGGCAACCCACATGCTAAAATGCCACACGCATCACGAGATGGGGCTCCGGCTGCAGGACTACTCATTTGAAATAGTACACCAGCTAGCAAAGGAAGAAAACCCTGCTGACTTCCTTTCCAGACATCCTAGAACCGTGTTCACCCCTGAACCATCGGTGGCGGAATGGTACCTCCGGTACTTGATCCAACAAGCCATACCAGAAGGAATCGAGCCGGCACAACTGGATCAGGAAGTGGAGGCGGACCAGGCCTGTCAGATCATATGTGAAAGACACACATCGGGCCAATGGAGGAGAGCCAAGGAAAGAGGGCGTGCGGCAGCAGAGGATGTACGGTTGCAGGTGGAGAGGTTGCTGCAAGTGAGAGATGAGCTGGCACTCTCAGATGACAACCTCTTATTAAAGGGTCACAAGGTGGTAATTCTAATGTCCTTGAAAAGAAAGGTGGCTGAACTCGCCCATGAGGGCCACAGAGGAGTCATCTCTGCAAAGCGCATGCCACGCCAAAAAGTGTGGTTTCCACAACTAGACACCATGGTGGAAGAGCTCCTGAAACTGTGCCCCATTTGTTGTCTCCTCACGCTGAACAGACACCCAGAACTGTTGAAAATGTCCGAATTACTGGATGGTATATGGAGGCTGTGGCAGCCGACTTCTTTGGCCCTTTCGTGGGGGGGGTGAGTACGTGTTGGCTGTCATGGACGAGTCTTCCCGATATCCCGAAGCTCAAATTATATCGTTGACAGCAGCCCACCACATGATACCAGTGCTGGACCGCATCTTCACAGCTTATGGTGACCCTCGGACAGTGAAGACAGACAACGGGCCCCCTTTCAATGGACACAGCTTCGCAAAGTTCAGCAAATACAAGGGGTTTCACCATCACAAAGTCACTCCATTGTGGCCCCGGGCGAATGGCATGATTGAGAGGTTCATGGCTAACCTGAAGAGGGCATTGCAGGTAGCCTGGCTCACCGAACAACCTTATGAACAAGTATTGCATCAATTGTTGAGGGACTACCGAAGCACGCCTCACAGCACTATTGGGAAAACCCCTGCCAAAGTAATGTTCGGGAGAGGCATCCGGACAAGGCTAACTCAAGCCACTTTGCCGGAAGATCGACCACCCGTGGAAGCGGAAGTGAGGGAACGAGATGTGGCTGCAAAAGAGAGCATGAAACAGTAGGTGGACAGGCGGCGGAGGGCGCCAGAGCCTCACCTAGAGGTAGGGGACATTGTTGCGGTAAGACAGCCTCAAACACATAAGCATAAATCTGTCTTTCATGAGGAACCCCTGATCGTCATGGAAAAAAAAGGCTCCATGATCACAGCTCAAGGAGACAAGGGCTCAACCACCTGTAACTCTTATCATTTCAAGAAGGTTTCCCTATTGGGGTCTCAACGGTTAAGTGGAAGAGTGGGAACACCCACTAACTATGTCTGTGATGATCCTTATCAAGGGGATCAGGAGGATTCTGCAGCATCGGGACCAGTGGAGCACTGTGAAAACCTGGGTGCTAATGACTTCACTGAACAATTCAGCTCTCGACCCCAGAGGGCCAGGAATAAGCCTTGGCGCCTCATTGAGGAGATGGGCTAGTGACTAAGGCTCCTGCATATTTCTTCACCTCGTTGGATGACTGTTTAAATTGGGGGGAGATTTCACGTTGACACAGTTATTCTAGGTTAGAGGGAGGCGGGAGGCTGGGTGGGAAGTGACGTGCGTGGGCGGGGTGTTGGCAGTTTCTGCCGAGTGTTCAATAAAGAAAGACGTATAGCAAGAGAATGCGTGTCTGTCCAGTAATATTGTGCAGCAGTGCACGTGAAAGGGACACGGCTCCAGGCCACCACTCCTTGTTTCAAGGACTCTTTGCGGTATAGGTACCATTACTGGCGTTGCACATGTCGCAATTTCCGGCTGCCAACATATAGGCAAAATGGGGGTGGGGCTTCCAGTAGAGGCACTTGGCTCCTCCTATACACTTCCGTGCTATACCACATTCTCATCGTTCTGTGCAGTGCTGTGCCACCGCTTTGTACTCTCCAGGATGTATTTGCGTGGCTTATCAAACCAGTATTACGTATAATGCCACTGTGGTATCCGCTTGTGCTCTTCGGAATATGTTTGCATGATTTACAAAGTTTGTATCAAATATAGTACAACTTGCATCCCTGTATGCTGTTCGGGATATGCCTGCACGGGTTTTCAGCTGCTCGAACTCCTTTAATGCCCTTGCCACCAGCCCAACCCTTTCCCTACCTTTGGGAAGCATCTGGGTGTTCTCCAATCTCATCGAGTGGTGGAGCGGAATTTCTCTGCTGCGTATGTCTTTGGTATTCTCTTTGCTGCGGTTCCGTAGCGCTGGATTATTACTTACATCTCTGGCTGCCCACGTCTTTGTTCTCCATCTGCTTTTGGCGGTTTGGCTTCCTTTCTTCCTGCCACCGACTATGTCCCCCTTGCTTGGACCTCTCTCCTTGCTACACGCCTATGCGTCTCATCTCTCAGCCTTCGGGTCCTCTGGCATAGAATAAGCCTGTTGTTCCTTGCTCCTCCATGGCGGATTCCACTGACCTTTGAGTCCTTCTTCACTTTTTATGATTGGGATTGCTTCTTGACAACTGTTCTGCGTGTGTTGTTTCTGCGGTGGGATTTTGCCTTATTGTCCTCTCATCTTCGTCTCAGTGATCCTTTGCATTTAGCTAGGGTGAGTCTCCCACTTCCTCATCCCATTTTGTCAAATATACCTTCCACTCCACTGTAACATACAAAGGTGCAGGGGACCAAAAGGGTCTGAATAGAAGATAAAGAATGTGGGGACTGAGTGGGGTGAAGGGAAGGAGAGGACAGAAGTGAAGGAGGGGAACGCTTTATTCTCCCAAGTGGATTATCGTGGGTCCCATGAGGGGTTTCCCTCCCCATGCGGTCCACCCACTAAGTACCACCCACAAGTGGACTATCTGTTAGCAGCCTCACCTACCTGGCATCATGGGAAGGGGCTTCCCCCATGGAAGCAGTGACAATACCTTCGGTTTTTGTCACAACATGCATAAATGATGTAAGCACTGGTACCACTGTTACAGTAGTATTTGATAGAAGAGCTGAAATGTTTCACTTCTTGTGCATTATGTCAAGTGGATACTTCAGTGATGACACAGGGAGGCCAGGAAGGGGTAGGCATCTTCTTTACCTAGATACAAGTTTCCAGGATAATAGGTAGCAGGTAATTACAAAAGGATCTTCGAGTACAGAAAGACATTGGCGACATCCACCGGCACCCACACAATCCAGCAGCCCACTTGCAACTGCCTCCCAAGGAACACTCACACACAAACACTCTCTCAACATTCCACAGGCAGCCATTCTACGAGCATTCCACAGCACCCAGGGTCACAACACAGGAACAGGTGAGAAAGCAAGACATAACATATCTCCCTCCTTAAAACCAACAAGAGTAAGGAACGGAACAGAAAGACAAAAGAACAATCCCACAAAACCAACAGTCTCCAAGTGACCCACGACAGGTCCAATATTCAGTCACTCTAAAACTTGCTCAGAACACAGAAACCTGCCACTAAAACCATCCCATCACCGTCCTACCAATGAAATGCTAGAAAAACATCACAACCCAAAACATGTCACCATCCACTCTGTTGATCAAACAGCAGGAACTCGCACAGGGGATTGGCCTCACACCACTCAGAACGACTGCCGACTACCCGCCACAACCAAACAAAACCACTTTATTACCTAACCAAACCAACATTGAGGCTGCTCGGCAGACAGGCAACACTACACCAACTCTACGCCACCACAAACAGAAGGTGCAAGAAAATGCACCACCAACAAGGAGCACCCCAACCACAAGAACAACACATGGGTTGACACCACCACAACCAAGTTGTGGGAGCGACACCTCCACAGAGAGTACCAGGGTCCTCCCAAAACACAATGGGATAGCACACTTGAACAAATGGCAAAAATAAACGTGAGTGCAGGGTCCAACTCCACAGAAACAAACTAATGAGGTGTACGACACTCAACAACATTTCTCCAACCACAGCTATAAACCCAAATGCCACAGGCACAGAAAGCCTCCCCAAAGTGCAGCGTGTCTTTAATGGCACACATTGTATTTCCATTACTTGGCTGTATCCGAAAGCACGTGGCATTGTACTTCCAGTGCACATGTTTTTATGGAATAAAGACAGATGTCAATATCATTGTATTTAATCAAGAATTTAGTCAATTCACCCCACAACTTGATTCATGTCTGTTCCTTGTGCTGAAGTCCTGTTAAAACAAGCATTAACAAAATCAACAATTTTGGCTTTTGTATAAGTATTAGATAGGCATTTATCATGCACTATCATTTGACCAGATAATGACAACATTTCCCAGCTGTTGCCATCTTATGGCCAGGTAGTACCATTATGGCAGTACCAGGCAAATTTCTATCGCATGCCTACAAAAAAGCCCAAACTGTTTGCCTTGCCAAATGTTTCTTTTTGCATTTCATACACAAAGGAAGAAAAATGGTGGCACAGGGCCTCCCACTAGGGGCCCGTCAAGCATAGTTGTAACACGTTTCAGTTTCAGCAGAGCATTTTAAAGGGGATGCTATCAATGATAGATGGCTCAGAGATGGCAGTAAGTGGGCAATTGGGAGTGACTGTTCTCTATCGCGTGTCCTTTAAGAAGTGCAAATGTTCGGTGATTGTGAAAGTTGCACAGCAGGCTAGATCCTTTGTGAAACGATGGCTAATAGTGGTGACATAGCATATATTTCCTTTGACTGTATGTCTTCAGGTCTTGATAGTACAGTTGTACCACACAGAGTTTTTTTACAGTCTCACATTACTTTGCATGCTTGTACACATGGGCCTCCATTCAGGCTGAGAGAAATAAAGTTATAATCACACTGGCTTTGCTCTACATGTTACTATGTATTTCTCAAGGCCTCTCTAGACAACGCAGTATTATTTTCGTCATGCGTTTAACACTTTTTACAAACCTATTGTACTCCAATAGAAGCATGTTCTCGCGTTCAAGAGCCACTCAACATCCGCAGGACATGGTAGAGTACATTTTCACCATTGCAGCAGATAGAACTGCACTTAAATTACAAAGACCTTGCATTGCTGTGTGTCAATGACGCAACAACCATTGGGCAGATTGGGCTTTAGACACCCCTGAAATTTTGAGTTCAGCTGTCTTGACTTGGCTGACCTACCGAGCTTTGGCAGGACAAGCCAGGACACAGACAAAAGGTGCCTGCGTCTGCAATTAACACATTTTATTGGTAGCAACTGTGTTCGTATGCATACATTTTTAGGTGATTGAAATAGTGGTGGGGTGTTAGTATTTGCATGTAAAGGGGGTGACTGGAATTGTAGGCTGTAGAGGAGACAGCTCTTTCTCACAGCACTTCTTAAGTGTGTAGTTGCAAACATGAAAGAGAGAGTTAACGGCTTGTAACATTGAAGCTGCACCAACATAGGGGGTCATTCCGAGGTTGGAGGTAAGGAATTACCGGCACCGGTAAGGGTGCCGATGCCGGTAATCCCTTACCTCTCTATTCCGAGGTCCCTTTGCGGGTCCTTTCTTACCTCCTGCTTTTAGCAGGAGTTAAGTACAGGACACGCAAAGGTACTTCTGAGGTAATTACGGTACCGTAATTTACGGTGCCGTAATTACCTCCTTCCCCATTCCCATTGAGCCCTATGGGGCAGAAATGTGAATGGGGAAGGGCAAAATGTGAATGGGGAATTACCGGTCCCTCCAACCCTGGAATGGACTGGTAATTACTCCATTCACCATGCCGGATTTGGGACGGTTTGGGAGACAACCATGGAGCTAATTACTCCATGGTTAGCTCCAAACCCGGAATGAGGCCCATAGTCTTTTTACAATGTGTAAAGTAGTTACATGCCCCCACTCAGGGAAGTGTGCCCTCCCCCAGTCTCTGAAGTTAGCCCCTCTCCCAGCATTTGAAGGGTTAGCCCCCACCCCCAGAAATGTTAATCTGGGTGCACCGCTGCTGTGTGCCCAGTTCTATGAAGACCCAACGTCACAGGATCATGCACCAAAGCATATTAGTGCCCTGGCGAGAGACAATCAGAATGCAACAAGCATTCTGATTGGCTTTCGCCAGGTCCCTACCCGGCCGGGAATCCCTCTGTCGGGATTCCACGGCCTTTGTCCCTGGCGGGGGGCGTGGCAGCCCCTCAGCCAATGAGGAGGCTCGAAGCAGGGCCATCCCCGCTCCGAGCCTCCCCGCGGCTGAGAGGCTGCCTTCGCCCCCCACCGGGGACTCGGGTAAGTCTTTTTTTTTTCCTTCCCTTCCCTCCCTCCCACCAGCCCCCCCCAATTTACCTTCTTGATCCTGCATCCTCAGCGGGGGACGAGGGAAGCCTCCAGCCGTGTGGAGACTCAGAGCGGGGCCATCCCCGCTCTGCGCATCCACACGGCTGGGGGCTACCCTCGTCCCCCGCCGGGGACGCAGGTACTTTTTTTTCCCCCGTCCCATGTCGCCCTCCCAACCCCATTTACCTTTTTTTTATCCTTCTTCGGGAGCGGACGCACTGGGAACACCTGTGTTCCCAGCGCGTCCGCTCCCGATGGCCGCCATGGAAAGGGAAAACGGACTCCGTTTTCCCTTTCCATGGCGGCGGCGATTTTCTTGGTTGTTTTTTTTTCTGTCCCAAAACGCTGCAGCGATGAAACGCTGCAGCGTTTCGGGACAGAAAAAAATTGCTTTTTGTACTCCGGTCACGCAAATTTTGCAGCCCGGGATACTAATAGCAATAGAACCCTTGCGGCGGGGGCATTACCGACTCTGGTAATGCCCCGGGGCCTTCGGTAAGGCACTTGTGTTCCCAGAGCGTCCGCTCCCAATGGCCACAATGAAAAGGGAAAACGGACTCCGTTTTCCCTTTTCATGGCGGCGGCCATTTTCTTGGTCGTTCTTTTTCTGTCCCAGAACGCCGCAGCGTTGAAACGCTGCAGCGTTTCGGGACAGAAAAAAATTGCTTTTAGTACCCCGGTCACGCAAATTTTGCAGGCCGGGATACTAATAGCAATAGAACCCTTGCGGCTTGGGCATTACCGACTCTGGTAATGCCCCGGGGCCTTCGGTAAGGCACTTGTGTTCCCAGCGCATCCGCTCCCGATGGTAATGCCCCCGCCGCTCCGGTTCTATTGCTTAAATAAAGTTGGTGTTGCAAATGTTCACACAGAACTGTCGCTGTGCTGCTTGACGTCTGAGGGATGTTAGAGGGCGTGCCTGGCCAGCTCTGGTGCGCCATATTTACTTTGTTCAGGGGCGCAAGGAAACCTACATTTGGGGGGGCAGGAATGAAGCTAAGTGGTGATGGGATGGGTCACTTCAGAAAATAGCTGGGGCAATCTTGGCGGCTCCACCCGACTGTTCTACGCCCCCCATGGTCTCATGTGGGGATCAACTATCAAATAGTATATTTATAAGCGCAATATGCAAAGAGGCGATTGAACCCTTTCTTGAAAGCAGCAGTTTTAAAGTTTTACTGCGTTTGTTCAAGTTCGTTTTTCTACACAAATACAGTAAAACTTTAACACTGCCAGTTTCGGGAAAGAATTCCCTCACCTCCCTGCCTAACAAAATGCAAGCGCACACATCCAGGGGTGCACCTAGGCTAAAATGTAGGCAGGGGCTAACCCTTCAAATGTTGGGAGAGGCGCTAATTTCAGAGATGGTGGGGTAGTGGTAAACTTGCTTGTGTAGGGGCATCTAACTTCTTTACGCATTGTAATGACACTATTCTAGTGCAGCTTCAATGTTACAAGCAGTTAACTCTCTCCTTTAAGTCTGAAAACAGCCAGTTAAGGACTGCCGTGAGAATGAGCTGTCTCCTGTCCTCTTACCCTTCCAATCACTCTCCTGGCATGTAAGTACTAAACCCACATCACGATTTGATTTCAATTGCCTAAAATGTATGCATATGAATGAAGATGCTAACAATGAAATGCTTTACCTAACTAAGGTTTCCACAAAGCACTTCAAGGGATCAGACCTCGGGTTCTTCGCATTTTTATAACATATCCCCAAACCCATTGAAGAAGATCATCACTCAAGACTCGGATGTGCTTCTGACATGCACCCACCTGTCAGCACGTCACTCCTGATGCCCGTCACTATGCCTTTAAATTCCATACAAAGCTTACATTAGATGGCAGAACACCTTCCACCAATAAAAACAGGGTTATCATGCTGGTTTACACACGCGACCAGAACTAAAAGGAGCTTAAAACTACTTTCAAAAACAGGAAAGGTATAAGTGCGGGTAAATTATCCCTGACAGAAAAATTACTGCAAGATGCTAACTAAGCGACCCATCACATAACGTCTGAGGAGCAAACAAGAATTAACTTTAAAGGAAATCATTACAAAACAATAGACCAATAACAACCCTCCTGATGAACCGACTGAGAGGACGGAGAAACACGTGTAGAGGGAGATAAGAGGGTGAATCAAGACAACATTGCCAATACTACATATATTGGCATCGGTTGGACAATCTAAAATTATAATATCAAGAATTGTGTTTCAACACCTAGGCAAACAATTGTGAGAATACTCTGTATGAAAACAATACAGACCCCAACGAAACTTAGATTGTACATTTGAAAATCAAAGTAAAAAATAGTGTGAAACATTGCAAAAATACTCTGTATGAACGCAATACAGAGCCTAAGGAAACTAAAGACTGCTATGTAAGAACAACATGATGTATGACTACTTAATTTAGAATTGATGATAAACATCTTTTTTGAGCGCACCCAAGAGTCTTTGTTGTTTATTTCAATTTAGTAATTCACGCACTGGTCAGTCGCAGTGACACAGGGGCTAGGTGCTGCAAACAAAAAAGTTAAAATTTTTCTTCACTACAAGGAAACTCGCCATAGTTGTTACAGGCTGGGATTAATCAACAGTTTGCAAGTGAGGAGGCAAGCTCAAGTAAAGTCGGTGATGAATCTTGTGCCTAGAAAGTTCTTTGTTCGTGTTAAAAGTGCTGTATTAAGAACAGTGGTGGAAGTGGAAAAAAGGAACTAGAAAGAGCAAAAGAGTGAGTGGGATGGTGGAAGTTGCATACTTGCGAACATTGCGACGCACCTGGGAGGGAGACCAAGGAAATCGGGAGACATGCATTTTCCCATAGGAATGCATTGGGGCTACGGTTATTTTAGGTGGGAGACCGTGAAAAATAGCAATATTTTTCACTGAAAAATCGGGAGTCTCCCGCCTAAATCGGGAGGGTTGGCATGTATGTAGTTGGAGGAAGGTAGGACTGTGCCGGATGGGGTTTGACATTTGGTTTGCCATCTACAATGCCACTTGTTGCTTTTTGGCTAGACTAGACATTGCCTGGAATAATAAACAAGCACTGGCAAAGCGGACAGTTTGGTATTTTGTGCAAGTATGGGATAGGCACTTGATATAATGGTATTACCTTTTCATAAAATGGCAATGGCTGAAACATTGAGTGATTACCGAGGCATATGATGGCATTAACTGACAAATGCCTTTCTAATACCTCAACCCAAAACTGTTGGGCTTTGTGATTGCTTGTTTTTAAAAGGAGTTCAGTGCATGGAACCAATATAAATCAAGTGGCTGAAGGCACACTTGGTTGAGGCTTTTTTGATTACACCAGAAGCCATTTACAACTGTAATTAAGCCATTAACTCTCAGCAGACTGCTTAGAAATAACCTCGGAAGGCGCATGGTTGATGTGAATGCCTGATAAAGCTAGCTCAAAGAGATTCCATGAGGATGTGTTTTGTGAGGGGCAGGTAGTGGGTGGGATTGGCCACATGAATTAGCATGGCTCTGGGCAGTCAGTGGGCTGGGAAATAACATGCTCCAACTCTCTGCAGATCAAACGTTTCTCCAAGCAGAGAACAGCCCCCCCCCTTCCCCATCAGACTTGAGCCGGATCTTCTTAAATTCCAGATCTTAAATTACGGAAAATTTCCAAGACCTTTCTTTTCTCATCATCCTTCCCTCTTCCCCTGCCGCGCTAAGCTCTCCGCCTGCTGTGGCAACATACAGGGACTAGACCCCCTCTCCCCTTGCCAGTCCCTGCCCTTTCCCTGACTATGCCAACCCAGTCCACCGCATTTCCCCCCTTCATGACCTTAATAACACTTACCAGCCCTCACCCGTAGGGCTCACCCACTATTTCACTTCTCCCTCTTCCCCCCACCCCCTCACCCCCTCACCTTGCAATGCATTTGCACGGTAGGATTGTCACAAGGCCAATATAACCGTTTCTTTTTGTTCTTCTTGTTGTTTTCCTTTGATCTCCCATGCCCCCCATCCTTCTTGCATTGTGGCACCTGGAAACACTTGTGGATAGGCGCCAGCCAATTGTCCAATAAATAAAATAAATAAACAAAACACCCTCAAGCTGTGCGTCCATCCTCACAAGTCATCTCTCTCCTAATTGCTCTCCAGTTCAATAGTTTCGGCTTACTATCAAAATTAAAAATAGAATGAAGTAAAACTAAGGTAAAAGTGAACTTCTCTGGTCAGTTGCCCCTCTGATCCTTTGCTGCTCTGGTGAACTCTGCTCTGGTCCTTGGCTCCCTTGCGAGTTGGACCTTTGGTCTTTGGCTCCCTGGTGAGTCAGTGGCAAAAACAAGAAGCTAAACGCTTCAATTTTCTGTCAATCACACAAACAAGTACCTTAGCTACCTGAAACACACATAACCACTGCTCCACACAGCTTTAAAATTATCTAAAACATTCACCGTACAGAGCAATATCTTTTAAGATCTGCACACATCAATGTTGTAACAAAGTATTCTTGGCCTGATCCCTCTACTACTACATTAGCCCCCTACCCTATTTCTTGGAGATCCTGATGCTCCTAGAAAGTGTGAAAATGGCAGATGGTGTGCAATGAAAGAGTGAATACCATAGCATAACAGGACATAACAGAGCGTGGGGCAGTGCTTTGGACGGCCCAAGCAACTTCAGTGGCTGGGAGCAACAGGGGAGAAAATATAATGTTGGCTCAACCACAGTTAGTCCGCAATACTAGACTCTTTGGTGCACTGACTGGCTGGTGAGACTATGTCTGCCTGTCAAATCAGGTGATATGAGACGGGGAGGGCCAGTGCATCAAAAATGCTATTCTGTGTGAGAGTATTGGTGCCACTAGCAGAGGAGCACCAGGGTACACCAATTTGTCCCTACAATTATTAAAACTGTCCTATTGTAAGGGTATACACGTAATCACTTATAAGCACTCCCATTTTTGCAGTTGAAGTCAGGGTGAGATTGCACTATTTGCCCAGTATCAGACACTTACGCTAAATAGCGAAGCAGGGATTTTAACCCACTCTGCAAATTAGGCACAACCACCTTCTTGCACGCTTTACTTGGAACAGGTGCCAAGACCTACAATAATACTGTCCTATAGAGTTTACTTGCAAAATACACAAATTGCATAGTAAAGCATTATGACAACATGTAATCCAAAACGGGCAGGAAACAATGTTTTGGATGATTTTGACCACCTATGCAGGAAACTGACGTCAGGGTGCCAGAAAGAGGTGACCAAAATTGTTCGTAAAAAACAGGGCTCTTGGTTTAACAAGAACTGTAAGAAGGCAAAATGATGATTGCTCGTCGAACTAAAAAGGAAAGAGACTAATAGAAACCATATTAGACTAGCTAGAGCAAACTATAAGCAGGTGGTAGCTCTCGAAATT
The DNA here is from genome assembly GCF_040938575.1 of Ambystoma mexicanum. NCBI lineage: Eukaryota > Metazoa > Chordata > Amphibia > Caudata > Ambystomatidae > Ambystoma > Ambystoma mexicanum. Next base: position 730,403,857 of record NC_090923.1, read on the forward strand.
CATCTGGCAGAATAAACGTTCCAGGGTTGCTCTAGATCTGCTCATGACCCAAAAGCATAAAGGGGGGCTGGGATTGCCAAATAAAAATGAATAGATATTACGAAGCGGGCCAACTGAGACTGGTACAAGAATGGCTTACAGAAAGCAGGGAAAAGGTTTGGGCTTGAATGGACAGAGCAGTGGTGGGTTGCCCACTGGGCACGCTACTATGGCTGCCACGGGAGGATAGGCTCTCGAGAGCAAGACGTAGTGTGGTCCTCTGAACAACATGCAACATTTGGGATAGATGGTTAAAGTAGGGATACCTTTAAACCTGCCCTTGCCCACTCACCCCACTGTTCGGGAATCCAAGCTTCACCCTGTGGATGGAAAAGGGCAAATTAAGTCAATGGCGGAAACATGGGTGCAGCAAGGTAGGAGACATGGTGTGGGAGGGAGAGATAGCAACATTTGAAGAGTGCAAAATGTATCTGGGAGTAAAGAAAACTAAATGATACAAATATTTGCAGCTAAAACACTGGTTAAGGTAGCCAGAGATATGTAGTGCAGCAACCAGACAGTTTACAGAATTCAAAAGATATATAACTACACATTCCGGTGATATACATTTAACCTCGAGCATTTACGCGACCCTGCAGGAGTGCTCGGCTCAAGAGGAATGGCCATACCAGATAGCTTCGGAGGGAACAACAAGAACGGATATCCCACGGGAACGATGGGAAGGATTATGGAGAAATATCCCGAATCTGACTAGGTCTATACAATTATGGGAATCCTGGTATAAGATGATGCTACAATGGAATTACACGCCCAGTAAACTACACAAAATGTATAGAACGGTCTCCCAAGATTGTTGGAGGGGCTGTAAGGAGACAGGTGGATTGGAGGCACATATGATGGGATTGCCCCAAGATAAAGAAATTCTGGGAGGAAGTGAAGGCTCAGAACCAATATAATCCCGGAACTACATACTATATCCATGGGGGAGAACTTATGTGGACTATTAGACCCGGAATTGTATTCAATCTCGAAACCCCAAGGGAGAACCCTGATGATGATTTTAATAACAGCCTGGCTGGTGATAGCCAAGAACTGGAAACAAAAAGATCCTCCTACATGGTCAGAATGGATAAATAAATTGTGGGGCATAGTGGCAATGGAGTAGATCACTTACCGAATACAAGGAGATGCAGACACATTTCGGATAGACTGGGGAGAGGTGTTAGTAGAATACCTCAAAAGCGATTACATGCAACAATGGTGCCCCCATAACCTGAGAATGTTGGCCTTGAGGTGAACTCACGTTCAAATAGAACCAGGCTCAGTAAACCGAGTGAAATAAGAGCGTTTACGAGATGAAGTTGGCTAAGACACTGCGTGAACCAAGGGAGGGGGCAGAAAGGGGTTGTGGGGAAGTTAATGCGTGAAAATGCTGGAAAAATGGCAATCAAAATATATATATTTTTTAAACTTGGTCGCTCGCCAGGGTCAGACAGCATCCCGGCTGACCTGTTTAGACAAGAGGTAGAAATGTGGGCCCCAGTATTCTGAGGTGCAAACCTATATATCTTGCATTCATGGACCTAAGCACAGCCTTTGATGAGGTTAATAGGAAAAAGCTGTGGGCTGTGCTTGGGTCAAAGGGTTGTCTGGTGGGGATAATGGACTTGTTGATTGGTTTGCCTAAAAGCACCCAGGCTTGTGTGAGAAGTGGTTCCTCTGGCCATTGCACTGCTTACTTTCAGGTCCAGGCAGGAGCATGACAGGGATGTGTAATGGCTCCTGTCTTGTTCTCTCGGTACATGAATGGGTTAAGGGAGGCCTTGATGCAAGCAACCACTAATTTGCCGAGAATCAATGGGAAGCCATACCCAGTCTTGGCATACGCCGATTACACAGTCCTGATTACTCGCACACCATTAGCTCTGCAGGACCTTGTCACGGCGTACACAGACTTTGTGACATCATTGGATCTGAAGGTTAATGCTGCCAAGTCGGCAGTCATGTCTTGCCATCTCAGCAGGAAGAGCCCAAAAATTGTATCAATCCGTACAAAGGGTGTAATAATCCAGAAAGTCATGCTTTTTGACTACTTGGGGATACGTCTCACACCAAACTTGAAACCAGCGGCTCATATTGAGAAGCAAGGTGTCAGGTTCAATCAGTCTCTTGGTGGGGGGGTTGGAGATTTATGTGAATGTCCAACTCTAAGCCTCTAGATTTGATAAAGATGAAGTATATAAGCAAAGCAAAAGCAGTTGCTAAATATGGAGCATCGCTTTAGGGCTATGGGAACACATGAAACATCCAAGTCACTGAGAACCATTTTCTAAAACTCATCCTTGGCCTCCCCCAATCGGCTCCAAACTATGGCGCCCATACTGAGCTAGGGATGCTGTTCTTGGGTGAAAAAAATGGAGCTAGAGCCAATCCTGCACTGGCTCAGACTATGGACAAATCCAAAAGCTGGGGTAACACACTCTTTGATTAAAAATCTGATAGCAAGAGGTGGATCTAAGAAAGTTCCATGGCTGCTACAGATAAGCAAATGGTTGGTAAAACTGAATGCTGAACACCACCTGACAAATCCTACGCTAATCACCAAAGCTGTTGCGACCCAGCTCAAGCTTCAAGAATTTTCTATTTCTAGGGCTGAGAGAGAACACATGGACTAGAGAAGGGCACCAACGGAAATCTGGCAATTATCTGAATAGATGCAATACAAAACTATCTATTATGGGCACACAATCCTGGTGAGAGAAACCTCCTAACCCGAGCACGATTAACTGCCTCCCAATAGGGTCTACATTTTCTCCATGCTCAGGGGTCAAGGAGGGCAAGGTGTGTCTGTTTGGTTGTGAAGCAGTAGTGGATACTTTGCATTTTGTGCTGTTTTGTTCAGTCTTTAAGGACATCAGAGCAAGAACATTGGCTCAAGTTTTTAGAGACCGACAATTCGCACAATGCCAACCGGCCTTGTTATATCTTCTCTGGGCAGAAAACCTGTTTGTGAGCTGGTCGTTATCTTTTTTGAGACAAGCTATAGCTAGGAGGGCATTTGTGTTATCTCTCACCGGTATTTGATGGGTCCACCAACACCGGCCTAGCTCATAAAGAAATAGGCTAGATACATGTGATTGTGTACAAATCAAGGTAACAGGTCGGAGATGCAAAAGATTTTAGTAAACTTATATAGTTGTCTCTCTTTATCCATTCTCGCATTGACAATAGATTTATTTTATTTATTTATTTATTTATTTATTGGCAGAGGGTTACAACAAACACGCACGACAAGGCGTGATACATGATCAGCATGCTAAACAGGCACTTTTCACACAGTAGAAAAAGAGAAAGACACACTTACAGAAGGAATACACTGTCAATTGAAAAATACCTAAGACATTTCAGGTAAGTCCTGCCGGGTCATAGATGAGTCCATTGCGGAGGCATTATCAGCTTGATTGATAAGGTAACTATTAAAAGCGGACCATATGTTCTTAGGGCGAGAGAGCGCCGGAAGCATAGTAAGGCATTCTTCTTCACAGGTTTGGGTCCAAGTTAATGCGTTGAGCCACTTTTGAAAGGTAGGGGGGGAACAGGCTTTTCCAGCTCTATAGTACGCATTTCTTGGTCACCATTCAACTTATGTTTCGAAATGTAGCCATCCGTTTGGTATCATCAGTGTCCCACATACCAAACAGAATTCCCAGCGGGCTAGGATCAATCACTGCACCAGTAATGCCGGTGAGAGCCTTCAAGATCCCATTCCAGAAGTCCCCCAATTTGTGACATGTCCAGAACATATGTAGGTGGTGTGCACCCTCACCCCTGCAAAGCAATAGATATATTTTTAACCTTGTTGTATTGGTATGTACATAGAGTTTGCAATTAAGTATCTGTTGAATTTCATATTGTTTTAGTGATTTGCATTTTTCTTAATGTTTGTATGCATATTTATACGTTATTTATTCTTTATGGCAATTTGCTGAAATAAAGTGATTTGATTTGTAAATAATTATAGCAGCATGATGAACCAAAATAATATCAGTGTACCTTTATTTTTCACATCCTGAATGGAAAACTATAACATACAAAAGGCAAAATATCTATATAACCACTTTATTGTCAATTTAAGACACACAATAAAAGAAGTTGTGTAAAAAACTCACTTTGGAGATTAGTCATAAATCTCCAGCTGTTGTTATGTATGGTTTGAAGCACATTCAACTAAGGACATCAAAGCAAACTACTTTTTAGCATATCAAGCTATTAGGCATTATGTGTATGAACAAATATTTGAAAGTGTGTTTTAAGGTGTTGCTCGCTTTAACTGTCACACAATTGTAAGGTGGTGGTCTTTCAGTTGGAAAATCACCATCATGCATAAAATAGGTTATGATGTTGATGACAAAAGAAACGTGTTAATTACGCCAGGGGCGGGCTGTGGCTCGGGGAAACGGGCAGTGCTTGATCAGCAGAGCAGATTGTAGATTTGCCTCAAAACAAAATGCACCCAGGACTATGCTGCTGTTCTTTGAACTGTTAAACTCTCAAAGCGGAAGCCCCGCCCCTCAGCTCACGTTTGCAGGGCCTGGGCGGAAGGGGGTGGGGGGCCGATTAGCTAAATGACATTGCGCGCCTGCTCTGATATAACACCTGCTGCACCACAGCCAACTTGACGGTACCAGTTAGATCGTGGGATGCAGTAAGACCTACGTTCCCTGAAACGTAAAATGTAAGTCACGTGAGTCGGGTATTTTGCTATGTCCGTTCCTCTAACGTCAACACCAGCATATTCTACCTCTGGCTGTGTGCACGCTTTCTCTGCAGCTGGGTCTGATCCGTTTGGGATGTCTCTGGGTTGGGCCCGACGCTGTCCTTTCCTGGAAGATAGCTTTAGCCGCTTTTCCTCGCAGAGTAATGTGTACGGGCTGGCGGCATCTCCCGTTGCTGGTGGCGGCTACCAGCTCCTGGCAGCCACTTTGAAGGGAAAAGTATTCAGCTTCCGATACCAATACCTCAGTCAGAAGATTCGGCCTGTGGCTCGGGAGGCCACCTTCACCTACATCCCGGGTGAGAGGGGTGAACGACTTGACAACGGGCACCGATAGGGGGGTAGCATTAGGTCGCCAATCATCCGGGAAGAACACAGAAAACACAGTGTATGCAGCAAGTTCAGTACTGATTGCAAATCTATAAGCAATTACACCCCTCATGTATTTCTCCTAGGGGGTTTCACAAATAGAAGTTTTCCTTACCAAACGTCTCGAGTAATTTGCAATACGTTTACTGGCTGAACATGATGAACGTGTGCGTGGATTTACAGCTCAAGTCTTCGCTGGCAGCCGTGGGCGGATTGGGAGGTCCCTAGCGCTCTGGGCAGTATACGATTCGAGCCCACTTGAAACACTTTTAAAATTGTCCCTTCTTACATTACTCAAGCACTTTTAAACCCATTTCTAACTTGCTGTGTCAGTAGGTAATGCATCACCAGTGCTTAATTAAATAAAAAATGTGTGACAGGGCCCAAATGATCTTTGCTCACTAATGCCAGCGTGGCGGCCCTGGTTGCCCGGCTCAGTGCTAGATTGGCTCATCAGCCCATCACACTGCTGCTGCTCCATGTCACGTGTTTGGCGCTGCAACAATTGCTGTCACGGGCTAGTAGTGGGATGGATAGGGAAGGAGCGAGCACACATAGGTTGAGGGTACATATTAGTTAGATGTCCCATTTCTTTAGGTAGTGTTGCCGTGAGTGCACCAAACAACAAATTATGTTGCATTATATGTCAGAGCTGTGTTTTACTATACATGAAGCAGTGCTATAGCCAATTAAACAATGAATGCATATTTTTTCGAAGTGCGCACTTTGAGTACTAAATTACTCGGAGGAGCTGACCATTTTGAAATATTAGGAACTGGGCCTGGCAATTTGTACAGGTTAGGCTGGAGATGGAAGTGTACTATAAATCATTGGCACGCCGTACCACTAGTCCTTGTAATTTTTACAGAGCGTGCCTTTAGTTCAAAGGCTCAAGAAACGCGTCCTTGACGCTTTCTCTTTCTCCTGAGCCAAATACAGAATCGTCTCAAGCCGAACATTCAAGCACTATGCAATTTCCCAAGTCACAGTTAGGCAGACACGCACAGCGCCCGTGGCTAGGCAGGTCGCTAAAGTGAACAGGTTGCAAACACATTTATTTTATCAGTAGTAGAGCCTTTCATAAGCATGATGGAACATTTTCAACTCGGCTGACAAAACACCAGTTATCTTGCAAATCTGTGCAAGTGACAGTGAGCAACACAAGGCGCCCATTTGAAGTTTTGTTTATATCCATGATGTCTACTATCTTGATATGCAAAATAATACATTTGCTTTAAGTCGCTAATCAAATGTTTCAACATCATTAATAACAACGTGCTGGAAGTTTGTGACAAAGAATCTACATATCTGTCTTTGTTTATCACACACCTTTTTTTTCATGTCTTAACTCACTGAAAGTACTGTGGGGTTAACACGACTTTTCAGATTGGCATTATCGTGAATTCTGGGACTTATAGTTTACCAAGTCATTATAAAGAACCACTGAGTGTAGTTTAGTTTCGTTATACCGCGCGCCGAACCCTGAGGTAACTGGGCGCCAACCTGCACGCATTCAATTCCAATCTGAATAGACCAACAGTTCACATTAGTTGAAAGTGATTTTGGGTGCAGAGGAGATAGCACAACCTTGACACGAGGTTGGAAATACAATTTAGACAGAAAAAAGTATCCAAGAATGTCAGATACTCCCGTCCCCTGCACACCTTTGAGCAGAAAATTCAGCCAGTATGATTATCGATATTTTTAGAATGCATATTTAATTCTTTTAACAGGACAAACGATAGCAATGATCCAGTCAACAACGGTCCAGTAGGTTACAAATTCTTTATATTTAATGAGTCACCTGCACAAAGCATTTCGGGATTCTGTTTCCCTTCATGAAGTGTAATTTCAAGGCGTCTATAATACAATATGACATTATAATATGTAAATTTAGAATCTCATAATTATGAGCAATTACAACATAAATGTAAAAAAATCTCTTGTACTCCAAAGATTCACAGTAAATCTAAATGTTATGATATAATGCGTACACAGTTGTACACTAATAATCCTCTATTGTCCTTACATGTGCCAAATGAGAGTGGGAACATCCAGCTCAACATAGCTATGCCCCCTGTTAATTCTGTAGATAAACATTAGTTCAGGAAATCAATACTGACATTGTGTGTATCGCTTCCGACCCATATACATGATTGTCATTGCCAGCTTTACTTGATATTTATCAATGCATGTGAAGTCCAAACTATGTCTGAATCTGTCCTTGTTGGTTACTTGTTTTTATTGTGTGATTGTTGGCTAAACATGATGTTGATGCTCCAAATTGCAACATTCTGCATCTCTGAAGGGATATATGTCGGGGGCAAGAGAGGATACTCTGTAAGCAAATTATTGGTGCGATGTTGATCAATATTGAATATTAACAAAAATGTGTATATTGTGTAATGTTCTTTTTAATGCTGGTTTATGGATTTTTTATCTGAATAAACTTTGATGATGATATATATAGTCAATGAAAAAACGTTGTTAAAGGGATGTTATGGTTACACGAAAAACCTGAGAAATTCACCAGTTATGGTAAGCTAAGCAACCATAACTCACACCACCACCGTGCTTTGCTAAAACAAACACCCAGTACATGTAAGATGACATCATAATGACATCACTGATGCCATCACATATCTGGGCCACTTGTTTTTGTTCACCGACATGTGTAGGCTAGTTTTTCTTTTTATAATGATCATTTTTAAAATTGAGAAGGTGCTATATATATATATATATAAACTCTACGTTCTTGTATATTCTTAAAGTACTTCATATATAGTTTGATGTCACCTCATAATGATCACACCCGCTATCCGCCCACCGGCAGTAGGTACCCTACCGACGGAGGCTGAGGAATCTACCGTTCCCCTATCTCCTGCCAGAGCCTGACCTACAGACGACATCGAATTGCCGGGCTAAGCCGTGCTGCTTCCTCATTTTTCAACCTATACAGCCTTGGCCTTCCCTATAGTTCATAGGGTGCCCTCCAGGTCAGGATTTCATCTTGATTTTTCCAGTGCTTTTGGCCGTACTACATCGCTATGGCCGCTACAGCAATTTGGCAGTCACCAGAATGGTAACATCTACCTCCTGAGGAAGACGTTGTGTTCACTACCACTACACGTCGAAACCGGTCGAGAGATCAACCCTACAGGGATGCGATCCTTTGCACTTTTTCTTCCGATCCACTCTGACAATAGATTATTTGTGAAATTGTTTCTATTGATTGCGAACATAACAATAATGTCTGTTATTATGGGGACTAGTCATGAATTCCTTGTCTTCATAGGTTTTTAGCATGATTCCTTCGTTTTTTAGCTTTTTGGATGCATGTCACGGTATGATTTGTGTATGAATGAGTGCACTATGAATGGCAAGTATGTGTGACGTTGTTTTAGCCAATTTTAGGCATATGGTTGCTGCTGTTTTGTTGCATTCAAATGTTTAGTGTTTAATTATTTGCGATTGATTCACCATTGCCCAAATTGTTGGTATCACTTTAAATAAATTGTGATACATTTTTTCTAATATATATTCTCTGGACCTATCCTTTCTACTTTTCTACCTTATAATGCACATACATGGGGCAATAGGCAGGCCTCAAAGACACAATTCATTTGTTTACATGATAATCAACTCTAATGTTGTTGTGATTTTTTTGGTGCTGGTGTTTCTTTCTTTCTTCCTTGCTTTACCTGTATGTGATTCTAATTTGTGTGCATTATGGGGTTTTATATGCATTGTTTTGTACTAACACAAGTGTCGTAAGTTTGAAATTGTTAGCTATTTATTCAATGTTTAACATTATGCGAAACTTGGATAAGGTAGGATTTTTTATTTTGCTATTGGAAATTACCACATTAAAAATATTGTATTTTGGTACATGATGTAACCATTGCCTTTGTGTATGTATGATAATGTTCCTGTATTAACCACACTCAAATATAATGTTTGCTTTGGATTAGAACATTATTTAATACATTAAGTAGTTAATGATATATCTTTTGATCACCCCAGACAACTTTTTTACCAGCACTATAAACACTACCCCTTATAGGGACTGTTCATCAAACTTATTTTAATATGTGATGTCATCAATAAAATTTGTGATGTCATCTTTCATGTACTGGGTGTTTGTCTTAGCAGTGCACTGTGGTGGCACGAGTTATGGTTGCTTAGCTTACCATAACTGGTGAATTTCTGCCGTTTTCTCGGTTTTACTTGTAACAATAATGTCCCTTTAACAAAGTTTTTTTTTAATTTGAATTTCATGGGTTTTTATTAGTGCACCCTGATTTTGCTACAACTTACTAATTTTGTACTTACTCCAATATAGCAACATTTTTGTCCAATTTAGAAGTAGTTTCCCTTTAAAACTGTGTCTCGCCCGCCAGTTCCTGGGAATCTGTCATCCAGGTGGCCAGGACAAAACCATTGCTTTTGGAGCAATTTCCTGGGGGTGGACCAATGCGGGAGGATCACCTGGATGGGGGTCCTCGGGGAGTAGAAGTGGGACACCGGAGGGTGAGACGCAGTAGCCCCTTCCTTTTATAACACTGTTTTCCCATCCTACCAGGTAGGATACCTAGGAACTCACCCCCCCAACCCATTTACTGACATGAACACTTTTTCACAGATGGCTCACTGTGACAGAAAACGGACTAACACCCGAGCCGTATACCTTACATGTCCCAACACAAGTGTCCGGCAGAGTCAGGCAATTACTGATAATTATACACCCCTGTCTTCTATCCCACTTCCACACACGGATAAAAGGCGGAGCACAAAAGCATACTTTGAGCAAGGCAAAACACATGGGGAAGCAGCAGTTCCGAGATGGCAGTTTAATACGAGGATAAAGGCGGCAAGACCAGAAAGGGTTAAAAGGAGGGAATGGCCCGTGGCCTTTTCAGAGGCAAAAAAACGCTACTATCACAAGCCCTCGAGAATAAGAAACATAAGACCGGGAATTGAAGCTGAAGCAAAGTGCATTGTATGTCGAAGGTACCTGGGGGCTCTCCTGCATCAATAGCCGACCGAGGTGAGGAGGAGCGATTGCCACCGTCGTATTGTCTTTGGCTCCTACAACAAAGCAGCTCCAGTAAAGTCAGCACAGCCAGTGAGTTGGGGAGACTGATAGCAGACCGGTCTGTGTTAGAGCCAAGGTTGCAAGCGGCAACATTGTATGAAGAAATCTGCAAAGGACATAGTGATGGTGTATGTAATGAGCGACGCAAATATAATTGAATATCCAAGGAGTGACTAAACTTTTGAAACCAAGGTAGATGCCATATACAGAGTGTCCAGTGAAGGTCTCTTTTAGGTATCCAAATTAGAGTGTAAAATTGTGAAATCGAAGTGGTCCTGCAATGGGCCAAGCGAAACCCTGTGCGCATTCGAAAGTCTTTCATAGCTAATACGAACTGAAATTGGTCCGAGCCCGGCTGTGGGAGACTAATTGTGTAAAAGGGATCTGAGCCCGGATGCGGGAGACCCGGGGTGATCCGTGAGTTACCCGAGAAAAAATATTCTATAAGCATTGGAGCAGAGGATCTGACCCTGGAAGAGGGGGATCCAAACTAAAGATTATGGTAGAAAAGGGACCTGAGCCCGACTGAGGGAGATCCAGGGTGAAGAGGGAATCCCACGACTTGAATGTTTGTAAAGGAAGTCTTCGTTGTTTTGGTACATCGGGCCATCTGAATCAAGAGACTTTGATAACTTAAGAGACTTGGGCACAGAAGGCCCTGATGTTGATCATGGAACTGTGTCCTCGTGCCGAAGAAGCCCAAGAGTGTGCTATGCTCGTGTGAACTGCCTTGTCCCATGCTGAAAACGTGGGGAAAGGAGGCCAATGGCCTGAACATCCTGACTTATCATTTTGTGAACACTTCTTTTTCATGAACACTTCCCGATGCTATTTGTAAATTAGCAATAAGGATTGGCAATATGTTTTTTAGTATAGGCCCTTTTTTGTTTTGACGACACTCCACTAGGAATGCTTTATTATATGATGATCGTAGCTTGCTCTCATCTTTAGATTTAAGTTTAGATAGGCGTTTATCACATCCTTGATACACTTCAATAAACACCCTTGAACTGTGCTCACTTGTGTCTGTCTTACTTTGATACCATGCCTTCCTTACAAAACTCTGCCATTCCCCATCTTCCAGCCTAATTTTTAACCATTCTGTTCACTTTTGGCAACTTTCTCCACCGCTTTTATGTTCGCAAATTTGTGACATCATTGCGGATTATCTGGACAGTGTCACGTGACCACGCGCTAGCGCGGAATGATGGCATGTCCGCGTACGGGTCCGTGCTTCGCGACCAGTTCGAAACTGAATTTTTCAGCTCATCTAGAAACTTTAAAGCTCAAAATGTACCCTTGCACAGCTCCTAGACCTATTCTTACTCATTGTCCATTAACAATATAGCACACAGCACATATTGGAAGAATATTAGGAAAACTGCTGTTTATATTAAAAATGGCATCAGCTATTGCCATCCCTCCTCCCCAAGAGCCACCACCCCCACCAGCTGTAGGACCTACACAACGAAAGAAGCGCAGTACTTCAAAAGACAAGACTAACAGGAAGATGAGGTAAAAGAAGTGCCTACCTCTAGCACCCAGAGAGAATCATGGGTGTGGCAGTTCTTTACCACTGTTGGAAATGTACCAAAGTGAAATCGAATAGGAGAGTGACCCCTGTTCACCTCAGCGTTGGGTTATTCAATAAGTAACTCTTGTCGTAATGAAGCAGTCTTCAAAACCATTCTTGATGCTATATTTATTGTTAGAAGTCAGCTAACGTGATTCGGCTCTCTAGGGTCTTTCTCAACGCATGTGGATTGTGGTCCACTCATTGCTGCGAGGTTGTGGAAATGAGTCCGGCATCCAATTCCAATATCTTGTCCTGCTATGGTTGCAAATAAGGGTGGGTAATTATTTCAAGGGGTGGCCTGGTGCCCATGTGGGCACCTAGTTAGCATTGTCTCTAAGTGTATGCAGGATAGTCATGGCGATCTGTTGATGCAATCCTGTGCAGCACTTTGGGCTGTAGCCACGGACAGAATTTATTTTCCCATTCAAGCCTATCCAGATTTTGAAAAGCGTCACCACATAGCCAATCCCTGGTAGCCATGCCCACTTTAACCCCATTGTCAGTCCCTCGTGGTCATGGCCAGTAGCAAGATTATCTGAGCCATGACTGAGACAATCTGGCCACGGCCCATGGCCACCTGCTATACCTCAGTCTCCAAAGGTGTATCACTACCTACATTATGAAATGCGGACACGTTTGCAAAACCATGCTTTCAAGTCCTTGCCAATGCTCCTTGCACCACTTTCCTGCAAATCCATCCATGTTTCATTTTTTGAAAAGTGTCAAAATGTACGTACATATAATAGTCATAGCTCAAGGTTTGTGTCACGACCCTCGCCCAAAACCCCCTCTGGCAAACCCATTGGCCAGGTGGAGTCAGGACTCTGGCCTCTAGAGCCAGGCTCATACACCATGAGAAACATGTGCTTGGGAAATACTCATTGTGTTGCCAGCCAACAAGAACCAAGCTATGCGGTCTAGTGTTTTGGGTGTGGTAGCCTAGGGACTACTTTACCTGGACTATTTTGTTGGGGCTATTTAAACCACACCCAAGCAAGACAACACGCTTCGTGTTAGTTTGCAGCTTGCATCGTGACGCTCACCGTGTCCAGCTATTCCCTCAGAGAAGCAGAACCTGCAAGGAGACAAAAGGAACATCATTAGCAGCAGCATCTTACCTGCAGTCTTCATCTTTAACCACTCGCAGCTTCTGAGAACAGCTTCCTTGAATCAGCACGCCTCCCGGACAGTACGACCTGAAAGAGGAAGATGGAGGCAACATTAAAGAAAGCAGTAGAGACATTTGTAAATTACGAACTGCTCAAAAGGCTTACCTGGCTGGTCGCCTCACGGCTGGCACCATTCCGGACATTCTTCGCGCTGAAGGACACCTCGACCTACAAGGAAGGAAAACAAAGGTTAGCAAAGGCAAGACTGCAGCGCTGCGCATAGCGCTTACTTACCGCATCATATCGCTCTTAATGCGCCACCATTTACCAGCGGGGCTCAACCAAGCCAGTTCGCCGCGCTGAAGCTCCACATACCCAAGGGAGGAAAAAGAGACCCTGTAAACAAAGAAAGGCATGCAGGATAGCAACAAAACTAAAGAACAGCAATAAGACCTACCTGAACAATATCAAACGGGCCGGCATCAGTGAAGTAACTGGACCGCACACGCCCATAAAAGCCAACGTGCCCCTGCAAAGAAGGCAGGACGGAGAGCATGCTTAATTCTACCACCAGGTGAGGAGAGGGCCCAGAGGGGCTGAAATCATACGGGGGTGGAGGGAGGATACTTACCCCGGTTGGTCAGTCTTGAACACAGTCCTCCTGTATTTTCAGGCAGAACCTTCCCGCAGACCACATCTGGGCAAAGTTGAGAAGCATACCAGCGAGTAACCCGGCTGGGTGGCGTCCCTGTGGATAACAGGTGAGCATAACAGTTTGGGCTATAATTTTCTTAAATCTTTTATTCACATTCGTCAAACGACAACTAAGTTGTTATAACACATCTAGAAATGTTAAACACCCCCCCCCCCCTCATCACAAAATCCCATCAAACTTTGCAAAAACATTAAAATCTGGTTCGTAAATCCTTTTGCAGACCTTTTGTGCAGATTTGTGAAACGGCACCAATGTATAAATATAACATTTTGGGACTCCCCCTTGGCAAAACAGCACCAAACATTGTAGACCATTCAAGGTCCCGTCTAGAATGTTAACACAATATTTCATAGTTTCATTGATTGGCGCTAAAGTTATACGCCATCCAAAATCTGCTTTTCACCAACCTTGTAATGAAAAAATATGTATGGATGTCCCCGAAGATCTGAGATGCTCGCGGACATAGGGCTATCTGCAGGCAGTCTGTGGAAAAACCGCCTGTTTTTTGGCTTTTTATGGACATATCCCATCCCATTCTCATCACCCCTCACCTCCGCAGAGATTGTTTCATTAGTTTGACAAGCGCAATGTTGTGTTTTTTAAATCTGTTTTTACCGCGATGTTCACAGACAATGGGCGCTGTCCGCGATCCAACATGGCGGGTGTTTCCCAAAAATGTGACACATCTCATGCTTTTCACTATTGAATCAGAGTGTGCGACCAATCGCACAGCTATTAAGCCACTCTCTGGACCAATCCGTGGCCCGTCCGCGGAAGGAACAGGGAAGTGGTCCGCAGACCGAACCCAGATATCACTAATTATTTTTTTTACCTACTGAATGGATTTACACCAAATTTACAGAAGCACGCTTTTGGAACTACAGCCACCCATGGCGCAAATTTGCGGATAATCTGTCCAGCGGTTTGGGCTGTAGGCGTGAGCAAAATTATTTTTCCATTGTGTCTATGGGGAAAAACCACACATTTTGGAACCCCCCCCCCCCCCTGCACAAAACCGCTCCAAAATTCACAGACTCAATCTGACGGGGCCATGTACTTTTTTTGCGAAGTTTCTTGAGGATTTATCTGGGGGGTGGGGGGGGCTGAGTTGTAAACCACCCAAAAAGTGCTTTTCCTATGGGTTGAGCTACTGCAGGCCCTGTAATATATACGGTATAGTGACATTATATATATATATATATATATATATATATATATATATATATATATATATATATATATATATATAAAATGTCACTATACCGTGTTGCTTTTGTGAGAAACCAGAAGGTGTCTCACCCACTAGTCCCCGGGGATCTCTCTCAGGTGGCCAGGGCACGGCCAATGCCTTTGGATCCACACCAGGGGGTGGACCAGTGCGGAAGGATCACCTGGGTGAGGGGTCTTCAAGGAGTGGAACACAGGATGGCGAGACGCGGTATCCCTCCTCCTGTAACACCTTTACCCCATCCTACCAGGTAGTCTACATGGGCACTTTACCCCCTCCTGCCCCATCACCCTTCAATAACACTTCCACACGGACAGCCCGATCTGGGAGAAAACAGACTCGCACCCAAGCAGTATACCTGACATGTCCCACTATAATGGTCAGGCGAGGTTAGGCAATTATTGGCAACTACTCACACCTGACTTCCATTAAACTTCCCCAAATGGATAAAAGGCGGAGCACGAGAACACACTCTGAGCGAGGCAAAGCACACGAAGGAGCAGCAGTTTCGAGAAGGCAGCTGAACGAGGGGAGAAAACAGCAAACTAAGAAGGGTTCTCAAGGAGGGATATACCATTGACCTTTCCGAAAGGAAACTGTTACTTTCAAAAACCTTGTAAATCGGAAAACATAAGGCCCAAAAACCAAGCTAATGAATCCTTCATTGTGTGTCGGAGATACCAGAGGCCGTCCTGCGTAGCTGACCAAGTTGGGGAGGAGCAGCAGCTGTCGTGGTATTGTCCTTGGCTCCAAGAATAAAGTCGGTCCAGAGACATCAACACAGCTGGTGAGTTGGGGAGGTCAGGGTTGCAAGCAGCAACATTTTATAATGAGCACAGGAATGAACATTGTTAAACGCTTGTGATGAAAGACGCGAGTAAAGCTAAATTACTGATGAATGTTTGAGGAGGAAAGATACGATACCATTGACAGTGGACCCGCGCCGCGTGGTGCTCAATCGAATGTGTCTGTCAAGATATCCAACCAAGAAGTGGCAGAAACGAAATTGAGAACAGTATGTGACGTGAATCGAAGTCGTCCTGCAATGGTTAAGCAAAACCCATCACACATGATCTGATAGTTTATTTATATAGCGCCTATAGACAATGTTTTTCAAAGTGCTTTAAGGCAAGGGAGGGAGCAAGGGAAAATACAATGACATTCTTACTGGCCGTTAACAGGAAGGATGTGAAATTAACTATCGTACTCGGCCTGGCGGCATTTCAGATGGTGCAAGAGCTGAGACATAGATAAGGAAGGGAGGGGGAGAGTAGCAAGGAAATGGAAACAGACACGCGACTACTGTACTAGGCCTGATGACATTTCTGGTAGAGCCAGAAAAAACAAAAGGTGAGGGAGAGGGGTGCAGAAAGGGAGGGGAGGAACAAAACAAGCGACGATCGTACTTGGCCTGACGACATTTTAGATGGTGCTGGAGGGGCGGGGGTACAGTTAGGGGACGGGGAAGGAGACAGACAAGGTTGCATCATCCTAGGTCCAGGGACAATTCTGCTAGAGTAAGTGCATAGAGGAAAGTAATGGGAGGAGGGGAGGAGATCGGAAAAGGGAGAGGAAGATGGGGCATAGAGTAAGCAGTCAAAAAGAGTGGAGAAGCAAGAGGGGAGAGCGAATACAATTGCAGAAGTCAGTAGTAACGCATAACATTGCAACCCTGGATAGAAGATGAAGATGGGAACAGCATGATTCAGGGCCACCATGAGAAAGGATGACGCACCGTGAATCAATGGAGTCCATAAAAGTCAAATCCAGCATTGGCCACAAGACAGTGAGGGTGAAACCAGAATGTATCAGGACAGACTCCTGCAGAAGTAGGCTAGATGGGGTTGAGGGTGAGCAGGGTAGAAGAGTCAAGCAAAACAGGCAACATCTGTTGATATCAAGAGAAAAACACAGGAAGTGCGATTGCATGGTCTGAGCCCGAGGAGAACAAGTGTGAATATTGTGCTAAAAGGGATCCAAGCCTGAACGAGGGAGATCCATGGTCCGAGCCTGAACGAGGAAGACCAGTTGGGAACATTGTGGTAAAAAGGGGTCCAAGCCTGAAGGAGAGAGACCCATGACAAATATTAGAAATGAAAAACTTGTACATGTGAAAGCCCTGATAAGAAAGGATGTTTGGTGCTTTTTTGTTGCGACAGGCCCTCTGCAGTAAGAGACTGTTATTGGAAAAGAAGCGTTGACAAAAGGCCCTGAGACCTTTGCTCCGAAATGTTCCTTGTGGCAGAGAAGCCGGAGTGTTTGCGAAGTTTGAATGTACCGCCTTGTCCCGTGGGGAAGGGACGCCAACTGCTCATCTATGCTGACATATTATTTCTTGAACCCTTTCCTGGTTGCCTACACAATTGTTCCACACCCTGGGGAGGTAGGACTGGCAGTAGGTTTATTAGTATAGGAGGTTCTTATTTTGACCAGACTCCACTAGGACTGCGTTCTTTTTACTTTGATGTTTGTAGCTTGCTCCTAACCTTAGAATTAGGGTTAGATAGGCATTCATCCAATCCTTTGAAGTTCAATAAACATCCTTGAACTGTGATCACTTGTGTCTGTCTTCACTGTTTGATATCATGCCTTCTTTACACTTGCCATTAACGCACACGATTCGATAGCTATTGGGTCCTACATCATTTGCTTGCGTTAAAGGCAAGCACCGTTGACATACAGCATCTTGTCTATCTTCTGCAACATGCCATTGTTGTACTAATATGATCGCTTATTTATCTAGAACGCAGTCCTCCACACTAGAATCTATGACCCGTCAGTCTGTGTTTACCTTTGGACTACATTTCTCTATTTCCTTAGCATCTGACCCAAACATTGCCGATGGTGGCCATGGTACATATTTTGCATTTTTATCATTTACGAATGAACAGCCTTTTTCCGTTTAGGAATCATGCTATCTCTTATGTTCTCTTAATCTATTTTCCTCATAATCCCAGCCTCCATGCTATCTATCATGCATTGTTTATTTCCAAGGCACACATTCGAATAGGGCACCGTTCTTCTTACTTTTTCTTCCATAGACAAGTCTGTTGTTTACTTTTACTTCCGTTTCTATGGTTTGCCTACACACTAGAGAGACGGTCCGTTTTCCATAACACTCACTGGTGCCATGGAAACGTATTGTATACCCGCGGATAGTCTTAGTCTCCTGTTTGCGAATGAGGAAACGGATCGAGTGCTACGCTCGCTCATCACGAAGGTAGATACCGAACTTTTAGTCCCCTGTGGCTTATTTTCTCCAGATTTAGCGCACAAGACTACATTCTATGACAAGACTGGAGGCGAGCATTATGCTTCATCTTCTTTATTTACTACTCCTCAGAAGTTTCAACAAACATATAAAACTTTAAAAGTATCCAACAGTGACTTTTCCATCCAAACTACAAGTCCCATAGTCTCTGTAGTCCATCTCCATTCAGCCCAGCTATGACACATCCTGTCCCTGGGATCCTCCTCTTCTTTTACTGCTCTTCAAGCAGATAAGTACTATTTTCACTCCTCCGTTTACTGTATATATGCTTTAGTATAGACAGACTGGGGAGAGGGGCTGCATAGGAAATATATATATATATTTTACATAGCCAGAGCGAGCAAAATTATATATGCTAGCGAGCCAGCAGGCTCGTATATAGCGGGGATTGTGCAATACGTGGGTACGCGATAAGCAAGTCAGTACCTTCATAGGAGCAGCTACGGCGTTGAGAGAGGTCGCGGACAGCAGGTGAGCGCGCGTACCAATTCGCGAGATGGGCCGCCCTGTGCCGTATTCCTGGCACTCGTGGTGGGGGGGTCTCCGGCAAGCATTGCGGGACACATAGCCGGCGCCGCAGGCCCCCTCCTGTGGGGAGGCGGAGCGTAGGTGCTCGGAGCGCTCCGGCCCACACCTTCTGGGCAGCGGAGCCAGAGCGCACGAGCAAGCGAGCGGATGTCGCATTACGAAGCGAAGGAGGAGAGAACAGGAAGCCCGGCCTGGCAGTGATACTTAAGAGCATAACTAACTAGTTTCCTGAGCACTACTGAGGCCTGGAAGACGAGCAATGCGCCGCACAGGAGCAGCAACTGCCTATTAAGGCTACAGCCCGTAGGGAAGAGGAGATCACTCTTCCCACAGCAGCAGGTGCTTCTAGTCTGCAGGACTGATTAAAAGATACGAGTCTCACACGATCAGCCTATAGTAGGCACAGAGATCATTACAGTCTGGTGCAGCCACAGAAAAAGAAAAAGAGAACATTTTTTCAAGATAATAAAAGAACACTGAGGCATCGAACAAGGAGCAGTGGGCGTGCTTAGACACCTGATTCGGGTACAAAGCACACAGCACAGTTCAGAGAATATCAGAATTTGAGTGGAGCGAAGGACAGCCTCTGGACCTCGCTGCCAGCTTCAAGGAAGTGCTGGGGAGCTCCCTAGTCGATGCAGTGGCGCAAGGGTTGAGGCCCCTACAAGAAAGGCTGGAGACACTTGAAGCAATGTTGACTCAGCCGATTGAGAGCACCAAAGAGACTGAGCGCACACCCACAGGACCCGTAGACTAAGGGTCAAAGGGGAGTAAAGGGGCCCGAAAGAGGAAATCCTCTGATGACCCCCAGGGCCCATTGGACGGGGCGAGAGAGAAGGCCCCAGAGGTAGCCGAAGCCTTTGCTAAGCTTAAGGAAGCTTACCTACAGCGTCAGGCAGTGCCAGACCTCATGATAACACTCCTGGGGAAGATAACACTGTAGATGACCCAGGCTCGGAAGAGGAGCCAGCAGAGGACCTTTCCTCGGAAGAGGAAGTAGCAGAGGAGGAATGGGCAAAGCCCAGAGGGGGTCAGAGATCCCAAAAGGAGAAACACCTCGAAGTTACAGGAGGACACGTTTGACCCGGATAGTATCTGGATTCCAAGATCCACTGAGTGGCAACCATCCCCTAGAGCGGCGCAATACATGACCGTATGATTGCGTAAGGCCCTCGACAAGGATGTGAGGCAACGCCTGCAAGCAGAATGCCCTCGTCCAGACCTCCCCGGGAAGGTGGCAGATCCCAAAATGTTGACATTTGTTTCTAAAACCAGCAAGGATCCTCGCAAGGGGATTGACAGATCTTGGAGGAGCTGCCAAGAGAAAGTGTTGGATTTGTCAGGGCCTCTAGCGAAGATCATGGATCTAGCTGAGAGAGCCAAGGATACAGGGGAAGTATCGGGCATTGGCAGGTTGGGCACAAAGAGAAGTGTGCCTTCTAGGAAACGCTAACTGCGCCATTGCATCCGAGAGAAGGAGAGGATTGCTGCTCAAAATGGAACCGAAGCTGAGCAATCTCGCATCTTACAAAGCCGGAGAAGCAGCCCAGGGGCTTCTATTTGGGGAGACCTTTGGGAAGGAGATGGGCCGTTTCGTCGGCACCTACCCCTCTCTAGAAAAAGCAAAACCCTCCATCCGAAAGATTTTCCCGAACATAGTTTATGGCGGGACCGGCTGCTTCAGGGGTCGTGCGGCCTGTCGGAATCGATGAGGTACAAGACCCTCTAATCCCACAGCCCAATACTGGGAGAATATACAGCAGGATACCTTCTTCCCATCAAGGAGACATTTCCCTAGAGGACGCAGAACCAGGGGACCAGGTCGTGGACAAGGATTCACACCATGTGAGAGCATTAGATTATCCCCTGGTAGGGGGAAGGACGTGCATGTTTTGGGACAATTGGCCTGCGCTTTCCAGCGATACTTGGATATTGCAAACCATCAGAGGTTTGCAGCTAGACTTCATAGAATCGCCAGTTCAAGTGAGCTGGCTGCACCTGTAGCGCTTAGCACAAGCGGAGCAGGAGTGCCTAGACAGCGAGCTAATTCAGTTAGAGCAGAAGAGCGCTATAGTGAAGTGCTCAACGTCCCCAGATTTGTGAGCAATATGTTTCTGGTGCACAGAAAGGAGAAAGTCCGCCAAGTTATAAACCTGAAAGAACTGAACGGGTGGATCTTGTACTGCCATTTCAAGATGGAGGGTATTCATCAGCTCAGAGACTCCCTGAGAGCAAGATACTGGATAACGAGACTGGACTTGAAGGATGCTTACCTAACGATTCCAGTACAGGAAGAGTACAAGACAGTCCTAGCTTTTCGCTGGGACCGGCTGTTCTGGCAATTCAAAACAATGACGTTCGGTCTTGCACGAAATTGATGAAGCCAGTAGCGGCAGCGATCCGAAAGAAAGGCATCGGACTGATCATTTACCTATAAGATCTGCTGCTTCTGGCAGAGTACCGAGAAACGCTAGTCTATCAGACGAGATGGGTGTAGGACCTGCTGTCGTCTCTGGGATTCCTAGTGAATATAGAGAAGTCAGATACCGAGCCAGCTCAGAGACTGGATTTTCTAGGTTTTGTCCTAGACACCTGGAAAACTACTTTAGAGCTTCCAGCGCGAAAGATGAGGGATATCAAGAGAGAGATCAGAGTATGCTTAAGCAAACAGTGGATCTCCCTCAGAGTGTTAGAGAGAATAGTAGGATTATTAGCAGCCTCCATTCAGGCCATATTTCCGGGTCCTTTGCACTATCGACCACTGTAGAGGCTAAAGATAAAACACTTGCAGCAAGGTTTAAGATATCATCAGCAAGTGCCATTGGATCAGGCATCCATCACAGAGCTGGAATGGCGGTTGAAAAATATGGACACCTGGAATGGGCGTGCCATATTCAAAGACCGTCCGGACCTGATAATCAAATCCAATGCCAGTCGTATGGGCTAGCGAGCGAGATGCGGAAACCTGGAGACAGGGGGCAAGTGGAGCGAAGAGGAGCTTCGCCTGCACATAAACTGCCTAGAGCTTCTGGCATGGACCTTTGCAATAAAGGCTTTCACGAGAGGGAGAGCGAAATTGTGCGTCCTGCTGAAGATGGACAATATATCCAGTTTGCTACATAAATCACCTGGGGGGAACGAAATCCAACTTGCTGGCAGAGCTGGTGAAGGATCTATGGCAGTCAGGGATGTCGGTGATGGCAGAGTATCTGCCCAGTACACTGAACGTGATAGCCGACTGGAACTCACGCCATCTGACCGACTCCAGCGACTGGAAGCTAGATCCAGCTGTGTTTCAGATTCTGAACAAGAGGTTGGGTCCAGTGCACCTGGACCTATTTGCGTCCTGGCTCAATGCACAGACGATTACTCAGCTGGAGGCTAGACCCGGAAGCTCAAGGAGCGGATGCTTTCCTACAAGAATGGTCAGGCGGCCCATACTACGCATTTCCCCCTCCTTCGTGATGCTGAGCAGAGTTCTTGCGAAATGTTGGAGGGAGAGAGCAGAGTTGATTTTAATAGCACCATTGTGGAAGACACAAGTGTGGGTCCCGACGTTAATGGAGCTGACAGCGGACCTGCCGAGAGTACTCCCCGAAGGAGACCAACTCCTCACGGACCCAGCTGGGTTGTGTCATCCTCTGAGAGTGAGAGGGACGCTCCTGCTCGTCGCGTGCAGGATATCGGGAGACGCTGGGCTCTGCCAGGAATCTGACAGGCTGCTGAGCTTATCGCGGAATCCTGGGCTCCATCCACTAGGAGGAGCTACGACGCGGCTTGGGCCAAGTGGTCAAGCCAATGTAAAGGGGTACGTTTTCATCCCGTTCAGCCCCTGTAGTGGCTATATTGAATTTCTTGGCACAGTTGTTGCAAGACGGGAGAGCATTCAGTAACATAGGAGTGTACAGATCGGCTATTTCCTCAAGACACCTGCCGATGGAGGGAGTCCCAGCAGGGGAACACCCAGCGGTAGTGAGGCTCATCGGGGGAGCAAAGTATAAGATGCCACCAGAACCTAGATATAATACAATTTGGGATGTAGCAGTGGTGCTGCGTTTGTTGGAGACCTGGCCAACAAAGAAGTATTTGTCTCTGAAGCAGCTATCAGTCAAGCTGGCAATGCTTTAATGCCTGATTTCATGTAAGCGAGTGTCGGACGTTAAAGCACTAGACATTAACAGACGGGCCTTTGGCCCGGAAGGGGTGACCTTCTCGATAGTCAAGAGGAATAAGACAGGGACGACGACTGTTCATTGTCCTTATTTTCCGAGTAATACTAAATGGTGCGTTGCGAGATGCATTAAGGAATATGAAAGTTGAACAGCAGAGAGCAGACCAGCTGGTACTAATCAGTTAATAGCGCGTAGGAAGCCTTTTCACATGATCACGACAGCCACCATTGCGCAGTGGGTCAAGGAAGTAATGCAAGCAGCAGGGGTTGGGAACGTATGGAGCGCATTCTGTTAGAGGGGCAATGGCCTCCAGCGCCTTTAGCGCAGGTGTGTCATTGCGTGTGATTATGTTAGCAGCAGATTGGTCTAGTTACCGCACATTCAAAGAGTTTTACTTCAAGCCAACTGAAAGTTTGGCAGTTACAGTATTGGGAAAGCTTTGAACAAGCATAATGCTCGTCTCCAGTCTTGTCATAGAATGTAGATTACCCCTGCTAACTGCACAGGGAGTATTAATTCTATTAAAGACTAGGAACCGAGCATTAAATTCCCACCCGATCATGTATTGTCTGGTAATATGATATGTATGCATGGATGATGAAAGTACATGGACGCCACCCTGATTTTGTTCATTGTATATTCCCTAGGGGATGAGCAGAAGAATAGCTGAAAGCAGAGGTGGTGGTCATCGAGGATCAAAAGGAAGGTTGTGAAGTCGTGGGATCAGCGGCGCTTAAGTTAAAGAGTTGAGAATCTTTGCACTGTTTGCGGGACACAGTTATGGAGTGAAACTGACAGTTCAGAGTATGTAAAAGCAGAGGAGGAGCCCAGGGACAGGATGTGTTTCATAGCTTGGCTGAAGGGAGATGGACTACAGAGACTATGGGACTTGTAGTTTGGATGGAAAAGTCACTGTTGGATACTTAGTTTTACATGTTTGTTGAAACTGCTGAGGAGTAGTAAATAAAGAAGTTGAAACATAATGCTCGCCTCCTAGTATTTAATAGAATGAATACTACTCCCTGTGCAGTTAGCAGGGGTAATCTACATTCTAAGGTCGTCCTAGGTGTTTTTTAATCCTTAACAGTTGCTCACCAAATCCTGTATTTACACTCGCTTCGACTACAAGGGGATCTCAATAGGTAACTGTTTCCTTTACAAGTTTTGTTCAATACATAGACAGAATTTTTTCAGACATTTACCTTTTTCTAATGAGGGGACTATTATTTTATGTCCCCCCCCTATAGGGATTTCCTCACGCACTCTACCCTTTTTACTTAGGCAGGAGATTTTCTATTGCCCCCCCCCCAAATCCCCTATCGACATTTCCACTTCCACCCCTAGGTTAGGCACAGTAAGAATACGAGTTGCCTGGGTTGATGGGGTGCCACATTTATTTGATTAATTCCTCACCTTTCATGCTGGGAGTGGGAGCTGGACAGACTAGTGGAGCCGAAGGAGAGGACTATGGTCCCGGACCCGACTGCAAGGACCAAAAAAAGGCTCACGTTGCTGCCAGTCACCCACCTCTGCTGATTCCTGACCTGTGCTACTGCCTGCCTGTGCGCACCAGCCAGATTGTGACTGAGTCTGAGCACCCCTGCCTGGCCGGCACGCACGGACAATCACACACTCACAACAAGCACACCACATAAGAAAAAGGGGTGACCTGCTGACCCGGGCCTGGACGATCCGATCTGCTTGCGCCACTGCCCGAGCGCCTACGGCAACAGCAAGCTAAGCATTGCGGCATATTCCTGACCCAACGGCAATGAGCATTTCATTGCTGAGCTGCTGGGCTGGTGCTTGCAGTGCAGTAGCTTGGGCCACAAAAGCGTGGACAAGCCAGGAGCTGGCCACAGACGGTGATGGAGTACAGGGGAGCTATAGCCCACATTTCCTTCTTTCAATTAGACTATTGTGTAGCCTTGAAATCGCTGACTATGCTTAAAAAGACCTACTGGAATATGCAGCCCACATTTTAACAGCATTATGCTCAATGAGTGACAAAACACATGCTTATGCTAAACCAACTCGAATGAATGAATGAAAGTGCGAAAGGATTTCCTCTGAGGCATAGTGGGTCCCCACGAGCTTCACAACTGTACAAGTTACCCATTTGAAGAGAGACTTTTTGCAAAAAGTGGACTATTTGAACCACAACATTATCAATAAGTGTTAGGTAAGTGCAACACATCTGTAAAAGATGCGAGAATATCAATGTGAACCGAAAATCACTCACAATAAAACTAAGAATATGGAGTGAAGTGAGAAAATACCTTAGTACTTGAACTGAACATGAAAAAGGGGGCCTACAATTCCAAACTATCAGTAATAAGAGGCAAACCAAGGAGAAGTCTGGAATCAACTATCATTTGCTCGATGAAAAAAATAAACTGAGATGAGGCAGCAACATACGGCATCACGTAATGGACTTGGTAATACTCTCCTTTACAATTGCCCACGGTTCTATCACTTCAGTACTATAGCCTGGGAAAGTAGGTCGTAAAAAGTGTCTCCTGAAAGAGAACCATGTCATTGCTGTTTTGCAGCATGCAACATAGCGATGTCGCTCAGTCGCTAGAACAGTGTGTCCAAGTACTCTCATTGCACTTTGGGGTTGCTTTGCCTGTAAGACAATCGGGAGAAAGGATTTTGCAAGTGCACATGCGCTAAAGTGTGCATTTGCTTAAAATTGCACGTGCTGCAAAGTCTTCATTCCTGCACGTGATTAGGCAATGAAGCCAAAGGTGACGCATAAGCATTCATACCACCTGTGGAGCTGAGCAGGACAGAATAGAGACCTGCATTCGACAGTCAAGATGTTTAAAGTTAAAATGTCACTTCAATTTGAAAATGTATTTTCAAGAGAGTAAAAGTTGTGCCCCTACTGGTTTACACTTAAGGGCCAGTACTTTACTTTTGTTTTTGTGGTAAAGACGTATTTAACACATGAATATGTGTTATCGTACTGCGACAGTAACAAAAGCCTTGACGCACATCACCGGCGGCCGCACAGCCCACCAAGGCCTCTGCAGCAGCTGGCCTGCTATTGAGCAGTCGACACGGTGTGGCAGGCCAGCTGCAGACCCCTTGATGCACTGTGCGGCCGCGTTGTTGTTGGCATTACTTTTTTGAAGATGATGAGATCTGACAGTCGGGCTCCACCACCCCCTCCCCACCAACAAAAACATGTAAACAACGAGGCGCGCCCATCCGCTTGACTCAACAACTGTCACTCTCCCCAACTCAAAAAGATTGCCGGTGCCGAAAAAAATAGTGCCTGTGTTAGCCATCGGCAAATACTGGCATAAATTAAACACTGAATTCGCTCTCAAAAGGTTTCTCTGAAACGGCATACACCGGCGGGAAGGGACACATATACATAACGGATGTTTATTTGGCATAGTGCTTCTGACCAGGCTTTCCAGTGCTGGTGTTAATGCAAATGCACATTAATATCAAACCCAGAAAGAAACGCTGTTTTGGCCCTATGCTCCTGGGCTGGAAAATGATATCGACAGTGTGAGGATATATTTCAGCAGGACGCAGCTTGCACATCGAGCTGTCTGTCCTGCAGGTAAACATGAGCTCTGTAGACGTGGCTAACTAGTGACCAGTCCTATGTTTGCACTGATGACTGAGCGAGGGAGGGAGGTGCTGCAGATAAACTCTCTGTTGAGGCAGCTCTTGGCTTGAGTGGGAATGGGGAGGGTGGTGGTCACATTGAGGGAGGCAGCCCTAAAAAATGGACCAACCAATTCGTTTTTTCAATACTGCTAACACACTGGGTTAATGCCCGGTCTGTTGAATGACCAGCAAGCCCTGTAACAACACAAAAGATTGACAATTAACCAGATTGTGTATTGGCACCTCCTTCAGCTTTAACAGCTTCTCCTTGCGATATCCTTGTGATCGTCTTCAATGGATCTAGTGCACTGAATGGCAGTATTTACTCCCTCCCAGAGACTAAATGTCAGGGTGACAAGATTTTCTAAATAAAAATCTTGGACGGTCAAACACATAAAAGTAGGAATACACTCCCTACCCTCATCCCCTGGTATTTCCGTCAGAGCTTTGGCGTAAAGCGCTATATAAGTCACAAATAAATAGAAATAAAAAATAATGTGCAGTTTTGAGTGTAAACGTAAGCATGGTAAAAACAAAGGAACTTTAGCTCTGATTGATGGTACAGGCCTTTCAATGTGTTTGGTTTATATCCGGTGTCTGTGGCGCAATCAATCAATGCATGTGGGTGCCATCTGAAAAGATTTGAGGTTCAATAGTGGTCTCTTAAGTGACGCTGCAAAATTCTGATCCCAGTTTTGATTTTAATTGTTGTCGGTTGTGAAAAAGTAACCTTTACCCACAGTAGAGCTGGGATTGTGACATTGCTCGCCCTTTTTTATTTTTTATTATTATTATTATTTTTTTCTTCTTGAAAACGAGGACAGGGTTTTAAAATGAAAAAAAAACCTCTTTGGATGGGGGACAGATGGTCCAGTTCAGGGACATTCCTAGAAAAACCAGGACACTACTAAATGTTGATATTTGACTACAAAGTTACCTTAACAATGTGTTTATATTGAAATATGCAGCCAAGGATGACGGGAGGCAGCTGGATAAAGTAAGTGTCCTTTATTACATGTCACAGGAACAATAAAGTAAGCAGGCAGTTGGAGGCAAGTGGAAGTACATGGATGCAGAGTCACTGGGGGAAGACAGCTGACTGACCAACTGATAACACACGCAGAATGAGGACCGAATACTGAGACATACATTTCTTGCATCAGGACATGCACCAGCTGCACATTTACAAGAATGTTTTAGTAATCTAAACGAGGAAAGAGTGTGAAGAGAGCAAGCACAACTGTTTATTACGATGAAAAACGCCATCTATGCCAGGAATGGTCACTTTAAATCCAATGCATGAAGCTGTATCGTTACCAGTGGCAGCTGGTGAATTGCTTAATTGGACGGGTGTTAATATTGCCCACAAATATGCCAGAGCGGCCGAGTGTAAGGAGGGAGCCTGCACCAACCATGAGGGGGTTCGTTCCCCCAAGACATTTTGTTTAATATTGGGCTAAAATTGTAGATCATACAGCATGCTCTCTGTGAACGACTTGGTAAAAAGCCAAACAGTTTGCAGTGGTGTTTGTAGGGTAACTCCAATCCAAAAATGCAATAGATCCAACAGTCCACAGGGTCGTTTCACAACACATTTTCATGGTTTCTTCGCCCACAATGTATGCCAGTATAAAAACATTTCCACTCTGGCTCTTCCCATATATTTCCATGCTGGATGCACCAATATTTGCGAGAATTCCTATATAGGAACATATTCGTGTTTGCTTTGCACATGATGCCAGTAATGATACGCTAAATGTCCACACTGGTTCTGGCAATATATGGAACTATCCCCACAAAAGAACATACTCCTGTTGCATTTCCCTTTTAAAATGCCATGCTGCAAAAAGAAAATATGTCCCCACTGGCTGCAGAATGTAGTCCAGTCTAGACACCTACTAACACTTATCATGTTTGCTTTATCCTTGATGCCAAGTAAGAAATGCCCAGTCACAGTAAGTAATAGCTAGACAGGTTGCACCAAAATACCAGTCTAGCCATGTAATAACTAATAACATTTACTATATTTAATTTATCTTTGGTGCCCAGAATAAAATGTCATGCCACAGTAAGAAATAGGTAGAATGGCTGCCCCAAAATGCCAGTCTAGCCAAGTAGTAACATATCATCCTTTCTTTTATCAACGGCCAGTTGATGAAAGAAATAATGATTAATCTTTACTTTGCATCTATGATAGATTCCCAGCAAAAATTGCGTTAATGTCCGCCTTCACCTGCTCCCAAGGCCCAGCACAAACACACACACATGTGCTTACACATTCACTCACTCGTTCACGCATGCCCTCAAACGTCATACGCTCACATATTCACACACATAGTACATAGAAAGCATAACATCTTACCTGCATGTAGCCCCAATCTTCAGACTCTGCTGCCTCCAGAGAGCCTACACCGCTTGTGCAGCAAGAACAGTAACCCGGAAGTGTGCTGATGTCGCTGTACCCTTCTCCTTTTGTATGTGCAGGTAGGCACAGGAGCGCCCCTCATACATACAAAATGCAGTACCCCAGCCTGCATCCCCAATGAGCCAGACCAGGCAAGGCAAGAAGCAAAACACCCCAGCCTTGAATAGCCTTTTGGACATGCACGGCTGGGGTACGAACTATCAAAGGGAAACCGCAACAAGCAGCTGAGGGAGCACTCCTGGGCTTGCATGGCTTCACCATGATGGGCGAGGGTTCTGGCGGGTTGGCATCCCCTCACCCATTGTGGACTAGCTGCGCCTGACCACCGCCTATCTATGCCAGTAATGGCCACTTTATATCGCGTGCACAAAGGCTGAAGCACTTCATGCATATGTTTTTAAAGTGTACCAAGACAAAAACAAAATAAAAACAACCTTTCACATTCATTTGTGCATACTGTACATTGCAGCAGAACTCATGTGACCATCTTGCAATATCGCTTGCTTTGCTCACGCTTCCCCGTTGACTCATTCAAACCCTCTTAACCCATTATTCGTATGGCTCAGGATATGTGACATGATTTAGTTCATAAACTCCTCCAACGTGTTAGCCACATTTTAACCCGGTTTTGATATTTCTGGAACAAGATCTGACACAAAGTATTGTGCCTACAGGTTTGACATTTTTGAACTGAATACAATTCTTGCATCTACCATTAACCGCAATACTGACGGACATCCCACAAAAAAGTAATTATTCTCATGTGCACCGCTTGTGGTGCAGAGTGGTACGAGTATTGCCTGCTGTACATGTGCAGAGTCCTGCAGGCGTCTACCAGGGCGAAGGAGTCTAAAAGTGTTTGCAAGTTTCTTGCTGGCAGAGCCGGTCTGGTATATTTTGTGCCTGATCTGTCCAGGAGAGGGTTTAGCGTACAGTTGAAGTCCCCCCCGCCCCCATATTATATTGCTATTCCTATAAGGTTCTAACCTAGGATATAGGGTCTGGAAGAACTGGACCGCTCTGTGGTTGGGGGCATAAGTATTGACCAAGCATGTGTCCACCTGCTCAAGTAGGGCTTGTACCACCACCATCCTACCCTCATTATCCGTTTTACATGGGTGACCTTAAAGGGTACTGAGGGTGCGATCCATATCAGGAATCCCCGTGCATAAGCCGAATACGTAGACCCCCAAACCCCCCCCCATTTCTTTGTTAGCAATATTTGCTTCTCAGCCGTTAAATGTGTTTCTTGCAGCATGGCTATGTCCACCTTGCATCTTCGGAGATATGAATAAACTTTATTCCTTTTCACAAAGGCATTCAAACCCCTCAGGTTCCATGTGAGGACATTCACCGATCCAGCCATTGGCTTTCCTTCCCCTCCGCCCGGCTTATCCTCTCCCTCAGGCCACCCCTTGTGGCTTCCTTCTTATGAGGTGTTCCAAACAAGGGTGATACACTGTTCATCTTCATTAGAGTACATGTAGGCAAACCCCTTCCCAAGAAACCTAACCCAACATCCCCAACAATAAAAAGAAGCCTAGCTACGTTCCCGTTGCTCAGACATGTCTGCTTTTCGCATTTGCCCCAAGCCGGCCTGCTTGTGGTTAGTGCACAGCGGAATAGGCACAAAAACAAGTGCCCCTAGAAAAAAAGAAGAACTCTGGGAGTGTGGCGGAAGCAGCCACAAGTACGATCCTCCACATCTTGATTTATGATAACCCTGCCATGTACAAAAGAGGTGCCTTGGCAGCAAGCGCAAACAAGTGTGCTCCAAGGAGAATCTGACTTCGAACCAGAGATCCGCGGGTGTCTTTCCAATGTATTTGTGCCCAGAGCACTGCATCTCATCTCAAGATGCTCCTGGCCACAGGTTGTGTAGAGCTTCCCTTACGACGTTCATCCGCGTTGTCTCCTCCTTTACCCCCAGGGCATATCGTCTACCTGTCCATCCATGCCTGCGCTTCCTCCGGGAGATCAAAGAACCAGCACTTATATTTATGTATGATTTTGAGAAGTGCAGGGTAAATCAACATGTACTTCAGTCCCGTCTCCCGGAGCATTGCTTTAGCCGCTGCAAATTGCGCTCTGCTTTTCTGGACCTGGAAGGTATAATCGGGAAAAACTGCCAATCCGACGAGGCCCTCTTCAGTTCACCTCCTTGTCTGGAATATGCCAATATTTTCTCCCGATCTTTATAATTCAGGACCTTAGCGATGATCAGTCTTGGCGGCGCACCTGGGGGTGGGTGTCTGGTCAGTGTGCTGTATGCCCTCTCAATTGTGAAACCCTGCGTGAGATTTCCAGGCCCTATTGCCTGAAGTAGCATATTTTCAATGTAGGACGTAGGATCAGCGCCCTTTTTCCCCCCTCCGGCAGGCCTACTATGCATATATTATTCCTCCTGGAACACCCTTCTGCTTCTTCCACTCCGTTTTCCAGGAGGCTGACCACCTGTTGTAGAATGTGGACATCCGCCCGCGTCTCGTGGAGCGCTCCCGTGGTTTCCTTCAATTGGTTCTCCATGGTAGCAGTGCGCTCCACCAAGTTTCGCACATCCTGGCGCAGCAGGCCAACATTCACTTGAACTGCAATAATCTGCGTGCGCACAGAGGCCTTCAAATCTGATATGGCCTGCATCACCTGGTTGTGCAGCTATGTAGTCTCACACGCCCTCCCCTGCGCTGGTTCCACGTTGCTATCCGGGGACTGTTTCTTGGCCTTGCCAAAGCCGTCGGATTTCAGCTTAGCTGACTTGGGAGGCATCGGGCCTGCAAGTACCTGGTGGTCGTCCTCGACCTTTTTCCGCTCCCAGTCCCTGCCCTGGGTACCTGGGCATGGTTATCTGTACATCAGTTGTGGCTGGGTGCTATCTGGGATGCTTCTTGGTATGGCAGTTGTAGGGGTTCACTTGCCTGTTCTGTTGCTATTTCTGACCCATATACTTGAGTGACCCGAGACCGTGTCTCCCACAGCACCCAACACAGGCTATGCGCACTTGGACGTATTATGTTTGTCGTATCCTGGCACTGCGCCAGGTGCTGCTAGTGTCACACATAGTCTGCTGCTTACGTGCATTCACACATTACTTAGGGAGTTCAAGCGGCCTTCCCTTTGCACCATGCCGCTTGATTCCCCGTGCTCAATGCGCTCACCCAGCATGTGTACCTGTAGATTTCACACAATCCAGGGATCCACAGTACTGACCTAAGCGTTGCCTTATGTGGCTCAAAACCCCTTTGTTTGGGGCTGCGCCTGAAGCTCTCTATGGGGCGAGAGCTTCAAAACCCAATCATCTGGTTAATGTTTCACCCTCCGGCCCGGGTCTCTGTATTGCGTAGCCGCACTGCGTCCTTTTGTGTACAAGGATTTTGGGGCACAATCAAAATATTAATGTTTCTCCCATTGGCCCGGGTCATAGCAGTCCAAAGCCCGCACTCCGCCCGCTGCGTGTGAGGGCTCCGGAGCGCACACAAAGCAACATTGTTTCACCCTACGGGCTGGGTCTCCTATTCACGGGTTCTCCTGATCCGCTTCGTTCAGGGGCACCGGATCACACCAGGAGCAATGACTGGATTCCTTGTTAATTGTGCCTGTCCCGGGGCTTATGTTGTATATGCCCCTATCACCGCTACACGGCCCGGGCCAGCCCGTGTTTACCCCCCTCTCACCGGTCCCACTGCCCGGGGGCTGGGGCCTCCAAGGATATAGCGCTCACTTGCTTGTGCTTTGGTGTGAGGTCCCTGGTGCCACCTAGGTTCCGCTGCACTTCTCGCTCTGCTCCTCCTCAATCCACGCTCTCCAGCAGCTGGGCGGACATCCACATCCACATGCACTTGTCTGCTCCTGCAGCAACGATCTCCTGCTAGACCCTGCCACAGCTTTGCGAGTGCATCCTAAGCGCTGCCCAACCTCACAGCCATTGTTCCTTCTCCCCGGTCACTTCTTCGCTGTGGCCGCCATGATGAACAAAGGCGCCACCAGCAGTCCAGGCTTTCTCGCCTCTCTCGTCCTCCTACGATCGCCACACCGCTCAAGTATCGCAGCTGGGCACTTCCATAGTATCCTCCCATGCTTCCTCCGATTTGCCACAGAGTTCCTACAGTGGCGCTTGCCATACAGCTGGATCTTCACAGGATCAGGCAGGAGTGGTCCGTTCAGGAGACCTACTCCATTGGCTGCCTACCCACGCCCCCCAGGATCTCCCTTTTTATAGATTGGTATGATGATCGACTGGACCAATGAAGGCTGGATACGATAATCTGTAAATATTGCATCGAAGAGGGGCTTTAAAAGAGTAGTACACAGAGAAGGAGAGCTCTTCAGAAGAAATCGTGGAATACCATCCGGGCGGGGGGCCCTTGATGGTTTAAGACTTTCAATGGCCCAGACGATAACGGACAATTTCCAATGGCACTCCACCCGCTCCACTGGTCCCAGATTAAGGTCCTCACAGTAAACCATGTCCTCCAGAAGCGAATATTTAGCCTCATAAAATGCCACCCAGGTGGCATCGGAAATGACAGAATCTGTAGCCAGAGTTCGCTCTCCACAAGGAGAGTTGAGGTTTGCCCAAAAGCTTGCCTCCTTACCCCACATAAGCTATCCAGCATACACCAGTTATCTTGTTCGTAAGACTCGAGAGACAGAGACTGGGTCTGCACAACTTTCTTACTGGCTAATTGATACTCCACAGCAGTTAATCTCTGACTCTTGAGGGTGTCCGGTCAAATGTTTGAAAAAAAAGGATCGAATGACCTTTTGATCGAAAACAAAAGGACCGAAAAAAAGGATCTATTTATTTATTTATTTTACTTTAGCATGTATAAAAAAGAAACCGGGGTTGGGGCCCCCCCCCCATTAAAAAAAAAAGTCAATCCTTTTTCCCGTCCTTTTACTGTCGAAAAAAAGACATTCAACCCTTTTGTTTTCAAAACTTTAACCTAGAACCCTCTTGAGGACACGGATAGCTTGCCGATTGCCATAGCCTTTACATGCAGCTAATTTAAAACCCAATTAAAAATCTCATCTTTGCAGAGCTCATCTGCTGTTTACCAATACAACCTGCATATACGTAAGGACATACCATTCCCAATATTGGTACATTTCAGCAGACAAAAACTTCCCTGCGGCGTACGTCCCATTCACAGGCTTCTTTGTGGAGCAGATACAGGTTGCCATGGCATCTGTACAAGCTACGGCGGAATCCATGTCAGCTGACACGGCTCGTACGTGAAGGACGTACAACAAGGCACGCCCCACTTACGGGTTTAAAACCAGCATCTTCCAGCGGGCTTGTTGCTGCTAATTAGTGTTTCTTACTATTTGCGGTTACGTCCGTTTTCCTTTGTGAAATCCTGTCACGAAACTCAACTTGATCTCCTAGTTTCGACCCACGCCTGAACTTTTGGATTGTTACATCTCCTATTCCATTTACACTTCAAAGACCACTACGGTATTGGTCCGACTGTCCCTGGACTGCCTTCTCTACGCCATTACCATTGTTATGATCTTCTGATATTTGACGCGGAACGTTACTTGGATTATTCTTCCCTGCTCCTGCTGTCTTCGCAACACCTTCGTCAGCAGTTATTCGGAACACTTCAGTTGCTCCAACTATCATTTGGGAAGTCTGTGTTTCAGGTAACCAACTATATTGATTTTCTTCTATTTCTGCCAGCGCCATCTTTGACTATTACTGCTCTGCTGGTATTCCTCACTACTGGATTTGGGACAATTATTGAACTGCAACTCTCAACAAACTGATTTTCAAAGCGCATATTGACGCTCTCCTGCTCCTGCACCAACCCGGCTCTAGCGCGACCCTCGTGCCTCCCGGGTTAACTTCCCTGTTTATTATTTTTTCCTGTCGTTTTGTTCAATATGGAATTCATTAACCCTTGAGAGTCCCACAATTCAGGTTTGTAGTTTTTTTACTAAAACTCTCTACAGGAAGAATCCATTAGATTAATATTCTCATTTGGGTTTACTTCTTTACTTGTAGGTCCATTCCTGGGGAAAGTTCCACTCCAATCACTGCCTAGGTATTTCCTGTCCTATACTGTGCTTGATTGCTTACTTAGTTCCTCAGCACTGTCTAATCTCTTTGTATTCCTTTGCAGCTTGGGTATTGGCGGTGTGTGTTCTCCCTGCTCTTTTATTCAACTGACACCTCTGCCTGTTCCAATTGAAACAGCAGAGAGGTACGTTGTAAAGAAGAGCCCCTCTCTTGAGGAAGCATGAGCCTTGAACTCAGGGGAGCTGGAGTTGAAGGCTGGATATCGATTCTTGTGAACATATCGTCTACAAGGTCATCTATCTATCTTCCTGACTTATTTACGGAGTGGTGAGTAACATATTGTTACATTGCAACTGCCAACCAAGGTGCATAAAGGCACGCCAACTCCAACATCACGAGTAGATGAGTACTCTTCACCCTCACTAGATAGACTTTTTAGATAATGCAGTGTTACCAATTGAATCACTCTGAAACATTTCTTTGCATATTATATTGCAGTTGCGCAGATAGATTTGTCTACCAATATGAAATGGTGTCCTTTTTGCTGGACACCAAGGTAGGCTCACCTACTAGTAGAATATTAGTCTTATCTTACCTTAATCCTTGAGCACGACATTTGATCTTTACTAACCATAAGATACTTTAGGTCATCCCTAAGAGAGCAAATACTCCCAAAAAATAAAAATGGGGAGTAACAATGCTGTCAACAAAAAATAGGAAACAGACACATAGAACTTTGAGCCGAATCTATGTGATCACTGCGCCGCCCATAACTCCGTCAACGAAAATGTCAACGCCAATTACAGCACGGTGCAGTGATCAGATCACTTTTGCCCACATGCCCCGCAATATTCCAAACCCCCGCCCCTTAACTGTATTGCGTCACACTTTTCTGTGTGCCGCCGACTGTCCTGTACCCCTGCAGCGTCAGTTCCTCCCACTTACGGGGGGCGGTGCTGACGCCACTTTGGCCTTTTTTTTGTTTTTTTGTTTCCTTTTTTATTCTTTTCTTTTTCCTATCCCGCCGTAATGGTAAGCGGTGGACACCCCTGTAACCCCTGACTCCTGTTACTGTGACCAAGGAGAGCGGGGGACACAGGGCGACACATGAAATTTGTCATTTTCTAAAATGCTGACAACGCAGTAAAAGCGCAGTCAGCATTTTAGAGTTTCAGTGATGGAACGGTTCCCCTGGTGCCCCTGTTTTCATTCGCACAACTCCATGGACAGTAGTGCAGGTACTACCACAGGAAGAAACTACTATTATAACTGCCTGATCGAAAGAAGTAAACTTGCATCTTTTAATGTGAATGAATGAGTAGGTGCAAACAAATAATGATTACAAAAGATTTCCGTTTTGCCCGTTAAAACATTTGTTCACGCTTATAAAAACTCCCATTAGGACTTGGACTTACATTTTTTACTCCCTAAAAATAATTTTTCGCCAAACTTAAAAAAATAGGAGTAAAATACCACCACTTCCAAATCTTATCTGGTGCACTGATTACTGGCATAGATATACTAGCCTCACATACATGAAGGTGCTGCCACAACCTATTTATGCCAGCAGTCTGTGCAATGGATTTACAGTGACCCAGCATACAAACTGGTCACTATAAATCCCTAGCAGAGATGATACAAACACATGCGCGCGTAGACACCGCTCGGATCCAACATACATTGCAAACATTCACACATTGCTACAGACTCCCTCAACTGGTCATTCATGCACAGACCCAATGCATTGCATTCAAATACTATATATACAAGAGAACACTTACCTTAGGTCTTCTTTACTTCAGGTGGTCAGTGGCACCATGCACGGCCAGGCAGTAAACTCAACATATGCAGGCACATGACTCCAGCGTCCAGCAATGCTAACGTGGCTCACAGTAAACCTGTCAGTGGAGTGCTGCGATGCAAACACTGGCGCGCCACTCATGTTTTCTTTTTATTTTAAATATCACCCCTGATGCAATGTTTTTTTTTTTTTTAAAAAAGACCCTATGAGTGGCACGCTGCACTCATCAGTGTGTGTTAAGATTGATTTCTAAACTCTCACCTGGCTGGTGCGCAGAAGTTTAGAGGCCACCCTAGTTTAATGGAACAGGAGAACTTTCTGGACAAGCCAGACCAATCTATGGTAGCTTGGCAGGCAGTCAAGACTTTAGTATCAGGAGGGGTGAGCGTGATCGGAAGCCCACAATGAGCACACACAGTAAAACTCCCCAGAATATGCATAGACAAGTCTATATAAAAATACATATACATTTATTATAGGCCTTATAATTAAACACAAATAAACCACAGTAATCTAAAACAGTTAGCACACACGCCTTTCACTATTTAACATAGCTAGTCACCTAATGGGGAAAACACAGCCACGACCTGTAACAGAAGGGTAGGGTAACACAAATATAGCATTAGGCTGTTCTTCAGATTTTATCCCTAACTCAAGCAGTCCAGCCCTACGAAGTGGGGAGCCTTGTGCTCAAAAGTACAGTAGTGCATTAAAAACACGTGGTCGTGCGTAATGATAGAAAGTGGGTCCTCTTCAGGGAGCTTGATCAGTTAAGGAAGGGGCTTGAGGTGATGAACAGTGTCCCACTATTCGAAGGAGGGTCTACCCTTGCAGGCAGATCGACTTTCTAGTTTTGGGATTAGATAGGGAGCATAGGCTAGCCCAGCTAAGGCGAGTATCTTTTTGGGGATTCTCGTGTGTAAAGAACAATGGCTGTGCCAGGGGGCCACCGGTAAGTGATGCAAGCACTCACGACCCCCGACACAGTCCAGACCAAACTTTGCCAGTCTTGTCCAGGTCGCCTGTAGGTTCAAGCCTTGCAGTTGCATGTCGCTCCGGTTCTCAGCAGCTACGGGACGGGCGATCGTCCGTGGCGGGACAGTAGCCTTTTCTCAGCTCACAGTGAAGAAAAGAGGACAGTTCCAGTGCAGCACGTCTCAGGGCACAGGGGGGCAGGCAAGGCTCCTACAACGACTGTCACCACAGCAGGGTGACACAGGCACCACAAATGCTCGGGTTGTGGCACTCTCCTAAATCGCTTCCCAGAGGAGCTAGGACTACGAAATTCGTCGGGAGAGGGTCCAGGACCACAAGCTAGCGATTCCTCAAGTCTCGAGTTTCAACTCGGGACGACAGCGCTGCTATGCGATACCCCATGTTCGAGCTGGTCAGTTTGCTGGATGGCCCAGGAAAACTTCCGATGAGGCTCTTTTGGAGGGTAGTCAGGAGGTTCCGACCTAGTTTTTCCACACTACTCCAAAAGGTTGAAGCGCCCGTGCAGGCCTTCAGTGATCGATGCAAAAACCGGGTCCTAAAGGACAACAGCGGGCTCAGGGTGCCAAACCTTTCAGCACGTTTCCGGCGGTTCCACGGGTCTGCTTTAGCATTTCCGGATATTTGGCCCCTTCTGGAGTTCAGAGAGAACTTCAGTTGTTCGACTTGGAATGGATGCAGAGCCCCTTCTCTTATCCAAGATTCGTTTTGTGCTTAAATCTGGGATAGCCAATGGAATGCATGCCAGGCGTGGGCCAATCGGGGCCCCTGGTGGTTCCAATCATTCAGGTATCCCACAGTGTCGATTGGGACCAGACGGTTCCAATCCTCTTCCTGGGCACTAGCACACAAGACATGCAGGAGCCTGCAAAAGATGTGGTTTTTGCGGGAGGCTGCATGCCGAAATAATAAAAGCCGGGTCTGCTCGACCTGGGGGAGGCATAGGGACAAAATGGCCAAAGGACAGAACAAAAGACTTTATGGCATGGCCATTTTTGGCACTGGCCACACTCCTTAGCCAAACACGGTTAACGCAAAAGAAGTAAAAATACTATGAAAGACTGCTGCCACCAGTTTGTCCTAGGCACACTTGTACAATCACCAATAAATCCTTATAGGGTGTCTAGGGCCATAAAGCAAAAGGACCCCCTATACGCGGTACTGTAAGGTACTTGGCATATAGATAAAACGTTACCAAGAAATAGCAACATGGTCAGAGACTAATGGAAACATAGTTTCCCAGTACTGACAGTCTGAAGGACGGGTTCAGTTTCCCCAAAACGGATGACGAAAAGCACAGAGGAGCGCAGCTGAAGGGTGTGCTCCACTGGAAAAAGTCAGGTTAGGATCAGAAATAAAATCAAAATGTTTGGGGGTTCATTAACATGGAACGATAGGTGCAGTAAAAAGAAATCTGTGCCACCAGCAGGCTTTTTTCTATGATCACGGTTGTTGCTGAGTCAGTGGCAGTTCTGACTGAGGAGCAGCCCTGCGGGTGTCATTGGGGGGAGGTAGGGTGGGGGGGCTGAGTGCACCGGGCACCAAGGGGCAGTCAGGAGGGAGGACCGACACCCTGCTGACCCCTCCACCCCTGGCTCCGCCCCTGTGCTGTACTATATGTACATCCAAGAGAAATAGCAGCAGATAGAAGTTTCGGGTCTCAAAATTAGGATTCGAAGAGCAAAAGCTAAAACCAGCTCCTGTGTGTCAGGAATTGCACTTTAGGAAGGAACTACCGCTGGGGAAACGAGAGTGAGTACCCAGCACACCACAACTCGAACTTCAACAGAGATACAAAACATTTTGCCTGTTATGTATGCTCCATTATGCTTAAGTGTGTGCTAGATGTCCTAATTTGTCTTTATCAACATCCTCAAATACTTAGTTAATGTGATATATGCATGTTTGTAAAGCACCTGTTGGCCTGGGGAGCCAAAAGTAGCTCCTGGTAGCTGTTGA
Source organism: Ambystoma mexicanum (assembly GCF_040938575.1). NCBI lineage: Eukaryota > Metazoa > Chordata > Amphibia > Caudata > Ambystomatidae > Ambystoma > Ambystoma mexicanum. The sequence goes on from NC_090923.1 coordinate 730,443,521, forward strand.
TTTCAAGCTAAGCAGGCTCTCCTAGGCTTGAAGCAGGGACAAAATAGTTCCTAGTTCCCAGGAATTTCGAACCCTGAGTGTGCAAGCAAAATAAATATTTATTTCCAAGATGTGAGAATACATATATAAACACAGGGCCAACTTTTGTTCTGACATAGTGCACATCCAAATGCCACTTTTGCCTTTTTTTAAAATCTTTGTGCAATGCAATACATGTGTTATTTTATTGTAGGCATATGCTGACCATGCTGCAAATGGGGAGTAACTGTTAGGTAATTAGACATATTGTGGCAGTGCCATTTCCACATATTTGTGTGGAAACTACATCTTGCAGTATAGACCAGCTTTACCGGACAGCCCTGTGACGTTTGATTGGTGGTTGTACTTTTTTGGACTCTTCTGTTGGAGTGTTGTGGACAGATTTCCTGCACCAGGGTTGTCGTGTAACTTGTTCCACGCATTGGTGTTGGATTTTAAAATGATAGTGAATATGAGAAAAAGCAAGTTCTCAGAGAGAGAAGTGTTTTTTGCCAGCGGTATCCAGACAAAAGCTATAGTTATTTAGTGCAAATGCATGCAAAGCTACTTTTAAATGTTAACACTGCATATGGAAGATGATACTTAAAATGTCCATGCTTTGGGCATGACCAAGTGAGAGGGGTCTGCAAAAGAGATGGCATGATCTGAGACCCATAGTGTTGTAGAACAGCGTTGAAGCCCATTGGCAAAGCCGAGGTATTGACGGGGTCCATTGCCATAGCCATTGAAATTGAATGCCATACTGCTGCGAGAGCAATGATTGATGGGGGAAGTTGGAGAGTTTGAATGGGATTGGTACAAATAAATCTAAAAACAAAGCACATGAAGAAAACACACAGGGAAGGTTTTTGTTTGTTTGCTGGATTAGGATGTGTTGGTTTTTATGTAAACTGCTCACCTTTTTTTTGTTATCGGGACATACAGCCACATTTCGAGCATGAGGAATTTCTTAAATTAACAGCATTCGCCATTTGTTTTCCTTCTATTGCAACACTTAACAATCATAGCTTACATAACGGCACATTCCCACTGATCGGGTTAAGTCATTTAATGTCAGATGGACCAGTTGAGGAAGTAGAAACATTAGTACATGAACGGGTTCAGTTTTCTTTGTTTAATTAAAAAAAAAAAAGTAGTCAATAAAACAAATTTTCACAAATATACAGACCAAATGAATACACAATCACAGCATATACCAAAAGAAAGTAATCAAACGCTAAGAAACCAGATACAAAACAGAGGGAGAAAAAAAATGTAATGTTCTAGAATAAAAATATTTACATTCTTTTTTTTTTTTTTATAAAAGCAGCAACCAGCGCACACATTAAAAATACAACTCAAAATGCTAATCAAATTATTATCAAAATCAATTATAGCTTTAGCAATTCATTTAACACTCTAAGAAGTTCCAATGATGGGAAGGTTTCTGTCCCTGCAGATAGTCTTAACCAAAATTCCTCCATGTTTAATCATTCCTCATAGTGCACAACACGCCTAAAAATCTACTTCTTAAGGAAAGGGTAGATTTACAATCAATTAGCATGTGCTTTAAATCTTGGGGTACCCCATCCCCATATAGGTCACATTACCCATCATGCAGTCCCAATTTCTTTCGAATTCTATGAACTTCATTAGTAAGAACTAAATTTAGCTGAAATCTCATGAATTCCGATCTCCATCTATGGTATGCGAACCTTCGTATATAAGATAAAACAAAACCTCAAGGTTTGTCACCAATCTGGAAAGATTTAAAAAATTTAATTTCTGAGAATGCCACCCTTGTTCAGATGGATTGTTAATCAATTTGTTTTCTGTCTCTTGACATATTGTCAAGATCTTACATGCATACTGTTTCAAAATAGTCAGATATTCACAACTCCCATGATCTAAGATATCTTTTATGTCCTCATATAGTGAGTTCTTCCTTGGGACACAACAGATCTGTAAAGTGACAAGTGTCTTCCAATTTAAATAAGCGTACAGTGACTGCAAGCCAAGCTCATAGCATAGACGAGCAATTGGGAGGCACAGAACATTCCTCCATAGGCACCCCTCTAGTCAATCCAATTCATTTTGCGGGCAAAGGGGTTTGTTTCCATTCTGTATAACATAAATGATATAGCTTTTCCCTTGTAGAACTTAATTAGGGACAATAATGTGAATCGACAGTATTTGCTTAAGATCTTCATCATTTGGCATATCAACTGCAATGTTTTACTTTCCAGTTCTACCTCCAGTTCTTTTAGTGAAGGGGAGGCTCTTAACGTGAAACCCAGATACTTTTTTTGGTCACAGGAAGTTGAAGTGTACCCAACTTCCAGGAAAATCTAGGGATTTTTTCATCGGATTTCAGAAGACCATGATGTTTGTTTGTGAGGGGTTTACCACGAAGTCATTTAGGCATGCATATTTATCTAGGGCAGAGATCATATGTTGGAGACATACTGGCGTATAGTCTAATGAAACGGTATCATCTGCATAGGCCATACAATTGATTTTTGATGTTCTAATTCTATGACTAGCTAGAGAGAAAGGGGATAGATGTTCGGCCAAATCCGCCAAATAGGGATTAAAGAGGCAAGGAGCCAACTTGCATCCCTGCCTCACTCCTCTTATTAGTAAGGATCCGTGTAGACCAATTTCCTTGCAAGGCAAGCCTAATTTGTATGTTTGTACGTTCATGCATGCTTATGAATATTGCCAGCAATCCATGTGGTAATCCCCAATTTTTGCCACAGTCTGGTCCTATTGACTGTGTTGAACGCCCTAGATAGATCAATCCATGTTTAATACTCTAATTTTTCTTCCCAGTTTTGTCATAGATAATGCTCTTAGTTAATCCATTTAAAGAAGTCGAAAGACCCTTTCGAAACCCAATCTGAAGATTAGATAGAATACCCTCAGATTCAGCCCAATCGTCTAGCTCCTTCAGAATGATACAAGAAGATCTGTTTCTCTCTGCATCTACAAGGGCGATAGTTGGCTGGATCAGCCCTATCGCCCCTCTTATAGATAGGAACAATAACTGTCCAACTCCATGACTCTGGACATTTCTGGACTTTTCTTGTGCACTGCTGTATCATCCTTGAGGGTCATGTTGGTTAAGCCATTCAGTCTGGCCGATCTGTACCTTGAGGCAAGATTAATCAAACCCTATATGGTCTCTATAACTGACCTCTTTGGGTCATATCCTATAATTTGCATCTCGTTATTTAAATTCTTTTCTAAAGTGCTGCAACATTATTTTCAGAAACAACATTCGATTGCACATCACCTTATGGCTTAGTCTGGTTAGCTTTAAGGGCCCAAACATGTCTTGCATTACTGGCAGTAACTGCCTCAAGCATCAACTGCCTGTCCCTCAGGCTACGGCTGAATCTCTGGCCTCGGGACCAGTTACGATACTCGTTATACAGTTCCCTCTTTTTTGGTGAGGGTCCCAGTCTGTATGGCCTTGATGTTTGAGTCTAAAATATTCTTCCTCAGATTGGTCTCATCAAATTTGTGCCATTGTGGCTCCGATCTAGACCGGAGCCCAACTTTTGGAGAGTCTAATTTCCACAAAAGTCCATGGCATAGCCAAACTATGCAGATTGACTTCAGCCTCAGCATATATATAACCTCGTCCTGTTTCCCATTTGGAGTTTCTTCTTATTGGGTAAAGCAACACGATTCCCATGTGTTTGACACGATTTTATGGGGAAATTTATTTTTAGGTTTCTGTTTTCCAATTGCGAAAGTGGCCTGTATTGAACAATGGTTACTAGTGCTTAGCCTTTCGTACCGATAGAATAAGTCTGCAGAAACCACCAGGTAGTCAATAATTGACCTAGGCTTGCCATTAGTCCATCTTGCCCGCCCCAACCTCTGCATTCCCATTTAGAATCTGCAGATTACAATCTTGAAAGAATCGATTCCATCTCTCCTCATTGAGGCTCCCCATGGAGGTCTCCCTCACAGTATTAACAATGGGGATACAGTGGGAGCTTAAGTCACTGGCTAGCAGCAAACAATCATCCGGAAACCTGACATTAACACCAGTAAGCAAGGTGGCCATATCCTCCAAGAATATGGTCAATTCCGTATTGACCGAATTTCAGTTCAGATTGATTACAACGAAACTGTTATTTAAACTTCTATCTTTCAGACCGATCCTAACTGCCAATATACCTGGGGCATAGGCACCAATGGTCTCAGCCTTAAACCCCAAGGAGTTGGGGATCGCTATTGTCAGGCCACCCGAGGGTCTACCCCCAATCGAGTGGACAGCCAGTTGTTCAAAAAAAGTAAACCTATCTAGCATAATACTTTCTATTAGCCAGGTTTCCTGAAAAAGCACCAGATCGTGGCCAAAAAAAATGAAACTACTAGTCTGTGTATCCCTAAAGGAGGTGGGGCCACTTGTGTTCCAACTAATTAGCCTCAACTTCACCTCAACTAAAGCAAGCCAGCACACTCATTCAATATTTGAAAAGCATCTGTTAGAATACCTTGCAGCAGTGACCATATTTTGGAATTATTATTCTTGCTGCCATCTCTAGAAGTCTTCCTCGGTTTACACCATTTTGCACAATAGACTTTTTGGACTCCATATATTCCATTTAGGTGGATGAATTTTCATCGTTATCCTTCCCATTGTTTTTCTCACCCTTGGGGCAGTAATCTGAAGCCTCTAATCCCGAGTTTTTGAGATCAGGCAAGGAGGACAACACTGCATTAGCACCCATCTTGGATTTAAGAACGATTTCTACTATGTGCTTTACTTTATCATAGGGGAAATGTATGCGGTCGATGTTGGTCGATGTCCTGCGTTGAAAACAAATACAAGTCTGGTACTTCTCTAAGTAAGGATGGAATAGTACCATGATTTAGTACCATGGGACCTTCACTCAAGTCCATCTGTCTCAGCCAAACCCTTAGTGCTGCAAAAGGGTTTATGCGACAACTACTTTAGGTCCTCATTAATTTGCCGGTTTACAACGGCAGCCTCTGAGATTACTCCACATGGGTTGGTCTTTTGTTCACTAGTAGTAGATAATGGTTTGTCCGCTTTGCAGACTTCTACTTGAAGTGAATAAATGTATGCTATTTACAGGAAAATACAGTGGTAGTTCGAAAGGGTGATTAGGAGATAGGAGAATGATGCTTCATAGGGGTATGCCTTATAGATCATCAAGATGTCACATTAGAGCTGATTGAAAGCCAAGCAAAATTCCATATTTTTTTTTTTGGCTCTAGTAAATTCAATCTGTTTCAAACCCTGCATCATCAATTCAAGAAAAGATAACTCTCTGCTTTACGTTCTCAGTGATCTTTGCTTCAGGAACCCTTGAGCGGATAGGGTCAATGACTAGATAGAGATTGCCCTATTGAGCTATACTGCGATATTGCTCATACATTTATAGGTTACCCAAAACGCACACCACAATGATGAATCCGGAGAACATGTTTGAATTTTGCTCTGGCACCAAGGAAACGGCTGTGAAAGTAGTGGGGGTTGATCAACACTAGCAGAGCTGTGGTTGTACATAAACAGTGTTGTTCCCTATAGACAAGAAGCAGTGAAGAAAGTAGATGAGGAACAGAACTGAAGGTAATACACACTGACGATGGCAGTGTTGAGTAGGTCTGCCTGCTTGCTAAAGAAGGTGTGGCTGACTGCTACTGGGTCTTTGGAATACTTGGGTTGGATGTGGTGGGGAGCAACCTAGGAGTTACAGGAGATGATGGGAGGTTCCATGACTATTGGAGGTAAGCAAAGTTTATCGTAATGACATGAAGTTAGAAGGGCTGGCTTGGAGCTTTGCACAGTGAGGAAGGCTGCTCTGGGATTACAGAAAAGGAGGCAGCATTATGCCTGTGAGAGGTGCCAATGAGGGAGGACTGGTCAAAGGCTGCCAGAGTTGAGAATGACACTCTGCTGTTGTAAGAGGCAACCCAGTAATGGAGGTGATGAGAGCAGCAGCGAGGTTATAGCAAGAGGAGAGAGCAGCCTTGGAGGGCTAGATGCAGAGAGCACATAGCCCTGTTGATTTTACATGAGGTAGCACCACTGGGTCAAAAGGCTGTGAATTAATTAACTCTGTGGCAAAAGGCAATGTAAACAGCATCCATGGTGGTATAATACAGTGAGTGAGGCAGCCCTGGAGTTAAAATTGGTTAAGAGGCTGACCTTTTAGTAACTTTCACATTGGTTGCCGTTTGTGAGGGAAAATCTCTCAACAAAAGAGTAGGGAGTCAAAATTATTCCGAAGGGAAAAAATAGGTAACATACGTTTTGATCAGTCGCACTTGCAGAGCAGTACCACAAAGAACAGCTCTAACAGTAGTACTGTCCAACCAGAAAATTACATTTTAATTAGCATCAATTACTAGGTGCAAAAAATTATGGATTAAAAAAAAAAACTGTTATAGATTTAAATAACTTTACTCCCCTAATAATTACCCTAATTGGGAATATGAACTACTTTTTTATTCCCAAAAAATAATGTTACTTCCATATTGAAAAAACTAGGGCATATTTTACTCCCATAACAGAAGCTCACCTGGAGCCCTTCCTTGGAGTAATAGTTAATGTATTTTAATGCCAAGGAAGCTAACGCCACAAATAATTCTACTAGCCTCTTGATAACTCAAGATGGGATACAATAGTTTATACAAATATATAATCTATTTAGCACTGAACACACACATGGAAATAATCATTTTATTTGTTAGGATGAAATGCATTTCATCATAAAATCCTCCTCACCATTTAACAAATTAACAACCAGAATGCCACTGAACTCATATCATCCACTGTGGAGTTATTAGACACTACATCCAGAATGCCATTGTAGTTCGTACACTATAGTACAGGAAATCCAAGAGGAATTCATCCCATTGTCCCACGCCTTTATTCGCATGTTCAGTACACCACTCGTGGGAGTAAAATGTGTTGTAGGTACCCCACGGATATAGTAGTTTTCCATCCCCTAATGCTTGGCAGACTCCCATCAAATGAAGCAAGGCTCTGCTATCCTTTATGTATAGAGTGGATGTCTACTGGATCTACGGGATACAGTCATTCTTGGTAATTTGCTAAATCTCATTGAAAGTCTTTGCCTGATGGGGCACATAATAATATTTAGATATGGCTAAATTGACATTTTGTAAACAAATATTTGTATTCAGTTTCTGTATTTTTATAGCTTTGTACACAGAGTTGATCCTAGACATTGGGCCTCATCACGAGTTTGGCGGTAACCCTTAAATGCGGTGGTAACGCAATTACCGCCCCATTTAAGGGGTCCACCAAAACACAGCGCCGAGCATTCCTCATTGGGCCCAATGGGGAATGGGAAATTCCCGAATGGGCCCAAAGGGGAATGGGGACTTACCGGTCCGCCAAACCTGTGATCCGGTGCTACTAGTGCCGGAGGGTTTGGCGGTAGGGCTTATAACCCTGACGGTAATACCGCCGGGGTTAGCGCCCAACTAGTGATGAGGCCCATTGTGTACTATTCTTTGTCTATAACAGAGCTGAGCAGGCCACACAGAATGCCGTCTTTGTTTCTGGTTGGGACCCCTTATGTCCCGCACATGATTTTCTGGGAAACACTGAGGGAGCACATCCTAATGGACAATAAAGTAACAGGGCATAATTTTGTCTTTCAGTGGATGCTGAAATCGTATCGATTGACAATTTCAACAAGTCCCCTCCCAAGAGAGGCCTGGTGGTGGGGATTACCTTCATTAAGGTAAGTGGGCCATCTTCGTATTGTTTGCGGGTGATGGAAAGTTGTGTGGAATGTGTCATTGTATTTAAAGCCCTTGGACCTGTACATCACCACTCAGAAGTTATGTGCCCGAAGGCGATTTGGTTTGCAAAGATGCTATCTAAGTTGAACAATCACTTGCTCACTTATGTCTGCTTAAGACTGTCCTTCACATGTATTTTGATTCGGACCATACACAACGATAATTGTTAGTATAAATGGCACATCTGTGAGTTGTTTTTCTCTATTCCCCTGCTTCAGTTTATTCGTACTGATACCACTTCCATCACGACATTGATCCAGGCCTTTCTTTTAGAGCCCTTTGCTCCAACAAAAGCTTGGTTATATCACATTGTGTAGGCCTATTTAATGTTCTGTGAGGAGCAGCCTGTTCCTCAGGCGAGTGCAGTATTGGTTGACACTGTTCAGCAGCATGGGGTTAGTCTAATGTTGGCAGCTGGATTGGTTGTGGCTTCGCTGGGTGATGTGATGCCATCTAACATGCGATAGGTGAAGTAGTTGTCTTTTCCACATAATGATTCATCCTTCTAAACGTTTGGGTCGGTGTGGTTGTCTCATAAGTGTGTTATCCATTACCTTGGAGCTTATGTGTGTGTGTATCCCCCAAGGACAAACCATTAATTTTCAGAGCCTGCCTTTGTTGTGAAGATTGGCCACAATTGTTCATTTATCTCATATTAAAAACCCTTTACTGTGACCAGTAGTATGCCCGTGTTCTTAGTTCAGTTGAACAGAGATTGACTAGTTACTTTGCAAAAGCACATTTTCTCTTTACTCTCTCCCCCACTGATAAGTGCATTGGGTACAACAGCTCTTTGCATCAATTCGTTCTTTTCCTTCCATCAAAGCGTGGCATTTATAAATTGCCGAAAGCAGCGCATGTCAATATGGCGCTTAAACTACTTTAGCATCGAGTATGTCTGATCTCTCTCTATGCAACTTGGTGAAATTAATTAACTGGCACAACACTTTTCTCCTCATAGCTATATATATATATATATATATATATATATATATATATTAGCACAGTGGATTTCTTGGTATTGTGCTTCACTAATAAGAGAAATGGACATAACCAGGCTTTGCGGGGCTGATGGCTATGAGGCAAAGACTCGCAGCAAAGAGTATCCAGAGCTTGTCATGCCAGTTCAGAAAATAAGAACCCTCTTGATCTTTTCCTTTTTTAAATGATGGAAAGTGAAGCAATTTAAGTAAGTGGGAGTTGCGGGAATGCATGGGGAATATAGTGAGTCACTTTTTCTAATAGAAATGGGCTTTTAACTCTATATATATTTATATATATTGAGACTTATAACTTATAATTGTTCTTTTATAACACACTTAATACCGGGACTGGTTTCTAAGCATGGCACGAGCCTGGGATTCGAACCTGCTGCTAGGCGTTGTCTTGCTTCCAAGACAAACACGTTGCTCCTGAGCTATCCTCTCACCCTCCCAGATGGATAGCGTGTGTGCTGTGTTCAGACCGAGGAGTGCCCATCTTTCTTTTTCCTTTCTTCCTTTTCTTCTTCTCTCCATTTCATACACCTCTTTTCTTTCTCTTACATTTGATATTTGGACTTAGTTTATGATGAACTGTTTAACGTGTTTTGCTTTGGTTGGCTATGCTTGTGGTTAATAGATAAAGAAATGTTTTGTTCTTATTTGTTGCTGTGAAAATAAAAATGTTGAACCACAAAGAGAAGAAAATCATCAGCGTACGCTAGCACAGGTATCTTTATCCCGCCCACTTTCAGGGTAATCCTTGCCCAAGGCAACACCAATGTCTCTAAATACAAATTAAATAAGCAGGGTGCCAACATGTACCCTTGACGTGATCCTGATAACGTATTAATAGCACTCAACATCACCCTCTGATTATTTAACTTCACCTGGATCATATTCCTTGTATGGAGATGAATACACATTTTGAGGAGACCAATGGGTATATCCCAACTGTATAATTTTGCCCATAATAAATTCTGATCCACTGAGGTAAAGGTAGTGGAGAGATCCAGTGAGGCCATATACATTGGTGGAGAGCTTTTGCCCCACACCTTTATCTCTAAACAATGCATAGGAAAGCCATTGCAATCCATCCTTACGTTTCGCTGAAAACCAGTTTGAGCCATATTTAACATCACTTGCCCACTGCTTCATCTTTTCCCGTATTATGGCTGCTAATATCTTATTATCCATGTCGATGAGCGTTATTGGCCTGTAATTATCAAGCGTTAATCTATTACCTTTTCCAGTGTTTTTCCGGGACAAAGGAGTCCGCTGCAGACCAATTATATCCCTGAAAAGGACATATAAGATAGACGTCCACATTTCCGTAGCCTGCTTTAATACTGTATTAGCGCGTTGATTGGGCCCCGTTTTGCCCTAGATCTGATTGCCCCCCTAATAAGGGACACCATATCTTCAAAGTAAATTGTAGGCTCCATGCTATGTCATTTTTGGGTGTGGTCTGGTCAAAATCACACACTCTCCATACAGATCCTGGAAATGTCACACCCACACATCTTCTGGTATGAGATTTATATGGGCAGACTCCCTATTTGCCTCTAGTGCATTGATAGTGGCCCAGAAATTAGCCTCTGACTTTCCTGCCTTAATGGCCAGCATCATTTCCTTTCCCCATCCCGCTGGAGGAGTAGGTGCTGATGGGCCATAGACCAGTTTTGATAGCTTTGTCTCTCCTTTATGTTAGGGTTATGTGAGAAACCAAAGGGTGTCTCACCTGCTAGTCCCTGGGGATGGATCTTATTTTCTCTCTCTCTCACTCTCACTCTCACTCTCACTCTCACTCTCTCTCGTGGCCAGGGCACAGCCATCACCTTTGGATCCAGACCCTGAGGGTGCACCAGTGCGGGAGGATCACCTGGGTGGGGGATCTTCAGGGAGTGGGGGGGGGGGGGTGAGGCAGCCAGTGGTGAGACGCAGTATTCCTCTCTTTCCCGTACCTATAATTCCCTATTTCATAGGATTCTCCAATGTCCTAACTCCCCACACTGCCATTTCCTCACAAACACTGGGCTGAGGGCGACTGAGTAATAATGCTAACTCTTACACATCGCATTGGATATGTACCACTAATCGAGTCAGGCACTTGATTTTAAGTGCATGCATCTGATACTAATCGGGCTCTCCTCACACCGATAAAAGGCGAACGTAGAAACACACTCCGAGCAAGGTGGAACATGAGTAAGAGCAGAACTGCCGGGCAAAGGTAAACCTACTGGAGCAAAGCAACGGACCGAGGGACGAGAACCACAGGTGGAGAATCCCAGTTGTTCCCTGCAGGAAGTTGTTGCCTCCAAAAAGCCGCGAAAGGCACGTGGAGAAGGCCGAAAGCTGCATTGTGTTTCAAGTGCGCCAGTGACCCTCCCGGGTGAACAGCACAGTTGAGGAGACGAGGTCAAGCCTGTGGTACTAACCTTGATTTGAGAATCAAAGCAGCACAGAACAGAAAAGAAACGCACAGAGCCGGTGAGTTGGTAAGAGACGGGGGAGACCGGTGTGTACTAAAGAAAGGTTGAAGTAGCAACATATTTTCGCACAATTGAAGGCTGCAAGCATGTGAATGAGAGGCGAAGAAAGGCAGGCCTGCAAATGAAACTTAAAGTAACGAGAGCTGTAAACTCAGTGATACTGAATAACTGAGTGGTCCGGTGAAAGGAAGTCACCCACTCGAAGGTCTCTGTGAAAGGTTTGTAGTGACAAAGTCAAATGAACTGCGAAAGCGAGGTGAATGAAATTGACACACAGAAAAGGGGAGAGTAAAAAGGTTTAGTTTATTGTTTGCTTGTTAGGTGCTTCTACAGCAAGTGAATTCTGTTTCAAAGTCCCACAGGGCAACAGGGAGGGAACATGTACTTTGTAATTGCAGTACAATTATGCATACACAAAATTCAGTGTGGGATGGGACGGCTGAACCTACTATGCCTTGTGAGTATTCAGAATGTGCAAGTGCAGCAAGGAAGAGAGCATTGGGTTAGGTGCTGTGATGTCCGTGTTCAACGGTGAGACACAGATGAAGTGCAAAGTAAGTCAAGTGCTATGCGGCGGGAGCCGCTTTGGGTGGAAAGTGTGTGTGTCTCCAGTGCAGAGCGTGTGCCGAGGCAAGTGCTGAAGGTAGACTGAAGCTGGGGAGATTGATTGGGGGTGAGTGGTCAGGGGGCCCATGGATGCATAAGGGCCCAAGACGGCAATCACAACAACCGTGGGATTATCAGAGGAGGGAAGAAGGGAAGAAAGAGGAAAAGAGGAAAGTCTTGAGGTGCTTTTGGAACTTAAGAAGGTCCTGCTCAAGATGCAGAGGGAGGTGGGAGGCTGTTCCATAGGAGAGATCCAACTGAGGAAAGTGAGCGACTTTGGCGCATAATACAGTGAACTACCCAGACCAGGAAGCACTGGGGCAAATGATATAGAAGTGTGAGTTTCAAGTTGGAAAGTCGAAGTGGTCCTGCGGTAGTCTAAAGAAAAAGCCATGCACATTCGAAAGTCTTTGACATTAGGTAACAGCACGAGCCCGACCGAGGGAGACCGAAGGTGTAATTAGTTCCGAGGGACAAGGAGAGACGCGAGAACGAGAGAAAAGACCAGACACAAGCAAGTACATCTGTCGAGATGGAGAAAGAATGCAAAAGATGGAAAGGGAATGAGGATAGAACTGATGAGACAGCACTCACACAAAACGAATGGATGGGAGGTCAGATTTTATTGAAACTCGATGGCAAAGGCATTGATGACGCGAAACAAAAAGAGAAAGTAGATGATGTACAGAGAAAGGAGAAGGAAAAAGGATTAAGAGATGAAAGAATAAGGAAAAAAGATAGACAGAGACGAGAACAGTTATAGCCTGAAGATCAAGAAAGGCAACTCGATCGTAAACGGAGAGTAGCCAATGATCAAGACAGACAGGAGCAGCGAAGGATAGAGGAAGAACCAAGGATACAAGAGGAAAGAATAAGGAGACGAAGGGATGGGGAAATCCGAAGGGCAAATGAATGTAGAGACGCAAAGAAAGAGGAAGAAGATGGGGTCGGAGAAGAAGCTAGGAAGCGCAGAGAATTCGATGACGATGTAGAACGTAAGCGAAGACAGAGAGCACGCGATCTCGAATATCTGGAAAGCGAGGTTAAAAAACCTGAGCCAGTAGTAGACTGGGAAGACACTGAAGAATTCTGTCCTGAGTATGATTCAGTACCAGGCACATCTAGGGCTAATATCGAGGATGACTTCAACACCAGAAGCATCAGAGAGACGATTGATAGAATATATGATGAAATGGGGCTAGAGCAAGTACCCCAAGGGGAGGGAGAAGACGAGCGCCTGGAAAGCACTTAGCTTTATGATACTGAGGACGTCTCCCGAAGTAGTGGGAATAGGGAACTGTCCCTAGATAGGTTGGAAATAAGTAGGAACAAGGAGGACGCAATAAGTTGCACGAGTTGGGGGCAGACAATGGGCCTCATTACGAGGTTGGAGGTAGCCATGTCGCTTTTAGCACCATGACTGCCTCCAAACTCATTCCGACTCCGCCCTGGTGAATGGAGCAATTACCGGTCCATTCCAAGGTTGGCAGGACCGGTAATTCACCAGGGCCATTCCCCATTCCCATTTGAGCCCCCATAGGGCTCAATGGGAATGGGGAAGGCGCTAATAATGGTACCGCAAATTGCGGTACCGTTATTGGCTCTAGAGTCCCTTTGCAGGTCCCATCCTTAACGCCTCAAAAAAACAGGCGTTATGGAAGGACCCACAAAGGGAACTCGTCGTAGGGTGGTAAGGGACTACCGACACCGGTGCCCTTACCTGTGCCGGTAATCCCTTACCGCCCACCTCATAATGAGGCCCAATGTCTCACACCGCAAGAGAGGAAGAAAGGAGACGCCAAAAGCGGTTCCCAGAAGAGAAAGGGATATGATGGTTAGATTCTAGTGGGTCTGCACCGAGGGCATCGGAGTCAGCCACACAGTCAGACCGACGCCGCGGTATGGAAAGCGTTAAGATTGCTATATCCAGATACCTCTGACATGGGAGCTATCATGACTCGGAAAATGAAGGAGTCGGAAGACCCCTTGATTTACATTCAGAATTTTCCAAGACGCGTGGGTACTCGAGACTCGGGTAATCTTGCGGGAAATCTATACCTGTGTTCTGCCATACATTGTGCCAAGGGCTGCCATAGCCATTACAGAAACAGCTCAAGAAATTGGTAAGAATCGAGGCCAAACCCGTGGTCGGAAATACAGCTGACCATTGCACATTATTGCAGGCTGCTGCAAAAAAGAAGCTGCATGGAAGGGTGAAAAGGCAAAATTAGGGCAGAAGAAATTGTCAAAATATGCCCTTGAAGGAGCAATGATAACTAGCACAGACGGATCAAACATGCAACAAGCCAATAATCCACAGCTGAATAATCGGGGCAATACTGGGTTTTACCCCAGGGGAAGAGGATTTAGAGGGAGAGGATGGCACAGTAATCGGGGAGGTTTTCAGAGTAATCAAGGAGGTTTTCAAAATATGCAAAATGGCAACCGAGATATGTCAAATGGGCAAATGATCAGACCACTGCCATTATGTTGGTTGTGTGGGATGACAGGATATCTGGCACGCTCATGCAGAAGTCAAGGCATGATGCAAAACGGCCAAGGAACAGGAGAAGGTTTGGTGAATCCACCTGTGGGAAAATGGAGTTGCACAGAATCACAGTGCAACAGCAAATGCCAGGAGCAGAGCAAATCTCGCAACCTCCGGATTAGATGACTTTTCCACAAGGACAGTATCAACAGTCACCTATGCAACTGTCACAAACAGTAAGTGCAGGACAGGCTGCGAACCCTGGAATGAGGAGTAGCACTGGTGATTGGGGGAAGTCCATTCGCACAAGGTGGGGCAAAATTATATATGGACTAGGACAGCTCACTGGGAACCCTGATGTGTTCTATCCTATCATTGACACCAGACCCTCACCAGGAACCAAGGGTGGATGTCGTTGTAGGGGATAAAGAATATTCCTTCCTAGTTGACACAGGTGCAACACGTTCGTGTATACGTGAAGGCAAATTTTCCTTGTCCGACGATGCTATAAATACTTGTTTCACAGGAGCTACAAGTCGTGTTCCTTTTGCAAACATACTTACCGTCTCTATAGGAGAATGTGATATGAATGTACCTTTGTTCTATTCGCGACAAACCTCAGTAAACATTTTGGGTAGAGATCTAATGACAAAGTTAAATATGGCAATCTCGTTCACAGAGGAGGGCATAGTATGTTCAACTCCAGGAATGCACTATTTAAACGTATGCGAAATAATTGGAGCATACGCAGGACACACAGCTATGAGGGCTATACCATTAGAGCCAGAAATATTCGCGTATGGAATACGTGTGCTAATGGCTTTCTCAGCAAGGCCTGGCAGCCCTGCCGAGAAAGCCATGAGGACCCCAGATTAATTTCTATTTAGGCCAAGAATACCTATGCACGAGGAGAAGGGACAAGTATTTCCCTTGGTGATGCACACAGCTGCAATACAAGGGGAAAATGGCTTTGATTGATAGTTGTAATGAATGATGAAGGCCGCCAATGGTGCACAGTAATCGCCATTGAAGAAGGATACAGATTGACCAACGTCGCTGATGACGATCTGTTTGATGAGCAAGCAGACAAGGAAGAAACAGCAGTTGAGGTAAACCTCACTTTTTGGGTGCAAATTATCAAAAGGGAAGTGCCTCAGATAATGATGTTGGCACAGAACAGTCCTGAATATTTCGAAGAAGGCATGGTCCAGGTCAGGTGTCTGTCTCAGTGTGGACCACAGGCCCCTATGATGTAGGCTTACTGAAAGGGGTCGGAGACGTGAACATTAAACTGAAGCCAGGAGCAATTCTTCCAAAAGCACAACAATATCCCATGTCTAGGGAGGCCGATGAAGGAATTTTGAAGACAATTTTGGCTATGATGGAGCAGGGCATCTTAGTGATGTCAGAGTCATCATGCAATACTGCAGTTTACCCTAAAGGGAGGGTCTTGGAGGGTAATTCAAGATCTGAGGCCGATAAATAATATTGTTGAAGCCGAGTTCCCTTCTGAGTTGCAGGGTGAAGAAGAAAATTGCTTTCATAAGCCACAACATAGTCTGTTGACTTTGAACTTTGGACTGAGGCACACTCAGGCCTTGACTAGAAAAGAATATGCCAAATTTTGATCGGGGACACATAAATTGGAAGAAAATGCAATACCCATACTCTTTTGACACAGAGACTTTGTTCGGAATCACTTATGGTGTCCCACAGTAGCGACGTCACCAAAGATGTGGTGACCTATTTCGATCTAGTGCTGAGATCGTATCCGTGGTGGGGAGGCTCACCAGTATCACTGACTTTCTTTAAGATCCTGAAAACAAAAAGACTATAAGGAGGCTGCTTACTGTAATTGCTGAGCAATTCCTCCTACTTGCAGAATACAGCGAGGAAAAACCAAATGTCCCAAGTGGAGGAAGAAGCGAATAGGCTTATTAATGTACTGTTCTTTCGCCTAATTGAAGACTGTCCAGATCTTGTCGGAAGAACTACAGGCTTCTTGACATTTCTTCGGGATCCAGCAAACACAGAACGTCTAAGCATAATCCTAAACGGTATTGTAATCCAAGTTGCTCTTCACGCACACCGAAATTGCAGAAACTGTTCAGAGAGTGGAAGCCAACAGTCCCAAACTTCAGCAAGACAGGACAAATGTCCCTGTCACCAGAAGACAGCAGGTTGGCGAGTAATGTCTTCTTTCGCCTAATCCACGACTTTCCAGAGCTTATGGGGAGACCTGTAGATGTTGACGTTTTCACATTCATCAGACATCCAGTTAATTCTACACAGATGAGCATGCTCTTGCATGGTATCATGATGCAAGTGGAACTTTCTAACCATCAACAGAACTATCTGAGAAGATTTTAAACTTTCCGCCGAGGGACAGATCGAGAGAGCAGTGCCAGAGATTTCATTTCTTATTTTTATATTGACAAAGACACAACATGTCTTCGGGAATGAAGCAGATCAGAGGCGTAGATTGGGAACTTATATATTTTGAACATGCACAGTAAAGAGACATTCTGAATTATTGCTTGATTTTCAACACTTCCCATAGCCTAGCAAGAGAACTGTATCCAGAAATAATAGACAATTCATTGTTCAGACAAAGGGGGACCATTGTTTAGTACCTGCAACTCACAAACAGAATCCAGAGATAACATTGGTTAGAAGTTGTATTAAAAGTTAGCATCTCTTCAACGGATGATCGATGGGGATCCAGAGCAGCAATCTCGTCCTCCCGCAGGAGGAAACATGTCTGTACTTTTCTGGGAGTAAATGCTGCCGATTGACCTACAGGAGTATAATGTATTTATGTATTATATTCATCATTGGTTTACTGTCACGGACGATCAGAACTGCATTTTATATTGGTGTACAAAGCGTCCCAATCCCAGTGCACCCTCCTAATGGTGCACACATGAAGCCCACAAAGGCATCCAGACCTTACATAGTCATTCCAGTCCCCAGAAGATATCATAATGGAGGGAGTGAACTTGAGATGGATGTGATTAGCAATGACATGCACACAATTGTAACAAATCAAAAAGCCGGAGACAGGGTCGGCAGAGTGTGAATGTAGAAAGGTTACTGACAACCACACGCATGCAAACATTGAATGCACACACATCAGGCCTAGTGTCAACAACTGCAGAACCACAATCCAAATCATGGGAGAAGAAAAGACTGCCTACTATGAGAAGTTCCACTACAAGTGAAGTGAAAAGACAAATGGGAAAGGCTGAACTCCTGAAGAGACAAGAGGAGTCGGAGAATACACCACCAGAGACAACACTAGAAAGGGACAAGTACAAGTTCTACAATACAGCCATATACTGGACCAATGTCAGAGTGGATATGGGCATTTTATAACCAGAAGAAAAAAGATACAAGAGGACAAGGAAAGAACGTCCAGACTTTTGTCTACGCAAATGGCACAGATGAGCCGGCCTTCACCATGGTCCAGGATACCTGAGAATCCTCCAGAAAGAAGGAGCCATTCAGGGATGTAGTTGTAGCAAACCACATGAAAACTTTAAGAATCAAGAGAAGCATACACGGAGACGACGGCAAACTAAACGATTACTTGGACAGCACAGCACATTTGGGAAACAACATTTGGTACCAGCATATGAAAGAAGTTGGAAGACGGAGTTCAGAAGGGGAATGTTTTGTTTGTGCACTCCTACCGTACAGTATGGGGAAGTGCAAGATCTTCGTAGCTGTAGAAATGTATGTCTTGACAGCACACTGTGTTGCACACGTAGCAATGTGCAAAACCAGAGGCCAGTTCATGGGTAGTGACTCCTCACTGAAGCAACCGACCCAAATGAAGATGATTATGTCCAGGACATAAAGACAAGAAACAATGGAAAAACAAAACACATTGTAATCAGATAACGAGAAGCCTGGAGTTAAAGGAGCAGAAATTAGAAGAGAAGCAAACCAGAAGCTAAATGTCCAAGGAAAAACTCCAGAAGAGGCTTGAAGTTGGAAGAACAGAGGCCAAATTCAGATTTGGGGAATAGTGCTTTCACCAGACGGATGGGAGAAAGGAGTAGTGATATGCAAAGCATGGGTGGTCATAGGTCAATACGAGCCTACCATAAACATAGTGCCATTGTGGACAAAGCTTGCAAAACTGCTGACATGGGTCGAAGACAATGGAGGACCCTTGCAGATAGTGCCACTAGAAAGCCCAAAATTCTGCTTCAGGAATAATGGCACAAGAAAGATGGGAGAGAATCAGAACTGTGGATGAGTTTTTGACGCCCCAGGAATGGTGGACGGAACCACAGGTATAATGGATCATTATTGGGCATGTGGATCCACAGCATACATCAGACTGCTGAGAAACTGGGGAAGTATATGCACAATAGTGAATGTCCACGTTCCAGCATTAGTGATCCCGAAAAGTGACCTGAACATTGACAGTTTTCCAAAAGCAGATGCTCACCTGAGGAAGAAGAGGTCTGTGGAACTGCTGACTCGAACGAAGAGAGATTATTACTTTTCTGCCAAATCAGAATAAGCTTTTCATGCAATCCCATATGAACACAGACTGTTCAGCCTTACCTCATCAGTGTTCATGACAATCTTCGTGCCAAGATTCCAAGTTGGGGCAAATACTAAATGGTTGCATATAACCAGATGGGAGTTAATGCAGACCATCAACACAACCATAAATGGATTCAACTCAATCAAGGAGGAGTTGAGGGCAATCCGACTGATGAGACTCCAGTCCAGAACAGATCTGTACTTGACATGATCACAGCTATGGATGGAGGTGTTTGTGCAAAAATTGCAGACTCATGTTGCACATTTATACCTTCTCACAACAAAGAAAATGGAACCTTAACAGAAGCCATAGGTATGCTGACGAAACTACAGAATCAAATGATTGATGAAACTGACGAAGTAGAAGACGTCAGTTGGTTTGGGTCACTATTCTCATGGGTTCCACAATGGATGGCAGATGCATTCAAGTTCCTAGGAGCCCTGCTAGTGATTATATTGCTAGAATTCTGTGTTATCAAGCTACAAAATCTCTCCATGCCAGAAAACTGCAAAAAAAAAGCCATAGGAATGAAGATCATGATTGATGTCAAGCCAGGATGGAAGCCCAAAGACCTGACTGACGAAGAAATAAGAGACTTTGTTAAGGCCAACATTCATGCACCAGAGGGAACAAAGTTTCTATATCCAAAGGAGCATAGAAATTATGTGGGAAGATGGGTTAACTGCAGCCCAAATGCACAGTGTCAACTGATGACGTGGAACAATGACGAACACATAAGAACAGCAGGAAGCATGAAAGGATTAATATAGATATGGACCCCAAAGTGACAGAAGATGATGAAAGAATGGACCCAGGCAATTAAGTAAAGGTGAATACAGAGGAACCAAAGAAGGAGGTGAAAGTGGTTGATGAATCTTGCCTAGAGGGGGGAGTGTAGAGGAGATCCCAAACTCCAACCGTCCATTTTGAAGTACCAGGAACGTTCACACCGAAATATGTGACGTATGATGAGCAAATAAACTAGCAGAGAGCCGCAGTGGGGCTCTGTTCAGTGCCTATTAGAAGAACAGCACCTATTGAAGTACCAGTACCAAGGAAACCATGGACAGTAAGGTACCCATCGAGAAAGCCATATCAATAAATGAAACGAAATGAAGTACAGTCCTTGAGGAAACCAAAAAGGTCGTAATGGAAGACGAATGGTGACAAGAGAACCCGGACTGACTCACATATAGAAGAAATGACAACCGGAGAATGATGTAAAGAGACGAAACGCCATGGTCCAGGGATATCGTGAACTTAAAGTGAAAGGACGATGTCCAATGGAAGACGCTTAAGCCATGAGCATGATGAAGATATTCGACCAGTCCATATGCTTGGAACTGAAAGAAAGCTAAGAAAACCGCGTGGCTTGCTATGCTTAGTAGAAAGATAGTACGGCAAGGGCCACTATACATAATCTACCTCAAAAGAAGCACGTTCTATAAATGTATTTGCACTTTGCAGAAGAAGCAGAATTAACCAAAGGTTACTAAAGTCCACATGAGGAAAGCTTCATATTTAGCAAAATCGAGAATAAAGCGGCAGAAACGAAACTTAGCAGAAGCAACCAGTGCTAGGACAGCCAAGGTCATCTCAGTGGAATAGACAAACAGTAGCTACAATTAATTGAAGCTAAGAACAGAATATCCTGCCTCTGAAAGGTCAAGATAAGAAGACGAAGGCAGGTGGTGGGTGAAACCAAAATCAAATACACAAATTATGTGGAGAAGAGACAAATTCACGGTGTCTGAATCACGTGACCAGCCGAGCAAGCAGAAGCGAGAGTTGACACCTACGCATGGCAGCAGACCAGATGAAGATATCAGAACTTTTCCAGACGGGAGATGTGAAATATTTGACACATGGCCACTAAAGTAATGATTGATGTAACAATAATTGGTGGAAGGCCGGGGGAACTAAGGGGCACCCCGCACCTGCCGACCATTCTGTGTGCTACTGTCATGCATGCTGGACGCTACGCTCGTAGAACAGCTAGACCGTTCTACTCCAAATGGAGGCTGTTCGATACGTTACCGGGAAAACGACGTTTACACTTTTCACGTCGCTAACTTCACGTGACTTTTGCTTCGTCACGTGAACTACGGTATCACGTATTTAAGCAGCGTAGAAACTTCACTCGCTGCTTCTGATCGTCTCTATTGGCGTCGTGTAGCTGAACCTCTGATCTACATCCTGGTGTATTCCTACAGCTACTTTTGGGCCTTCGATAGCGTGTGTTCCGCCACACGCTGATTCCTGGAGCTATCCCTTCGCGTGCTATTCCACACGCGCTCTTCGTCTGCAAGTGCGGCCGGCCCAGGCTGCGTGAATCCTGCCTGCGTGTAAAATCCACACGCGCTCTTTGTCTTCATACGCGGCTGGCCAAGGCTGCGTAAAACCTGCCCCCGTGTAACATCCACACGCGCTCTTCGTCTTCAAGTGCGGCCGGCCCAGGCTGCGTAAATCCTGCCCGCGTGTAAAGTCCACACGCGCTCTTTGTCTTCATACGCGGCTGGCCAAGGCTGCGTAAAACCTGCCCGCGTGTAACATCCACACGCGCTTTTCGTCTTCAAGTGCGGCCGGCCCAGGCTGCGTGAATCCTGCCCGCGTGTAAAGTCCACACGCGCTCTTTGTCTTCATACGCGGCTGGCCAAGGCTGCGTAAATCCTGCCCGCGTGTAACATCCACACGCGCTCTTCGTCTTCAAGTGCGGCTGGCCCAGGCTGCGTGAATCCTGCCCGCGTGTAAAATCCACACGCGCTCTTCGTCTTCAAGTGCGGCTGGCCAAGGCTGCGCGAACCCTGCCCGCGTGTAAATCCACACGCGCACGTTGTCTTCAAACACTATTTTCTTCTAACTCCTGCATCTGTGGAATTAACAGAAGGATTGATCCCTAAGTGGGAAGGAAGCCTTTCAAGGATTATTGGAAGTGACTTTGAACTGAACTTTGGACGCTATCCTGTGGTGAATTCAACCCGTATCTAGCGTGAGCCTCGTTCCGTCCGGGATAAGTCTCCCTTACTAATTTTCCCTTCCCTGTCGTTTTGTTCTTCATTTCAAATCCATCAAGAGACTTCTGGATTGTTCTACCCAGAGATACAGGTCAGTGTGATCATTCCTGTCATTATCTAACTCATCATACTCAGGTTGGAGCAGTTATTCATGATACTTTAATTTGTCCTAGGCTGGATTACTATACCTTACCCACGCCCTTTCCAGTGATCCATCGCTCTGCCTGTTTTATCAGCCAGAGGGTTGTATCATTTGGAAGGTCTTTGTTGACTTCACGACTATCAAGTCGGGTGAACAGGGATCCGGAAGACCCTACCTCCTGTATCCTTTTGAATATTGTATCCTTTTCGGTTGATACTTTGGTGCATTCTGACAGCTACCAACCCAATCACAATGGACCAAGTAATCTAGGGTCCTATAATTTGTAGAACCTATAGGACGTCGTACTTTTAGTGACATCTGCAGTAGCCATTTTGAAGGAAGGGCTTAGATGCCCCACCTGACAGTGTTTACCCAATCCCCTCACTCTGTTACCATATAGAGATTTAGTACCTATATTAAAGTTACCTTTCCTGAACCAATAGAATTGCACGCCAACTTTTAAATGTTACACGTCAGTGATGAAGAGTTTTCAGTATAAATGTTCTGATTTTGATGAAGTTTGTTGGTATTCTGCTGATATTCATAACTCCCCGTTTTTTGTACTTGTCATTAAACGGACTCCCTTTGCCAAACCGTCGAGTTGTCATTATTGATTTGGTGTTGGAGTATTAATCTGCACCCCCATCCATCTCACGGGTGCTGCTATCTTGTCTTAAGGTGCTTCTGGGCAAACCCCGACTCTATGGGCTGGTTGGGGGTCTCAGAGCACACTTACTTCTCAAACGCTTTCAGTCTTGGAATGCTTACGGCTTTCCGAAAGTATGGAATTCTCGCCTGGCTCTCTCTCGTTCCCCGCAAGTGCCGGTCAGCCACTTGGCCATCCAACGTTGATAGCCTGGTTTGCATCAGCCCCGTAACAGCTGCTCCTTCTTGTACCCAGCCTTGCTCACCCTGTGCGCGCCACCTTTTACCTGATAGGGAGTGTTAACAAGTGGCAGGTGTGTGTGGTTAGGATTACGTGCCTGACATCATTAAAGGGACAAAGCTATTGCAAGTCATTAGAGGTTATCTTCCTGGCTTCATTCCTCTTCTTCGGATCAGGTGCTTCTTCCCCACTCCACAAGGACCCCCTACCCAGGTGATCTTCCCTCACTTGTCCACCCCAAGGGTCGGGATCCAAAAGCGATGGCCTTTCCCTGGCCACCTGAATACAAGATCCCTTGGGACTAGGTTGTGAAGCATCCTCTGGTTTTTCACAGTATACTTCCATAGATCACAATCTGTTGTTATAGACAATTGATCTTTTTCTTCAGAGATAAATCAGCATCCTATCTCTCATGTAGAAATGCTAAAGGAATTTCTGACGTTTACATTTGAAAACAATATTTTCATCTTCAATAATGAAATATTCATTCAAACTGAAGGGGTCACTACGGGCACTTGCTTCACACCATCGCTAGCAAACCTATTTATTTGTGAGGTTGAGATTACACATGCCCTCAGTGATAGTGCATATAATAAATATATTGTCAAGTGGCTGAGATACATCGATTATATCTTTACAAATTTAACAAACTCATGTAGGGTTGGGTTTACATCTCCATAACCCCAAAGAAGATTGATTTTATATCATGTGAATGGCTGAGAGTTCTCTCCAAGTGTTGACAAATGTTATACTAGTTCATCATGTCGCTTGTGTAAGGGTTTGCGTTTGGTTTTAAATGGTGCTATAGCGTGCCTTGGGTTTGTTGTTTCAGTGTGATCTCACTCCACATTCTGAAGTTTATGAATGTGTTGTTTTTATTGAGTTTTTAACATCCATTGTGATTTGTAATGTTTTGTTCTTATTATGTACCGGTTTGTTTGTCTGTACATGTATTTTTATGTTATTTCATGACATTATGCCGAATAAAGAATATTTTGATGATATCTTTAGGATATGGCATGAAACTGAAGCAGATTTACCCAACTCCACCACCTATGTCAATAACAACACTTTTGGAGTTGAAGTTACTTGCCAACACAATAACCGGAATATAACGTTACTGGAGCTCACTATTTACATCAGGGACAATCAAATTCAGACAAAAAAATTTAGGAAAACCACAGAAGCTATTTCGGTACTACAGGCAGCAAGTTACCATCAGAACAACACTATTAGGAACATACATACAATCAGGTGAATTTGTAAGAGCCCGTAGGAACTATAACAAATCGGAAAAATGTGAGTTAGTTTAATCTTGTATTTGTTTTTTTTCTAAGAGGATACTCAAATTATCAATAAAGCAAGGGGCCTAGCACAGAACTACTAACTCCCAAAACAGTCACCAAAGATAAAGGAAAGGATATGACCAGGATGATAACTAAATACATTGAATAGAGTAAAACCATATACAAGATTATGCAGAAACACTGCTATATCCTAGAAATGGACTCAGAACTGGACAACCATATTCTTAATAAACCCTAGATTGTCCATACTGTAGAACCTACATTGAAGGTTAAAAGTAGTCCCAGCTTTATGAGGAGTAAACCTGAAGTCATGCAACTTCAACTTTCTGATTAAGAACCAATGAAGGCATTTTACAAATTTAGCACATGTAGTATGTGCAAACATGCCATGAATAATGTGCAAATACGAGTCACCTCAATGATAAACTGATTATTAAACATATCGACTGTAGAACAAAATGTGTCCTTACATATGTGTTTGTAATGTGGGATATATAATCGGAGAACACAGAACCATAGATGGAGAACACCTCATCAATGGGTGCGCAAGATTGCAAACTACCCCTTGCATGCCCCTGGCAATGAGAACACCAAAGGGAGAAGAAGGAAGAAATCAAATGTATAGGAGTGCAACATATACAGTTGGACCCAAGAGCAGACAATCGAGAGGAAAATCTTAGACAAATGGAACTACGTATCATATGTAAATTAAGGATTATACAAAATTGCTTGAATATTGACCATGAAATGAATTATTTCTTGTGATCAATGATTGTATTCAAGGATCTCTGTCGTCAACAATGGTGTTTTAAACATGAAGACATAGGAACCCTCTTTAGATCACAACCTACATTTGTTTGAGGATCATTAGATCACAACCACATTTGAGGATCAATAGAATACCCTAAACAATTACATGTCAAAATCACTTTTATTTAGCCCAAAGCCACTAAACAATTACAGTTCCATAATAGACATTTCAGAATAATCTTTAACATGAACATACTGTGGACTCTAATATTTTAAGATGTATGGACACAAGACACAATATTACATTGTGATAGTTATTCTCAATTTATTCACCATACTATCATCAAGGAATTAAGAATGGTTCCAAACCGAAATGCATTGTAGTTACTTTGAAAAGACCAGAATCACTGAGAAAAGGCAAGGATTCCACAATTTTATGTATTTGACTTATCACATAAAGAATATATCACCCATTTGGAATATGCAATATTTATACTCAGTTTACATTTACAAATTGTTTTTTATCTAAATAGACATTGCTAAATTTGCCACTGAACCGTTATTGCGAACACTGTGACGCCATAAGTTTCATGACATTATTAACGTCATGAGGTCACGCGTAATATGAGGTCACAATATAACTCGCATATATAAATCATCAAAATGGCGGCAACTACAAACACGTGGAACATCGCCAATTTTGAAAGAAAGAAGACCATCCAGCAATATACTGCTAAGCTCAGGTAATTTGAAGCTAATCATGGAATTATCATTGATTGAACTTCCTAGTACATATCTCATCATAATACTAACGTGCCCACATTCTCATTTTCAGGGCGTTCATGTGCCCAAACCAAGCAATCCCTAATTGTGCTATTAAAGGATCAATAATATTTGGGACTGCAGCACAACAAATGGAAGCAATCCTGAAACTACTGCAAGGTATTTCATTTATGCACATATATTTTTGAATAACCGGAAGACATGTCGTAACGGATCTACATAGAAAGATCAAGGCCGAAAAGCCTGCATCCCAAAAAAACGGAGCAGCAAAAATTGGAACAGAAAAAGACATTCCGTTCTGAATAGGCGGTGCTCACATGGAGCACCATGTCCCACATTAAAAGTACCCGCTACTCCCTACCCCCGGTACCCCACTTGCATGTTCTTTCGCTTCCTGCCTGCCGTACTTCCATGCGCCAGTATCCCTGCGGCAGATGTTTCCCAACCCTAAATGGCGTCGGGACTTCTGCTGCAGGGTCTCTTTCTCACTCTTTTTTTCTTTTTTTTTTTTTTACATTGCGCCGTGCTCCTGAACCAGAGGCGGGGGACCCCCCTGCCCCCTACCCCCTGCTGCCTCTGAATCCCATTATACCAAACATATGCCCCCCCTTTGGTATAATGGAATTTGTTTTTTTTCTTGCATGCTGAATGTGCACAAAAGGCGCATTCAGCATTTTATTTTTGACATTTTCGCTGACCTGTCATAACAGATGCCTAGTAACATTATTATATAAGGCTTCCTTGGTATGCATGGTCTTAGCTTTCAGGGCAATCGAGCCTTTCACAAATTGTTTTGAGGAATACCAAAATATGACATATAAAAAAATAGGATCAAGCTTTTACAGGATAGCAACGTTGAGCAGTTGTAAAATGAAACAATGAGTAATCCCAGTGTGTAATCCATACATCTTTGATCTAGTTTTCACATTTATTACCAAAAACCCTACACAAATGTGGAATTGTTACATTTTCTTCAGTGAAAATATACAGAAGCTATGAAATGAATGTTAACCATTCCGAGCACGGCATCAAATCCAATCAGAATACAAGTCCATCTTCTATAGATCTGGATCGAAAAATTGATTTCCGAATGTGCAAATATTGGAGTTAATAACGTGCATCAGCTTGAATCATTAACCAATTCATTGTGGATCTATTTCTTCCCCCAGTCCCCATGTTTCCTTACCCTCCCTCGTTTAAGGATACTAAGTGAAAATGTTGTTTAAAAAAAAAAGTCATTTTCAAAGCCCGATTTAGAAAGACCGCTCTGTGATTGCACAGAGCTGTCTTTCTAAATCTGTCAAGCCCCTGTCGCACACAAGTGCAAGCAGGGGCTGACAGGTGCAGACACGTAGAGCACGGAAAGACGGAAGTGAGGTGTGTGTGTGTGTGTCTGCTTGTGTGTCTGTATGTTGAGGGGTGGTGTTTGGAGTGTGTGGGGGAGAGGGCTGGTTAGAAGGGGTGTATGTATTGGTGTATGTGTTAGTGAGGGGAGGGCTAAGGGATGGTTATGGAGTGGAGGTATAATGGGTGGTTCGGAGGTGAAACCCCTTTTTAAGAGGTGTGGGGGATAGGGAAAGCTTGAAAAGTGTTTTCTCCAGCATTGGATCTTTCATGGATTCGCATGCTGTGAATATTCCCTGTCGTCCGGCTGGGAACCTCGGTCATTTTAACTTAGCGTTTTCCTATGGAAAACTTCGACACTTCAGTGTCTATCAACGTCTTTTTTGGGGGCTTTAGTCCCCACCAGTAGGACGTAGGGTATAAATAGCCCTGCCCCCGCAGCTTCTCTTCAGATTTCAACCGTCTCCAAAGTGTTGGGATCACCTCGTGTTCGTTGTGGTTTTTTGCACGTGCTTGTGTTATTGTGTTTTGTGATGTCTTCTGGGGCTCCGAAGAAGTCTCTGTTCCGGCCCTGTGCGACTTGTGGGATGAAGAAAGTGTATGAGGGGGACAGGCAAATGGACTGCATCTACTGCCTTTACCCTCATCACTCTGCCGACTCTTGCGAGATTTGTAGAAGTTTCGCCCAGAAGACCCTTAAGGACGGTCAATCGGCGGTTGGTTTGTTGGCTTAATGATGGCACCTACGGCACTTCCGAGGTGGGGTCAGTCAAGAGCTTGTCCTCTGAGCGCCCTCCGGCAAAGAAATCGCGCCCTGCTCCTGGGTCGGAGGTCAGGAAGAGTGGTGGAGCCTCTTCAAGTAAGCACCTGTCGAAGGGGGCTGCTTCGTCCAAACATGGTCGATCGGACCATTCCCGGTGGTCTGGAGGTAGGCCTGAGAAGTCAGCGTCTCAGGAAAAGGCCAAGAAAGACTATTCGTCGAAGCACTCCTCTTCAGGGGACCATCACATGTCGTCCTCTAGCCGGGAGTCCTCTAAGCACCGGTCCGGCATTGCTAAGCAGGCCGGTTCACCTGGGAAATCTGCACCGCAGTTAGCGGTTTCGACGACCTTCCGTCATTGACGGTTACTCTGCCATCTACGGTACCGTCGTCGACGGTTGTGTCATTGGCTCTGGCGACGTCAGGGTTTGATAAAGGCCCAATGCTTTTCTCGTCGTCGAGGATAGATACGGAAGAATTGGTGCTGACGAGTGGCGCGTGACAGACTTCCGCCTTTGACTCGCTGATGCCGGACGCCATTCTACATCAAAAGACGGCTGCTTTTTCGGTGTTCTCGGAGGTGGACGACGACCGGGAGCCGGTGTTGCGACCATCGGCCTTGGGGCTGCAGTGTGTTGGACCTTTGACGTCGGCGGCCCTGGGGGCTGGTCCGGCTAGTTACCTGCTGGTGAACCCACAGGCTATGTTGTCACTCTATGCTGCAATCCTTGTTGGGCCAGCTGGATTCGAGGTTACCCCCTCTGCCTGTGGTTCCGGTGGGGCCTGTCGTGGATGTGGCTGGTGTTCCTCCACGTTCGTTGGCTACAGTTGGGTTGCCGGGCCTCTGCCGGTGAGTGAAGATCGTCCACGTTCCTACCCTGAGGAGGGTGAGCTGCTGGAGTCGGACGATGTGCCTCGGGAGTCCATGTCTAATGGCTCTTCGTCGCAGACGAGGGACGTGACGTGGGATTCAGACGGGAAGGTGGAACAGCCTCGTAGTCCAGCGCAACCATCGCCTCCCGATGATGTTGGGGCGTTCCACGCCATGATGGCTAAGGCGTGTGTGGAATTTGGTTTAACTCCTGAGGAAAGGCGGAAGGAGTGCTTCCTGTTTGACCACATGGGCAAGAGACGGAAAACTGTATTCTCCGTGCTTATCCTGGACCACGTGTGGCAAGAGGGCCTGCGCACGATGCAACATCCCTTCTCAGAACCGGCTGTCAAAGGGAGGCTGGAGAAGAAGTTTAAGGCCCCGGACTCTACTTCGAAGTGCTTAGTGTCACAACCCACTCCTGAGTCTGTGGTATCAGCGGCGGCCAGTCGTAAAGCCCGGAGTCAGCACAAGTGTTTTACCCCTTTGGACAGTGACGCCACGAGACCGGATGCCTTCGGGAAGAACGCTTTGACTGTTGGGGCGATGACGGTGAAAGCGGCCAATTCCTTAGCGATCATGGCATGCTACTGCCAGAGGAGCACCGCAAGTCCGCCATGCTTTTGGTGCGTGGGGGGGAGGAAGCTTCCATTCACAGTATTAATATTACTGTGGACGCAGAGTCCGGCTTTAAGCAGTTTAACAACAGCGTTGTGCTGCGTTACCAAGCCTGGCTTAAGTGCACAGACTTTCACCCTGAGGTGCATTATAAGGTTTTGGACATGCCCTTATGAGGGGGAGCACTTGTTTGGCGAGAAAATTGATGAGGTCCTCAAAGGAATTTAGGAGGACACTGAGACTGCTAAGTCATTGGGAGCTTTGCAGAGTGGGTGCTCTTTTTGCTCCTTTTGTCCGTTCCGAGGGGCTTCGGGAAATGCCCGGTTTACTTCCATCAGGGACCGCAGTTACAGTAGATCTGGGTATTTCTCCCAGCAGTATAGGAGGTCAGCGCTGTCAGCGCAGAAGTATCGGCCACAACAAGCCACAACAATGACTATTTTCAGGGCAATCTGCTGGGGGGGGGGGGGCAGGGTGACACTGCACATGGACGAGTGGTGCAAGATTACGTCAGACCGTTGGGTGTTGGGCACGGTGCGTCTGGGCCACTCGCTGGAGTTCAAGTGTTCCCCATTTTCCATTCCCCCAGTGTATGCCGTGCAACCTCATCTTCACATCCTACGGCAGGAGGTTGTACTTATGCTGCAGAAAGGGGCTATAGAGTTGGTTCCGGTGGCCGAGGGGTTTATTCCTGCTATTTTGTCGTGAAGAAACCCAACGGCAAGTGGCGGCCCATTCTGGATCTTCTGATGTTGAACAAGACTGTAACGCCTGAAGTTCAAGATGCTCACTCTTCAGGAAGTCATTTGGTCAGTGCAGCGGGACGAGTTTCTGGCGTTGTTGGACTTACAGGACGCATACTTCCACATTCCCATGCATCGACGGCACCACAAGTTCCTGCGGTTGGTCGTAGGAGAAGATCATTACCAGTTTCAGGTACTCCCGTTTGGTTTAAAGTCGTCTCCCAGGACGTTTACAAAATGTTTTGCACCGGTGGCAGCGTTGCTCCGACGGGAGGGGCAACACGTATACCCATACCTGGACGACTGGCAGGGTTCATCGCCAGGGGAAGCGCAGGAAAAACTCGGCGCTACCATGCAGCTATTACAATGGTTGGACTTCGCCGTAAACTTTGAGAAGTCCTTTCTGTCGCCTTCCAAGTACTTGGTATTTCTGGGGGAAGAGTTTCCGACTCATCTGGGAATTGTGAAGCCCTCGGGCGAGAGGGTGATGAAGCTCCGGCAAAGGGCGGCGGAGTGGAAGATTGGTGCAAGGGTGTCGGTCCGGACCTACATGTCTCTGTTGGGGGGGGGGGGCATGGCGTCATGCATTCCGCTGTTGCCAAACTGTTGTCAGGAGTTCCTCGCAGACCGGTGGAGTCGCGGCTCGTGGTCCGACAAGGTGGTGATCAACGGCAGTCTAGTGGACGCTCTTCGCTGGTGGCAGTGCTTAGAAAATATGGTTTGGGGCATACCATTGCTGGAATCGGAGTGCCAATTCACGATTGTGGCGGATGCCTCTCAGACAGGATGAGGGGCGCATCTCGGCGGCTCACAGGTTGAAGGCCTGTGGTCTCAGTTGGAGTCTCGGTTCCACATAAATGTGCTCAAGTTGAGAGTGGTACATTGGACCCTGAAATCGTTTCTGCCGCGCATACGCGGTTTGGTGGTGAGGTTGTTGACGGACAATGCCACCACAATGTTTTATCTCAAGAAACAGGGGGGCACGCATTCCAGGGTGCTGTCTAAAGAAGCGCAGGAACTTTGGCATTGGTCTCTGTTGCACGACATTGGCATTGTGGCGTTTCATCTGCTGGGAGTGTTGAATGTGCAGGCGGACGCGCTCCACGAATGGCAGCTGAAGGAGCAGCAGTTGTCCATGATCTTCCAGAAATGGGGCCATCCACCGTTGGATCTCTTCGCAACAAGGGAGAACAAACAGTGCAGGGTGTTTGCCAGCAGGGGGGCTCACCCCGAGTCTCTAGGGGATGCATTCTCGTTCCTGTGGACAGGCCGGTTCGCTTATGCATTTCCTCTGTTTCCGCTCATTCGAAGGACCCTCCAGTGGATTCCAGTGGACCCTCCGAGATTTGCTCGGAGGCGCCATGCGGCGCCTCTGTTTAGTGATCGTCTCATCAAGCATTTCTTGAAGGGGTTGTTTTGTAATTTTCCTCCAGTCAAGAATTTTCCGCCGGTGTGGAGCCTTAATGTGGTTTTGTCGGGTCTGATGAGACCACCGTTTGATGTCGGCGACTCCTTTGCAGTTTTTGTCATGGAATTGGCTTTTCTGGTGGCCATTACTTCGGCCAGAAGGATGTCTGAATTGCAAGCATTGGTTGTGGACCCTCCGTACTTGCGGTTTTTGAAAGACAAGATGGTATTGGCTACTAATCCGCACTTTATCCCAAAAGTGCCAACAGCATTTCACAAACTCTCTTCTACTGTGTTGCCCTTGTTTTTTGCTTCAGCCTCCATGCATGCAGAACGGGCTTAGCATTCACTGGATGTGAGGAGGGCGTTTGAAGTTTTATTTGAATCGTACTCTAGATTTCAGACCATCTAAACCGCTGTTTGTGGCTTATGGGCCATCCGTCAAAGGACGGGCAATCTCCAAATAAGCACTTTCTCCTTGGGTGTCCACTGCTATTTCATTCTGCCAAATTAAAGCTGGAAAGCCTTTGGGAAGGACTCCAAGGGCACACTCGACGAGGTCTAAGGCTTCGTCTGCGGTATTATGGTCGGGGATTCAGCTGGTGGACATTTGCCAGGCGGCCTTCTGGGCGGTGCCGCATACCTTTACCAGGCATTACTGTCAGAAGCAGCAGCATGGTGATGATGTGCAGGTGGGACGGGCGGTCCTGCAACGCCTGTTTCAATAAGGTAAGCCCCGCAGCTTCGGGGTATTTGTTTTGAACTTGATCACTGGATGGGTTTCTTTGTCTCATGTATGTGATTCTGTTTCTATATTGGTTTGCCTTTACACTCCGCCATGCATGATTGGTAGTGCTATGTAATCCGTTCACAGCATGTGAATCCATGAAAGGTCCAATGCTGGAGAAGGGAGAACTCCATTTCTCCAGCGTTGGTATCTTTCATGGATTCACATGCGCCTGCCGGACGCCCCTGCAGACAAACCTGGTTCACGTTTCCTCTACTTTGAAGGTTAAAATCTGAAGGGAAGCCGCGAGGGGTGGGGCTATTGATACCCTACGTCCTATTGGTGGGGACTAAAGCATCCAAAAAGGACGTTGATAGGACACTGAAGTGTAAAAGTTTTCCATAGGAAAATGCTAAGTTAAAATGGCCGAGGTTCCCAGCCTGACGTACTAACGCTGGAGAAATGGAGTTACAGGTAAGAATCTACTCCCATTGGGTGATTTAAAGGCCACACCAAATCTGGTCTTTTTTTGTGAGCGGGCATTAATATTCGACAATATCACATAGAACCCATTTAAGTTCTATTCTTGCATGACCAGAATATACGCGAATGGAAGCAATTACGTTTTCTGTTCACCAGGAATGAATACAATTTTGTATTGTTAATCCTAAACACAGGTGAAACACATGCACGCGCATAAGTGTCGACATTCTCTTTTTATGTTCCCAGACACATTAAGTATTTAATTATTGTTTGTGCTACTTTCATCTTCGAAATTCATGGTAAAGGAATATAAATTGTAAATACTAACCATTCGGATTAACAATATTTAAATGTATTCTCCTTTTAAACAAATCTTTCTTATGTTTTGAGTTTAGATTCCATTGTGTTTTTTTTTCTATTTCATTCTCAAATAAGTATGCAATAATTTGTAGGGCTCGGACCTTCCTCCTAGAGTGATGGGTTAGTGAGTTTGGGATGGCTCTGAACCTTAACTACACTGAGATAGAGGTGTGCCGTTAGGTCTATTATGCATCAAGTGTTTTGCAGAGATCCAAGAAAGCTCTTTAACTTGACTGGTTCATGGCAATAGACATCGGCTGCAAAAACATTTCCAAGATATAAAACAATGGCTTC
This sequence comes from Ambystoma mexicanum, assembly GCF_040938575.1. Lineage (NCBI taxonomy): Eukaryota > Metazoa > Chordata > Amphibia > Caudata > Ambystomatidae > Ambystoma > Ambystoma mexicanum. The sequence goes on from NC_090923.1 coordinate 730,476,976, forward strand.
CCCACAGGCACCTCATCTCACACATCAACGTTAAAATGTTAACCTTCGACCCAACATCTTGGTGGTGTAGGTATCCCGTTGTTTTAACAAAGTAAATTACTTGCGGGAATTTACTTAATTGTCATTAGTTCAAATTACTTTGTGGGGAAGTAAGACTAGATAGGGGCCATAAGGGGATGGGGTAGGGATACTAGTGAAGGGGTAAAGGGTATCTGGGAGGGCCCCACCACCTAAAAAATAATAAAAATGAAAGTAATGACAGCAAAGTAAATTACCACAAAGTAATAGGCGGTAAAAAGTAAAAAGTGTGTGAGGCGGTATTTAGATTTGAGTGAGACTCCTTTAGTGAGACAACATATACACTTCCATTGTGTCAGTGAGTTTTATCTGTAAGTCCGCTTCCCATTTAACGTGTGCACTCGTTGCCATCTGCTTTTCTGAGCTCTGTGCCAGCTTATAGAATGTGAAAATACTTTTTTGGGTACCTGTGTTGGTCATTAAATATGTCAAGCAAGTGTGTTGGGGAGTTTCTTCAGGAAAACATAGCCAGATGTTCCTTTATGCTTCCCCAGTCTACAAAGCGGCCCTCCGGGTACAAGTCTCATAGGTTCTGTATATGTGCTGCCGTCCAAGCCCTCTCCCTAGTGGGAATTATTTGGGGATGCCCCATAACGGTAGTATCGCAGTATATGGTGCACTAACTTCTTGTAGTTTAAATAGCCTGCACCATGCCTCACGTGTTTCTCCAACTGGGGCCAGAGGATGTATATGTGTATACGCCCTAACCACTAGTAACTGTAATTGTTTATTTGTAAAGCGTTTATACACAAGTGAAGTGCTTCTAAGAGTGGTGCAGTGTCCATTGTTAACTTCTCCAGTCTTACATGTGGCTAGTCATGTGTCTCTCTCTTGGCCAGTAAGTGGAGTTGTATGACTGTGCCATTAAATTATATCATTCAAAATTCGCAGCAGTGATGCCTCGCGATTCATATGGCAGAGACACGCAGGACCATTTCATTCGGGCGTGGCAAACAAGGTTCATTCCCTGGTTCATTATTTGAAAAATGAGCGACTCAAACACATCGGTATACTATGGAACATATATAACAGTTTTAGTTAAATTATACATTTGAGAAGTGAGATTCTCCCTAATGTGACAGGGCCAGCTCACCCCAACCCGGCTGGTGCCTGAGTGAAGGCAGGCCCCCTCTCCACCCCATCTTACATTTGGCCAAAGGGAAGATGTGAACAGCAACCCTGCCGCAGGATCCTTGTCACAGGATACGGCGAATACAGCAAAACTGGCTGCAAGATGGGAACATTGTTTGAGCTGGAGCCCGCAGAAAGAAGTAGGAAAACCGCCACTAGCCCACCAGGGATTTATTATTAATAAATAAAGCCCCATGAGGCTTTAACCACTAAACCACCAGGGATTTGGGCAAATTATCATTTTAGAGCTTACAGGCTCAAGCAGAGAATCCAGCTTCCCGGGACCCCAGCAGGGTTCATGTTGGAAAGGAGCGTGGCTTACTAGCCCTTGTAAGCCTTGCCTTGGCCACCCCTGTCGCACCCCTTGGAGCCAGGTAAACTGTCGGACAGGGTAAGTAGCCAATCCTGGGAGTGGGTGGGGTATTTAAGGAGGTGTGTGAGAGTGTGCTAGTGTGGGTTAGTTGGTGAGAACAGGACGACGTCCGAGAGACCAGTGAAGGTGATAGCTTTTTAGAATTGCAGAGGATATTGTTAAGGAGCGTGTCTGTTGAGTGTTTGTGAGGTGGTTGCGAGTAGTAGAAGTAGCAGTAGTAGAGTGGGGTAATGGTAGTGGCGGAAGTAGTAGTGGTTGGGAGTAAAGGTAGTAGGAGTAGCGAGAGTAGCGAGCAAAGGATATTGGTGGTAGAGTGGGAGTTAGGAGAAGGGTGAGCAGGGCACCATATGCCTGGGAGTTCCTGAGAGTTAAACAGAGGCTAGTACAGAGAGTTGTACAGGGCACCATATCCCTGAGCGATCGGGAAGGTATTAGAGAGAGGTAGTTGTAATATGGAGTGGAACTTGGCGTTGTGGTAGTAGCGGGAAGAGTGACGGGGAGTGGGAGAATAGGAGCAGGTATTAGTCTAGAGTTGAACAGGCGTTAGGATTAGTGGAATAATAGGAGGCGGAGAAGTAGAGTGAGAGGAAGGCGGGAGAAGAGGGAACAGGTAGAAGAGCATTGGGAGAAACCAGTTGTTATAAGAACAGGAGTGGGAAAGGAAGTAAGGTCGACGGGTGGAGGTGGAAAGGCAGAGTGAGAGTTTGGAAGGCACAGTGACGTGGTGGGGGAAGAACAGTTGGAAGGGATTTATATAGCGAAGGGTCAGGAGTGAAAGGTTGTGGAAGGAGTATAAGTGACGGTGGGTGAAAGAAGGCACCATTCCCTATTTCCCAGCGACAAACCAATGTTAGGAGTGTGATAGTTCCCTAGGGTGAAAGCTAGCCAGCGTTTTATAGAGAACACCTATAGTTTTAGGCAGAGAGAAAGGCAGGGGTTACAGATCAGAAGATTACTAACAGCCCGGTAGTGAAGTCTGGGGCTGCGAGGTGAATTCTAGGCCCAGGGGAAGTCTAGAGCGGAAAGGGATGGCCCTAGCTCCAATCACCCCCAGTCCCTTGTGCCCCAGAGAATTAAAGAAAAAAGCAGCTACCCTGACAATTTATTTTAATAAACACACTTGCAGCCCGATTCATGGAATTAATGTGCGCTGAAAATTCCTGCGCAAATGTGCGAATCGCAGTGCAAGAGCGAAAATCACAGCAAAACCTGCGCACATCGATTCATGGAAGTCCGTGTGCGAGTAAAATGTGGGATCTGCGCTGAAAATCTGCGTGGCGCACGCCGGCGCACAGGTCATCTAACGGCGTGCGCTACGGCCACAGCGAAAGCGCACATAGCGCGGCGCACATAACAAAAGTAGGCGTAACACGGGGCATGACACGCGGAATGGGGAACAACGCGTGAAAATGTGGGCATCACAGGGGGGGGAAGTACAGGAGGCAAGTGCGCGGAACGCCCACACGCTCGCCTAAAACACGTATTCATGGAATCGAATAGGGCAAACCAGCGCACCGGCGAAGACGTGCACCGGCCTAAACAGTTACGCCACACGAAGGCAGGCAGTAGCGTCCCTGCGCATGAAAAAAATGTGCGCCAAAATGTGCGCTAACAAAAAGCACGTATATACAGCTCTGATGATTGTCCCATTCTGTGGCCCTCTAGGACAAATGACGTGCAAAGGGGTACGCGACAAACACGAACACCCGCTGTGTCAAAAATAGTGTGTGCGTGTATTTCGTGGGTGCGCGGGAAGTTTCACACGCGATTGGCCTTGGGCGAGCGGGGTGCATGTAAATCTGGGGTTGCGGGAAGTTTCACACGCGATAGGCCCTGTGCGAGTGGGGTGCGTATATTCCTGGGGTTCGCGTGAAGTTTCACACGCGATTGGCCTGGGTACGTGTAAATCTGGGGTGCGCGCGAAGTTTCACAGGCGATTGGCCTTGGGCGAGCGGGGTACGTGTATTTCGGGGGTGCGTGGGAAGTTTCTCACGCGACAGGCCCTGTGCGAGTGGGGTACGTGTATATCTGGGGTGCAGGGGAGTCCTACATGTGAATTGGCAGTGTGGGTCCTCCCAGGTGTTCCCTCTACACCCTCCCCTGCAGGCAGCCCACACCACAGGGGACTACCCCGCACCCCAGGTCATGTCCCGCATGCAGCCCATCCACCATAGGCATGCCCCCCAGCCAAGCCACATGTCCCCTTGCACTACTGATCACCAACGCATGACCCCCTCCACCCCCACCCCCCAGCAGTGCAGTGCACCTGCCAGCAGGCCCCCACTCATGTCCCCTTACACCCACACCCCCCAGCAGTGCAGGGCACCTGCCAACAGGCCCCCACTCATGTCCCACTCATGTCCCCTTGCACCCCCACCCCCAGCACTGAGGGGCACCTGCCAGCAGGTCCCCATGCATGTCCCCTTGCACTCCCACCCCCCAGCAGTGCAGGGCACCTGCCAACAGGCCCCCACTCATGTCCCACTCATGTCCCCTTGCACCCCCACCCCCCAGCACTGAGGGGCACCTGCCAGCAGGTCCCCATGCATGTCCCCTTGCACCCCCACCCCCCAGCACTGAGGGGCACCTGCCAGCAGGTCCCCATGCATGTCCATTGCACCCCCACCAGTGCAGGGCACCTGCCAGCAGGCCCCCACTCATGTCCCGTTGCACCCTCACCCCCCAACAGTGCAGGGCACCTGCCAACAGGCCCCCACTCATGTCCCATTGCACCCCCACCCCCCAGCACTGAGGGGCACCTGCCAGCAGGCCCCCACTCATGTCCCCTTGCACCCCCAGCACTGAGGGGCACCTGCCAGCAGGCCCCCACTCATATCCCCTTGCACCTCCACCCCCCAGCACTAAGGGGCCCCTGCCAACAGGCCCCCACTCATGTCCCCTTGCACCCCCACCCCCCAGCAGTGCAGGGCACCTGCCAGCAGGCCCCCACTCATGTCCCATTGCGCCCCCAGCACTGAGGGGCACCTGCCAGCAGGCCCCCACTCATGTCCCCTTGCACCCCCACCCCCCAGCAGTGCAGGGCACCTGCCAGCAGGCCCCCACTCATGTCCCCTTGCACCCCCACCAGTGCAGGGCACCTCCCAGCAGGCCCCCACTCATGTTCCCTTGCACCCCCACCCCCCAGCACTGAGGGGCACCTGCCAGCAGGCCCCCACTCATGTCCCCTTGCACCCCCACCCCCCAGCAGTGCAGGGCACCTGCCAGCAGGCCCCCACTCATGTCCCATTGCACCCCCACCAGTGCAGGGCACCTCCCAGCAGGCCCCCACTCATGTTCCCTTGCACCCCCACCCCCCAGCACTGAGGGGCACCTGCCAGCAGGCCCCCACTCATGTCCCCTTGCACCCCCACCCCCCAGCAGTGCAGGGCACCTGCCAGCAGGCCCCCACTCATGTCCCCTTGCACCCCCAGCCCCCAGCACTGAGGGGCACCTGCCAGCAGGCCCCCACTCATGTCCCCTTGCACCCCCAGCAGTGCAATGTACCTGCCACAGGCCCCCACTCATGTCCCCCTCATGTCCCCTTGCACCCCCACCCCCCAGCACTGAGGGGCACCTGCCAGCAGGCCCCCACTCATGTCCCCTTGCACCCCCACCCCCCAGCAGTGCAGGGCACCTGTTAGCAGGCCCCCACTCATGTCCCATTGCACCCCCACCAGTGCAGGGCCCCACTCATGTCCCCGTGCACCCCCACCCCCCAGCACTGAGGGGCACCTGCCAGCAGGCCCCCACTCATGTCCCCTTGCACCCCCACCCCCCAGCAGTGCAGGGCACCTGTTAGCAGGCCCCCACTCATGTCCCATTGCACCCCCACCCCCCAGCAGTGCAGGGGCACCTGCCAGCAGGCCCCCACTCATGTCCCCTTGCACCCCCAGCAGTGCAATGTACCTGCCACAGGCCCCCACTCATGTCCCCCTCATGTCCCCTTGCACCCCCACCCCCCAGCACTGAGGGGCACCTGCCAGCAGGCCCCCACTCATGTCCCCTTGCACCCCCACCCCCCAGCAGTGCAGGGCACCTGTTAGCAGGCCCCCACTCATGTCCCCTTGCACCCCCACCCCCCAGCAGTGCAGGGCACCTGTTAGCAGGCCCCCACTCATGTCCCATTGCACCCCCACCCCCCAGCAGTGCAGGGCCCCACTCATGTCCCTGTGCACCCCCACCCCCCAGCACTGAGGGGCACCTGCCAGCAGGCCCCCACTCATGTCTCCTTGCACCCCCACCCCCCGGCACTGAGGGGCACCTGCCAGCAGGCCCCCACTCATGTCCCCTTGCACCTCCACCGCCCAGCACTGAGGGGCACCTGCCAGCAGGCCCCCACTCATGTCCCCATGCACCCCCCCAGCACTGAGGGGCACCTGCCAGCAGGCCCCCACTCATGTCCCCTTGCACCCCCAGCAGTGCAGCATACCTGCCACAGGCCCCCACTCATGTCCCCTTGCACCCCCACCCCCAGCACTGAGGGGCACCTGCCAGCAGGCCCCCACTCATGTCCCCTTGCACCCCCACCCCCCAGCAGTACAGGGCACCTGCTAGCAGGCCCCCACTCATGTCCCATTGCACCCCCAGCCCCCAGCACTGAGGGGCACCTGCCAGCGGGCCCCCACTCATGTCCCCTTGCACCCCCAGCAGTGCAGTGTACCTGCCACAGGCCCCCACTCATGTCCCACTCCTGTCCCCTTGCACCCCCACCCCCCAGCACTGAGGGGCACCTGCCAGCAGGCCCCCACTCATGTCCCCTTGCACCCCCACCCCCAGCACTGAGGGGCACCTGCCAGCAGGTCCCCACTCATGTCCCCTTGCACCCCCAACCCCCAGCAGTGCAGGGCACTTGCTGGCAGGCCCCCACTCATGTCCCCTTGCACCCCCACCCCCCAGCACTGAGGGGCACCTGCCAGCAGGCCCCACTCATGTCCCCTTGCACCCCACCCCCCCAGCACTGAGGGGCACCTGCCAGCAGGCCCCCACTCATGTCCCACTCATGTCCCCTTGCACCCCCACCCTCCAGCAGTGCAGGGCACCTGCCAACAGGCCCCCACTCATGTCCCCTTGCACCCCCACTCCCCAGCACTGAGGGGCACCTGCCAGCAGGCCCCCACTCATGTCCCCTTGCACCCCCACCCCCCAGCAGTGCAGGGCACCTGCCAGCAGGCCCCCACTCATGTCCCCTTGCACCCTCACCCCCCAGCAGTGCAGGGCACCTGCCAACAGGCCCCCACTCATGTCCCCTTGCACCCCCACCCCCCAGCAGTGCAGGGCACCTGCCAACAGGCCCCCACTCATGTTCCCTTGCACCCCCTCCCCCCAGCAGTGCAGGGCACCTGCCAACAGGCCCCCACTCATGTCCCCTTGCACCCCCACCCCCCAGCACTGAGGGGCACCTGCCAGCAGGCCCCCACTCATGTCCCCTTGCACCTCCACCCCCCAGCAGTGAAATGGCGATCTCGTGACACAAACCAAAAGTCAACTATGTACATCAACACATGTCCGCCACACGAAGGCAGGCGGTAGCATCCCTGCGGTAAGAAAAAGCCTGTACATACAGCTCTGATGAATGTCCCATACTGTGGCCCTCTAGGACAAATGACGTGCAAAGGGTTATGGGACAAACACGGACACCCGCTGTGTCAAAAATAGCATGTATTTCGGGGGTGCGCGGGAAGTTTCACACGCGATTGTGCCTGGGCGAGCGCGGTACGTGTACTTCAGGGGCTCGCGGGAAGTTTTACACGCGATTGGGCCTGGGCGAGCAGGGTACGTGTAGTACTGGGGTGGGCGGGGAAGTACAGGCGGCAAATGCGCGGAACGGCCACACGCACGCACCAAAAAAGACGTGCTAATCCGGAAACACGTACGCAAGCAGGAAGCAGGCGTACGTGGACCCGCACAGCATAAAAGTGCGTGCAAACAACAAGCAAGCCAGGATGAACATACCGTTCCTAGCAGCAGTGGTCGTGGGATACCGCAGGAGGAGGATGAGGATAGTCAGGCCCAGAATTTTCACACCCAGAACCAGCCTTTTTGGCATGCCTGATGACCAGGTGTATGGGAGGTACAGGTTTCCACCTCACATAATACTCGACCTGGTCAGTGAGTGGGAGGATGACCTCACATCACCCGCCCTCTGCTCCCAAGCACTCAGCCCCATGGAGAAGGTCCTCCATGTACTGCACTTTTTGGCCACTGGATCATTTCAGCGGACAAGTGCCATAGTGGGGGGGTGTCACAGGCCACGCAGTCACGCTGCCTACATCGGGTCTTGGACATCATGACTGCATGCCCATCAGTCCGCAGGCACATATACCTGCCCAGAACACCTGCAGAAAGGCAGGCTGCCGTCCAGGATTTGTACAGGGTGGCACAATTCCCCAAAGTCCTAGGTGCCATTGATTGCACCCATGTGGCTCTACGTCCCCCCACGGCATCAGAGCACATCTATAGAAACCGCAAGCACTGGCATTCCATCAACGTCCAGGTAGTATGTGATGCCAAGGGAATCATCACCTCAGTATATGCCAACTATCCAGGGTCCACCCACGACAGTTTCATTTACAGAATGTCAACCCTAAACCGGGACATAGAAGCTGGGCGGCATGGCGATACATGGCTGCTCGGTGAGTATAAATGCCACAGCACATGCATGCATGCCAGATACTGAGTAATGTCACAACCCTACTAATGATACCCATCACCACCTCCCTAGGGGACAGTGCCTACCCTCTGAGCACCCACATGATGACGCCAATTCGGAACCCCACCACGCCACCCGAGGTAAGATACAACACAGCCCACATTGCAACCCGGGGCATAGTGGAGCGCACATTCGGAGTGCTCAAGTCACGCTTTCGCTCCCTTGACCGTTCTAGCGGGCAGCTGTTATACGCTCCCCCAGTAGTGTTCAGGATCATAGTGGCAGCATGTGTCCTGCACAACGTTGCAACACGCCGGGGCCTGCCGGTGGACATGATGGTGCCCCCACATCCCCAACCACATGCACGCCCGCTGCGCATGGGAGGGGAAAGGGCACGGGGTGAGGCAGCCCGAGCGCAGCTGGTGGCTAATTACTTCACTTAGAATCACACCCCTCTGGAGTGCACACAGCCCTGACACATACCATCTGACAATCAATGATGATGACATAAGGGACAGTCAACTGTCACAACCATACCAGCCTGAGATTGGTCACCTGGAAGTGTCACAATGTGTGCATACCTACCTACAGAAACACCACCAATGCTGTGTCATCAAAAGACACATATGCTGCTAAATGCATTACCCCCTTGCAAAATACAACATGAGAACAGTGCCATGTCACCCAACCCCTCCCCAGCACCACCACCCAACACACCATGGTATGTCATGCTATGTGAGATCAAACAAAGCAATCCCGAAAACCTGACACGTGTCACAAAGTACAGTGTCCCTAATTGAAACTGGCCACAAACAATATGCTCCCAGTAATGTTGAACTAACAACACACATGACCAAATACTTACCAACAATACAATGCAGCTACACAAGCTCAAACATAACTAAAACATGACAGTACTAAGTTAAACTAGTCGTAGTCTTACAACCTGAATATGCCACCACATCGCCCCCTTCCAAATGTAGTCTTGCAGGCTTCAAAACTTGTCTGTGTACTGCATACAACATGAACTCCATCGCCAAAGTAGATGGCTTTGTGAAGACATGAGGAATGAACCTGCAAATTCAGAGGGAGACATGGAAGCAGAAGCATACATAATTCCAACATGCAGTGTACAATACAACTGCAATATACACAAGGAATGTATACACAGTATTGACTACAGACTGCCCACACAGCTCATGGGAGCCCAACATCACTGTGTACATCACTGTCACTTGGTCACACCCTTTGCAAGCCCATGGAAACGGGAAGCAGGAGTGGTGTGTGTGTCTCACGAACCCAAGCATTGAACCCAAACTCAGGACAAGCCTGCATGTGCCCAGCCGGAATACAGTGTATGCCCATGGGAGCCACACAAGGCAACACACTTTCAAAAAATAATCAAAAATCAAAAATGGCCATGTGGGGGCCAGTGGGGGGGAGGCCACCCAGGAGGTCCGAGGACAGGGTGCGCACCAACAGCCGCCTGTGTGGATGTTGGGAAATATAAACACCTCCATGGGCTCATGGCCTGCACGGCTATGCCAATGTGGGTGAACTGCTGCTGTCGCTCTGAACACCCTCTGCTGCTGCCACAGGAGGTGGTGGTGCTATGGGAGGCAGCCCACGCAAAGCCCTGGTATGGTCCTCCATGGCAGCAAGCATGCGGGTGTGGAAGGTCTCGTTCTGGAGGATTATAGTGCGGAGATCCCCATGCAGCACCTGACTTGATGCCCGGATCTCCTCCCGAGTTGCCTGCATCTCAGCTGAGCGCGAACGTGTGGGCCGCTCCAGCTGCTGTTCTGTCCTCAAGTTAGTGGAAGTCTCAAGGTCAACAAGAGTCTCCCTGAGGTGATTGAGTTCTACCCTCAGGGCTTCCCCGTGGCACTGGGACTCTATTGAAATCGATTGGCGTAGAGTCTCCAGTGCCGCCCGTCTGTCCCTGTTGCACACCAACATGTCCTCCCTGTGTGATTGGCAAATGGAGTCTGTTGCCTGCTGTAGTAGCTCCATCTGCCTTTTTAGGGGGGGACAATGGAAGTGGCCACCCTCTCCATTGCTTGAGCCATCATCTCAACGGATGCTGCCTGTTGGGTTGCCATACCGTAAATGGATTGTTCCTATGCGGTATTGCCTTGTGGCGTACGGCCACCACGTCGGCGAGTACCACCCCTGTTTGGGGCAAGGCGATCTGCGACTTGCTGTGCCGGCACTGCCTGAGGCTACAGGACTGCATTCCCCCTCTGATCTGCTGGCCCAGGAACAGGATCAGATGTTGTGGAGTGTGACCCTGCACCCGTAACCACCAAAGGCTGACTAACCAACACTGACATCCCCATAGAGGGTTCTACCCCTGGTGCAGGTGGGTTGGACAGAACAGAACCCCTTCCAGAAACTCTTACCTGTGACGCCACATAGGTCTCATCATCCGAATCAACACCTGAATAGAGGTCTGGGGAGGTGCACCCAGAGACACCCCTTGACAGTATCGTCTGCAGCAAGAGTGGGTTCTCACCCACCACCACACCACGTCCCCCACTGGTGGCCGGTTGTGCCTCAGGTTCCTCCTGGGTCTGCACCATCTCCTCAACCTCACCAGCATCAAGTGCGTCATCCCCTGCAAAAACATGAAAGACAAAAAATGGAAACGGGCATTAGCACCATAGCACACAAATAGGCCTGACAAGCTACAGAACCAGTACATGATTTTCACATGTCCCACATGACAATAACCCTCCCATGCATGCACTGTCACAGAGTTGGAAGGGGAGGCAAATGGCAGACACTGATGACACCAAGATGGAAGAGCAACACATTTGCTGCATGCTGGGTAGCACTGCCATCACACATTGGCCTGTGAGTGGCATGTCCTATACACATAAATGACACATGCCATCACACAGATGGCATGTACCATAGCCATGGCACAGTCCACAAGTACATCCATATGTCAGTGAATGAGTACTGTCACCCATTCATGTGAGATGGACATGAAGAGATGAAAAATGCCACATAGTGTGAAAAGATAAGCCATGTGCCACACACTGCAACACATCCAGTGTACACAAATAAAGTGATTGCAGGGTCATGTACACATCAATGGTTGTGCACTTCAACATGACAGGAAACAACTAGCATGTTCCACATTCAAACAGGCCCAAAAATATCATGTGATCAGGACAATACTCATTCAGCCTGAATGGACAAATCATTCAACTACCAAGGTGACACATGTGGGCCAATGTGGGGTTTGTCAATGACAGAAGCATGTCACAATAGGGCTGAGGAATGTGTTGCAAAAGTGGGAGAATTGAAACAATCAGCCTGAAAGAACACTGAAAAATACAAACCATGTTGTTGCATGATGCCACCTCAAGGGCAACTGCCGTAATGTTGCGCTAAATTACTACTGTGGGCAGAAGGGATAGTGTCACACCCAAATTCAAGGCTGCAGAATGTTTTGGATGAAGCACATGCGTGACTCATACTACTCAGTCACACACACTATCACCTGCAACTCAAACAGAACCCGTCACCCAAACAACATACACATGCATTACACACACACACGCATGGGCACTCACCGGACAATGTTTCATAATCTGGTAGTTCTACCACACCTCGGATCTGTTCCTCTGTGACGAAGGTCCCAGCAACAGACTCATGTTCAGTGAGTTTGTTGTCCTCTTGTGGAGACCCACCGCCAGTCACCAGAGTAGCGGCATGACTTGAGGCCAGCTTGTCCTTTGCTCTGTGTTTCAGGTCGTTCCACCGCTTGTAGCAATCATCAGCTGAGCGCCTCACAAATCCAAGGGTACTTATGTCGCTGGCGATGGTCTGCCAGTGTGCCTTACGTTGACCAGGTGTGGTCTTGGACCCTGCAGTCACCACCATTTCGTGGCTATGTTGCAACACACAGCTCACAATTGCATTAAGCTCTGCGTCATTAAAGCAAGGCTTCCTTGATGTACCGGAGTGTGTAGCCGTGCCTGGGGTCTCAGCCTGTCGTGCCAGAGCACCCTTCTTCCTCTTTTTAGAAGGTGGAGCGGAGCCAGAGTGGCTAACGCCGCTCTGGTCAGTAGAGGCAGAATCACCGGTGGACTTGGTTGTTGGAGTGTGCAAATGCACATTGACCATAGGACCTGGTGCAGGCATTGTCTGAAGTGTGATGTTGGCAGGGGGAACATCAGTATGATGGACCAGGACCGACACGGTCCTGGCTGGGAGAGTCCGAGCTGGGGCGGATGGAGCTGCAGCTGCCCCTGCAGCCTCACCACCCTGCATACTTGGGGCAGCAGATGACATAGCTGCCCCAGATCCATGTGCCTTGGTGACAACTTGCACCGCCACACGTGGCCTAGACTTGCTGACCTGGAAGTCAGCCAGGGGGTAGTCCTGTGCCAGGTCAGGTGCCACAATGGGCTGCTCCAACAGGGGCTGAGCTGAGATGGTCTCAGCCACGTTTCCCTCAACCATGGGGGGGGCATGGGTATCCCTGATTGGTCCTCCACACATGGGGGTCTACGGGCACCCTGCAAATCCTGGCCACGTCCCCTACCGCGCCCACCACGTCCACCTTTTGAAGGTCGGCCACCTTTGCCTCCCTTACCGCTTGGTCGCCTCCCAACCATGGCATTGATGTTGTTGTGCGTATGGGAGGAGCAGTAAACTACTGTCCTGGGCAATTGGGGGTCAAAGGGGTAGGGTACTAGATGAAATTCGTACCGTAGTGCTCTAACAAGGCTGTCTGTGACCCCTGCGGGAAGATGACGAGTCACGCAACGCACAGGCAGCCCAAAAACAAATAAACGTGCACGCAACCCCTCGTAGACCACCCCTCGTAGACCACGTGCATGGAAAAATGAACCCGCACTACGCTGTGGCACCCAGAAACACAAAAATAAGCATACGCGTAATACACACAGCCTACAATGACCTCTGAAGGGGTACGCGACACACGGGGCAAGCACAGTTGCTAAGTATGTGCAGAACTCACCGTCTGCCTGGAAAAAGAATGTGAAAAATACGCGCGTGTGCGCGTTGGCAACACCCCCGCCAGAAGAAGAATTGTACGCTGTCTGAGGAGACCGGACAAAAGGAGAAGTGAACACTGTTTGAGGAAACCGGGCCAAAAAAAGTAGAGAAATGAAAGCTGTCAGAGGTAACGGAGTACGAACTTGAAACGCTGTGAAGTAATCGCGTGTGAACCGACAAGAAGTACAGAATCCACCCACTCGCTCTCCACAAAAAGCACGTACAAGGAAATGGCATCCTACACGTACCTTTTAAACCGGCCCACACGTACACGTCACTTACGCGTGTACGCGCCCTTTCCTCCAATTACACGCGCTGACACTCGGACATGCAGCTTTTCCACGTGTGCTCTGTCATCACGTGCTATGAGGGAAACATCCGCGCGCGTCACTTCAGACGCGCTTACACGTTAAGGGCCTTTGGTCCAATGAAATCGCGTACGTGTGCTGACGCGCGAAGGGCCTTTCCTCGAATTACACGCTGACGTGCAAGATTTTCACGTGTCAAATCACTCTATCAAGCTGGCCACGCGTTCACAAACGGAAGACCACGCTCCTGCCCAGAAGGCCGAATTACTGCCCCCCAGAGCCCCGAGCACGCTCCCACCTGCTGCTGCCCGATTGCCTGCTGCCCACGTGCCCTGCCATTTGCTGCCTGCACGTCAGCCAGGGGTGCTGTTGCTGTGACCACCCCTGCTGGAACCAAAGACTCCCGACTGGGATTCCATTGCTCCACAGCCCAGCCCTAGGACCCAGTTGCCAACCCACTCCTGCCTCTGGGGTTGCCATGTCGGGCACACCACCATCTGAGACCACTGGCAACCCCCAGCCAGAGAGGCCGAGGGCCACCAGCTTCACTGCCACCGAAGTTGGTGTCCTGGTGGAGCAAGTCCTGGGGCAGTATGATACCCTCTTCGGAAGGTCGCGTGCCGACAAGGAAGGACGGACCAGGATCTGGACGGACATCGTGACTGCCATCAACGCGGAGGGGGTGGCAGTCTGCGAATTCCATCATGTCAGGAAGCGCTGGGAGGACTTCAGGTCCAGGACACTCAACAAGGCCCGGCGCCTCTTGAAGGCACCGGATGCTAAGGGGCGCCGGGGCCACCTGTCGGAAGACCAAATGAGGGTCCTGGAACGCGTATGCCCAGCGCTTCACGTCCAGGTCCTTGAGAGGCAGATCCGTCTGGAGTCGAGCGGTAAGTGTACATGCATACTGATTGGAAGCTGTGCGTCTGGTGGTGTGCCAGTAGTGTGCAGGTTGCACATGTAGTTTTGTAGGGCCATGTATGGATGTGTATGTACAGGGCCGTGAGGCTGACACATGCGAGTCCTTTCATGTGTGAGACACATGGATGGTGTATTTGTGGGTAAGCATGCAGGCCAAATGCAGATGAGTGAGCACACATGTTTGACTGTGTAGGTCAGTTGTCAAGGTTGTGGTGTCACACATGGATGTTGGTTCCAGCTACATGTATCTGCACTGTGTACATGTGCATGTATGTGTATCTGACAAGTGTGCAACTGTCATGCAACATGGATGCATGTGAGACTGATATGTAGAAGACTGATTGCCAGATGTGACATGGATGCCGATCTCATCACTGCGACACTTGGTGGAGGTGTACACATGCATGTAAGTGTGGTGGCGTGTGTGCATGTCTAGTGCACTCCCTGTGTCTCATGTGATGTCTGGCTCACCTTTGCCTGCTCATGCTGTTGTATGTGTATGGATGGTGCTAGCTGTTGCGATATGGCTGTGGAATAGCTCATGTGTGTGATTTGAAATGACATGTGTGTTGGGGATTGTGATGCCATGTCTGAAGTTTGACAATGACACTCGTGTGCAACTGTCATGTGTGTATGAGTCCATTGTACAGTGCCCTGATGCCTGTGTCCTATCTCTCCCTGTCTGCAGCGTCAACTGATGAAGAGGGCGGAGAGGGTGCTGTGGAGCACAGCGTCAGGGATCGCACTGCCAGCCGGAGACGCAAGGCCCGGCTCCCCTCCCAGGTTGTCATCTCGTCGGGGAGTGAGGAGTCCAGTGCCGCGTCCCAGGTCGCAGCTGCCGAGGGGAGGTCCAAGAGGCGGAGGTTGGAGTTGGACTCCTCGGCAGCCGAAGGGTCAGCTGAGACCCCACAGGGCCCGACGGAGGAAGATGGCACGGAGTCATCCAGGTTGGTGGGGGGTTTGGTGGAGGAGGAGGCTGTGCAAGGGACAGAGACGGGGTCTGGAGGTGGGGATTCCACTGGTGCTAGTGGTTCAGTGCAGGGGCAGGGACAGGAGGCAGCACAGGCCGCCGCGGAGGTGCCCTTGTGTAATCCTGTCCCCGCTCCTGTGACTGCATCATCTTGCACCAGCAGGGATACCTACATCCAGACCCGTTCTCAGGGAGGGGATCGGCTTACACCAACTTACCTTCCTCTCCCTGCGGATGTGGCTATCCGGCACCGGGATGAGCCTGTCCTGGGTGGGGTGGCGTTGCGTCAACGTGCCATGCGAGCTGACCTGCAGTCTTTCCATGAGGAGACTGCACGTCTTCTCGCATGGCTCGTTGACTGCGTTGACCCACTGGGACAGCTCACCAGGGCCGGATTCCTCCGTTTTCTGGACCTCGTTCCGACCCCCTCCTCAACTGAACCCCCTATGCGTCAGTCTTCCTCCGTGCCCTCTTCCCACCCATGCGTCACCTGGTGCTCTGTGGAGCTGCCTCTGACCCTGCGGCCAGGCTGGTGGAGGACACATCCGTGCCAAAGTCGAGAGTCGGACGTCCAGCAGGGGTGGCCACCTCAACAACTGCACCCCGGCTGGAGGAGGATGTGCAGGCAGCAGGAGCCAGGGCACAGGCCCATCAGCATCAGCAACAAGGTGGGAGCCATTATGGCTCGGGGCCTTCATCATCGGAGGGGCAGGCATCGGCCATAGGGCAGGAGGACCCTGGACGGGAAGTGTCTTCCTTGTGGCAGCGGTTGGGCCATGCGATAGATGCGGAGCGGAAGCGGGCGGAAGAGGCACGGCTCACGATGGTCAGGGCGGAGAACTCCATGCGTAGGGCCCTGAGGCGGGCCGAGTGCCTCGAGGCCATTCGCAGGGACCTGGAGATCCAGGTGTCATCGTCCCTGCGAACCCTCGGGCCATGGAAGAGGACCGCCTCCATGACATCGAGCAGGAGTTTGATGATGCCCTGGCCCAGGACATCAACAAGTGAGCCGTTGGACTTGCCCGCTGCCCTTGTAAATAGTTAGTTAGTTAGTATTA